>NC_133403.1:20805429-21109557 GCF_047511655.1 Castor canadensis
CCTCTCATTGTTTTCAAGAGTGAGAAACATCACCTTTGTTCAAAAATCCCCCATGCAACTGAATAGAAGAGGCAGTGTTGCTTGTGTGAGAGAATCAACAATGTTTGTAGCAAGAGCGGCTAGCACCTTGTTTTGCAGTTTGAACTGAGTTTGCTATTTGATGGAATACTGCCTACCTCTCAGCGTTTTCATGGGTGAGGAACATCAACTTTGTGCCTAATAGTCCCTTTGAGTGTGTGGAGAAACACTGTAATTCTTCTAAGAAAATGTTTCATGATAGAAGGAAGAGGGTCTAGCAGTTTGGTTAGCACTGTGAACTGAGTTTGCTGTGTAAGGGAATACTGCCTACCTCTCAGTGTTTTCAAGAATGAGAAACATTACCTTTGTTGAAAATGGCCCTATACAACTGAAAGGAACATGCAGGGTAGCTTCTGTGAGAGAATCATTCACGTTAGAAGCAAAAGGGCCTAGAACCTTGTTTTGCAGTTTGATTTGAGTTTGCTGTTTAAAGGAATACTGCCTACCTCTCAGCGTTTTCATGGGTGAAGAACATCAACTTTGTACATAATACCCATTTCAAGTGAGTGTAGAAACACTGTAGTTCTTCTAAGAAAATCTTCCATATTAGAAGGAAGAGGGTCTAGCAGTTTGCTTAGCACTGTGAACTGAGTTTGCTGTATAAGGGAATATTGCCTACCTCGCAGTGATTTCAAGAGTGAGAAATATCACCTTTGTTCAAAATCCCCCTCAAAACTGAATAGAAGATGCAGTGTAGCTTGTGTGAGAGAATCAATAATGTTTGAAGCAAGAGCGGCTAGCACCTTGTTTTGCAGTTTGAATTGAGTTTGCTGTTTAAAGGAATACTGCCTAGCTCTCAGGGTTTTCATGGGTGAGGAACAGCAACTTTGTGCCTAATAGTGCCTTTCGAGTGTGTGGAGAAACACTGTAGTTGTTCTCAGAAAATCTTTCATGATAGAAGGAAGAGGGTCTAGCAGTTTTCTTACCACTGTGAACTGACCTTGCTGTTGAGGAGAACACTGCCTAACTCTCAGTGTTTCCATGAGTAAGAACACCAGTGAATGAAAGGAGCACTTTTGGTCTTGTTAGAGAACCATTAATTTTAGCAGCAAGAGGGTCTAGCAAATTGTTTACTATTGTGAATTCACTTAACATTCTAAAAGACTTCTTCATATCCCTTAGTGTTATCACGGTTCTAGATCATCAACTTTTTGCAAAATGACCCCTTTCAAGTGAACGGCAGAATCACTGTAGCTATTGAAAGAGACACATTAAAGTTAGAAGGAAGAAGCTCTATCACCTTGTTTAGCATTGTGCACTGAGTTGGCTTTTGAAAGGAACACTGCATAGGTCTCAGCTTTTTATGGTTGAGGAACATCAACTTTCAGCCAAATAGCCCCTTTCGAGTGACTGGAGAAACAGTCTAGTTTTAATATACTCTATCATGTTAGAAGAAAGAGGGCCTAGCAGTTTTCTTAGCACTGTGAACTGAGTTTGCTGTATAAGGGAACCCTGCCTACCTCTCAATGTTTTCAAGAATGAGAAACATTACCTTTGTTGAAAATGGCCCAATACAAATGAAAGGAAGATGCAGTGTAGCTTCTGTGAGAGAATCATTCATGTCAAAAGCAAGAGGGCCTAGAAGCTTGTTTTGCAGTTTGATTTGAGTTTCCTGTTTAAAGGAATACTGCCTACCTCTCAGTGTTTTCATGGCTGAGGAACAACTTTGTACCTAATACCCATTTCAAGTTAGTAGAGAAACACTATAGTTCTTCTAAGAAAATCTTTCATATTAGAAGGAAGAGGGTCTAGCATCTTGCTTTGCATTGTGAACTGAGTTTGCTGTATAAGGTAATACTGCCTACCACTCATTGTTTTCAAGAGTGAGAAACATCACCTTTGTTCAAAAATCCCCCATGCAACTGAATAGAAGAGGCAGTGTTGCTTGTGTGAGAGAATCAACAATGTTTGAAGCAAGAGCGGCTAGCACCTTGTTTTGCAGTTTGAACTGAGTTTGCTATTTGAAGGAATACTGCCTACCTCTCAGCGTTTTCATGGATGAAGAACATCAACTTTGTGCCTATTAGTCCCTTTGAGTGTGTGGAGAAACACTGTAGTTCTTCTAAGAAAATCTTCCATGATAGAAGGAAGAGGGTCTAGCAGTTTGGTTAGCACTGTGAACTGAGTTTGCTGTGTAAGGGAATACGGCCTACCACTCAGTGTTTTCAAGAATGAGAAACATTACCTTTGTTGAAAATGGCCCTATACAACTGAAAGGAACATGCAGTGTAGCTTCTGTGAGAGAATCATTCACGTTAGAAGCAAAAGGGCCTAGAACTTTGTTTTGCAGTTTGATTTGAGTTTGCTGTTTAAAGGAATACTGCCTACCTCTCAGCGTTTTCATGGGTGAAGAACATCAACTTTGTACATAATACCCATTTCAAGTGAGTGGAGAAACACTGTAGTTCTTCTAAGAAAATCTTCGATGTTAGAAGGAAGAGGGTCTAGTAGTTTTCTTAGCACTGTGAACTGAGATTGCTGTGTAAGGGAATACTGCCTACCTCTCAGTGTTTTCAAGAATGAGAAACATTACCTTTGTTGAAAATGGCCCTATACAACTGAAAGGAACATGCAGTGTAGCTTCTGTGAGAGAATCATTCACGTTAGAAGCAAAAGGGCCTAGAACCTTGTTTTGCAGTTTGATTTGAGTTTGCTGTTTAAAGGAATACTGCCTACCTCTCAGCGTTTTCATGGGTGAAGAACATCAACTTTGTACATAATACCCATTTCAAGTGAGTGGAGAAACACTGTAGTTCTTCTAAGAAAATCTTCCATGTTAGAAGGAAGAGGGTCTAGCAGTTTGCTTAGCACTGTGACCTGAGTTTGCTGTATAAGGGAATATTGCCTACCTCGCAGTGATTTCAAGAGTGAGGAACATCACCTTTGTTCAAAATCCCCCACAAAACTGAATAGAAGATGCAGTGTAGCTTGTGTGAGAGAATCAATAATGTTTGAAGCAAGAGCGGCTAGCACCTTGTTTTGCAGTTTGAACTGAGTTTGCTATTTGAAGGAATACTGCCTACCTCTCAGCGTTTTCATGGGTGAGGAACATCAACTTTGTGCCTAATAGTCCCTTTGAGTGTGTGGAGAAACACTGTAGTTCTTCTAAGAAAATGTTTCATGATAGAAGGAAGAGGGTCTAGCAGTTTGGTTAGCACTGTGAACTGAGTTTGCTGTGTAAGGGAATACTGCCTACCTCTCAGTGTTTTCAAGAATGAGAAAAATTACCTTTGTTGAAAATGGCCCTATACAACTGAAAGGAACATGCAGTGTAGCTTCTGTGAGAGAATCATTCAGGTTAGAAGCAAAAGGGCCTAGAACCTTGTTTTGCAGTTTGATTTGAGTTTGCTGTTTGAAGGAATACTGCCTACCTCTCAGCGTTTTCATGGGTGAAGTACATCAACTTTGTACATAATACCCATTTAAAGTGAGTGGAGAAACACTGTAGTTCTAAGAAAATCTTCCATGTTAGAAGGAAGAGGGTCTAGCAGTTTGCTTAGCACTGTGAACTCAGTTTGCTGTATAAGGGAATATTGCCTACCTCGCAGTCATTTCAAGAGTGAGGAACATCACCTTTGTTCAAAATCCCCCACAAAACTGAATAGAAGATGCAGTGTAGCTTGTGTGAGAGAATCAATAATGTTTGAAGCAAGAGCGGCTACCACCTTGTTTTGCAGTTTGAATTGAGTTTGCTGTTTGAAGGAATACTGCCTAGCTCTCAGGGTTTTCATGGGTGAGGAACAGCAACTTTGTGCCTAATAGTGCCTTTCGAGTGTGTGGAGAAACACTGTAGTTGTTCTAAGAAAATCTTTCATGATAGAAGGAAGAGGGTCTAGCAGTTTTCTTACCACTGTGAACTGAACTTGCTGTTGGGGAGAACACTGCCTAACTCTCAGTTTTTCCATGAGTAAGAACACAAGTGAATGAAAGGAGCACTTTTGGTCTTGTTAGAGAACCATTAGTTTTAGAAGCAAGAGGGTCTAGCCAATTGTTTACTATTGTGAATTCACTTAACATTCTAAAAGACTTCTGCATATCCCTTAGTGTTATCACAGTTCTAGATCATCAACTTTTTGCAAAATGACCCCTTTCAAGTGAACGGCAGAATCACTGTAGCTATTGAAAGAGACACATTAAAGTTAGAAGGAAGAAGCTCTATCACCTTGTTTAGCATTGTGCACTGAGTTGGCTTTTGAAAGGAACACTGCATAGGTCTCAGCTTTTTATGGTTGAGGAACATCAACTTTCAGCCAAATAGCCCCTTTCAAGTGACTGGAGAAACAGTATAGTTTTAATAAAATCTATCATGTTAGAAGGAAGAGGGCCTAGCAGTTTGCTTAGCACTGTAAACTGAGTTTGCTATATAAGGGAACCCTGCCTACCTCTCAATGTTTTCAAGAATGAGAAACATTACCTTTGTTGAAAATGGCCCTATACAACTGAAAGGAACATGCAGTGTAGCTTCTGTGAGAGAATCATTCAGGTTAGAAGCAAAAGGGCCTAGAACCATGTTTTGCAGTTTGATTTGACTTTGCTGTTTAAAGGAATACTGCCTACCTCTCAGCGTTTTCATGGGTGAAGAACATCAACTTTGTACATAATTCCCATTTCAAGTGAGTGGAAAAACACTGTAGTTCTTCTAAGAAAATCTTCCATGTTAGAGGGAAGAGGGTCTAGTAGTTTTTTTCGCACTGTGAACTGAGTTTGCTGTATAAGGGAATACTGCCTACCTCTCAGTGTTTTCAAGAATGAGAAACATTACCTTTGTTGAAAATGGCCCTATACAACTGAAAGGAACATGCAGTGTAGCTTCTGTGAGAGAATCATTCACCTTAGAAGCAAAAGGGCCTAGAACCTTGTTTTGCAGTTTGATTTGAGTTTGCTGTTTAAAGGAATACTGCCTAACTCTCAGCGTTTTCATGGGTGAAGAACATCTACTTTGTACATAATACCCCTTTCAAGTGAGTGGACTAACACTGTAGTTCTTCTAAGAAAATCTTCCATGTTAGAAGGAAGAGGGTCTAGCAGCTTGCTTAGCATTGTGAACTGACTTTGCTGTATAAGGGAATACTGCCTACCTCTCACTGTTTTCAAAAGTGAGAAACATCACCTTTGTTCAAAAATCCCCCATACAACTGAATAGAAGATGCAGTGTTGCTTGTGTGAGAGAATCAATAATGTTTGAAGCAAGAGCGGCGACCACCTTGTTTTGCAGTTTGAATTGAGTTTGCTGTTTGAAGGAATACTGCCTACGTCTCAGCGTTTTCATGGGTGAGGAACTTCAACTTTGTGCCTAATAGTTCCTTTGAGTGTGTGGAGAAACACTGTAATTCTTCTACAAATTGTTTCATGATAGAAGGAAGAGGGTCTAGCAGTTTGGTTAGCACTGTGAACTGAGATTGCTGTGTAAGGGAATACGGCCTACCTCTCAGTGTTTTCAAGAATTACAAACATTACCTTTGTTGAAAATGGCCCTATACAACTGAAAGGAAGATGCAGTGTAGCTTCTGTGAGAGAATCATTCATGTCAAAAGCAAGAGGGCCTAGAACCTTGTTTTGCAGTTTGATTTGACTTTCTTGTTTAAAGGAATACTGCCTACCTCTCAGTGTTTTCATGGCTGAGGAACAACTTTGTACCTAATACCCATTTCAAGTTAGTAGAGAAACACTAGTTCTTCTAAGAAAATATTTCATGTTAGAAGGAAGAGGGTCTAGCATCTTGCTTTGCATTGTGAACTGAGTTTGCTGTATAAGGGAATACTGCCTACCTCTCAGTGTTTTCAAGAGTGAGAAACATCACCTTTGTTCAAAAATCCCCCATGCAACTGAATAGAAGAGGCAGTGTTGCTTGTGTGAGAGAATCAACAATGTTTGAAGCAAGAGCGGCTAGCACCTTGTTTTGCAGTTTGAACTGAGTTTGCTATTTGAAGGATTACTGCCTACCTCTCAGCGTTTTCATGGGTGAGGAACATCAACTTTGTGCCTAATAGTCCCTTTGAGTGTGTGGAGAAACACTGTAGTTCTTCTAAGAAAATGTTTCATGATAGAAGGAAGAGGGTCTAGCAGTTTGGTTAGCACTGTGAACTGAGTTTGCTGTGTAAGGAAATACTGCCTACCTCTCAGTGTTTTCAAGAATGAGAAACATTACCTTTGTTGAAAATGGCCCTATACAACTGAAAGGAACATGCAGTGTAGCTTCTGTGAGAGAATCATTCACGTTAGAAGCAAAAGGGCCTAGAACCTTGTTTTGCAGTTTGATTTGAGTTTGCTGTTTAAAGGAATACTGCCTACCTCTCAGCGTTTTCATGGGTGAAGAACATCAACTTTGTACATAATACCCATTTCAAGTGAGTGGAGAAACACTGTAGCTCTTCTAAGAAAATCTTGGATGTTAGAAGGAAGAGGGTCTAGTAGTTTTCTTAGCACTGTGAACTGAGTTTGCTGTGTAAGAGAATACTGCCTACCTCTCAGTGTTTTCAAGAATGAGAAACATTACCTTTGTTGAAAATGGCCCTATACAACTGAAAGGAACATGCAGTGTAGCTTCTGTGAGAGAATCATTCACGTTAGAAGCAAAAGGGCCTAGAACCTTGTTTTGCAGTTTGATTTGAGTTTGCTGTTTAAAGGAATACTGCCTACCTCTCAGCGTTTTCATGTTTGAAGAACATCAACTTTGTACATAATACCCATTTCAAGTGAGTGGAGAAACACTGTAGTTCTTCTAAGAAAATCTTCGATGTTAGAAGGAAGAGGGTCTAGTATTTTTCTTAGCACTGTGAACTGAGATTGCTGTGTAAGGGAATACTGCCTACCTCTCAGTGTTTTCAAGAATGAGAAACATTACCTTTGTTGAAAATGGCCCTATACAACTGAAAGGAACATGCAGTGTAGCTTCTGTGAGAGAATCATTCACGTTAGAAGCAAAAGGGCCTAGAACCTTGTTTTGCAGTTTGATTTGAGTTTGCTGTTTAAAGGAATACTGCCTACCTCTCAGCGTTTTCATGGGTGAAGAACATCAACTTTGTACATAATACCCATTTCAAGTGAGTGGAGAAACACTGCAGTTCTTCTAAGAAAATCTTCCATGTTAGAAGGAAGAGGGTCTAGCAGTTTGCTTAGCACTGTGAACTGAGTTTGCTGTATAAGGGAATATTGCCTACCTCGCAGTGATTTCAAGAGTGAGAAACATCACCTTTGTTCAAAATCCCCCACAAAACTGAATAGAAGATGCAGTGTAGCTTGTGTGAGAGAATCAATAATGTTTGAAGCAAGAGCGGCTAGCACCTTGTTTTGCAGTTTGAATAGAGTTTGCTGTTTAAAGGAATACTGCCTAGCTCTCAGGGGTTTCATGGGTGAGGAACAGCCACTTTGTGCCTAATAGTGCCTTTCGAGTGTGTGGAGAAACACTGTAGTTGTTCTCAGAAAATCTTTCATGATAGAAGGAAGAGGGTCTAGCAGTTTTCTTACCACTGTGAACTGAGCTTGCTGTTGAGGAGAACACTGCCTAACTCTCAGTGTTTCCATGAGTAAGAACACAAGTGAATGAAAGGAGCACTTTTGGTCTTGTTAGAGAACCATTAATTTTAGCAGCAAGAGGGTCTAGCCAATTGTTTACTATTGTGAATTCACTTAACATTCTAAAAGACTTCTGCATATCCCTTAGTGTTATCACGGTTCTAGATCATCAACTTTTTGCAAAATGACCCCTTTCAAGTGAACGGCAGAATCACTGTAGCTATTGAAAGAGACACATTAAAGTTAGAAGGAAAAAGCTCTATCACCTTGTTTAGCATTGTGCACTGAGTTGGCTTTTGAAAGGAACACTGCATAGGTCTCAGCTTTTTATGGTTGAGAAACATCAACTTTCAGAAAAATAGCCCCTTTCGAGTGACTGGAGAAACAGTCTAGTTTTAATAAAATCTATCATGTTAGAAGAAAGAGGGCCTAGCAGTTTTCTTAGCACTGTGAACTGAGTTTGCTGTATAAGGGAACCCTGCCTACCTCTCAATGTTTTCAAGAATGAGAAACATTACCTTTGTTGAAAATGGCCCAATACAAATGAATGGAAGATGCAGTGTAGCTTCTGTGAGAGAATCATTCATGTCAAAAGCAAGAGGGCCTAGAAGCTTGTTTTGCAGTTTGATTTGAGTTTCCTGTTTAAAGGAATACTGCCTACCTCTCAGTGTTTTCATGGCTGAGGAAAAACTTTGTACCTAATACCCATTTCAAGTTAGTAGAGAAACACTATAGTTCTTCGAAGAAAATCTTTCATATTAGAAGGAAGAGGGTCTAGCATCTTGCTTTGCATTGTGAACTGAGTTTGCTGTATAAGGGAATACTGCCTACCTCTCAGTGTTTTCAAGAGTGAGAAACATCACCTTTGTTCAAAAATCCCCCATGCAACTGAATAGAAGAGGCAGTGTTGCTTGTGTGAGAGAATCAACAATGTTTGAAGCAAGAGCGGCTAGCACCTTGTTTTGCAGTTTGAACTGAGTTTGCTATTTGAAGGATTACTGCCTACCTCTCAGCGTTTTCATGGGTGAGGAACATCAACTTTGTGCCTAACAGTCCCTTTGAGTGTGTGGAGAAACACAGTAGTTCTTCTAAGAAAATGTTTCATGATAGAAGGAAGAGGGTCTAGCAGTTTGGTTAGCACTGTGAACTGAGTTTGCTGTGTAAGGGAATACTGCCTACCTCTCAGTGTTTTCAAGAATGAGAAACATTACCTTTGTTGAAAATGGCCCTATACAACTGAAAGGAACATGCAGTGTAGCTTCTGTGAGAGAATCATTCACCTTAGAAGCAAAAGGGCCTAGAACCTTGTTTTGCAGTTTGATTTGAGTTTGCTGTTTAAAGGAATACTGCCTACCTCTCAGCGTTTTCATGGGTGAAGAACATCAACTTTGTACATAATACCCATTTCAAGTGAGTGGAGAAACACTGTAGCTCTTCTACGAAAATCTTGGATGTTAGAAGGAAGAGGGTCTAGTAGTTTTCTTAGCACTGTGAACTGAGTTTGCTGTGTAAGGGAATACTGCCTACCTCTCAGTGTTTTCAAGAATGAGAAACATTACCTTTGTTGAAAATGGCCCTATACAACTGAAAGGAACATGCAGTGTAGCTTCTGTGAGAGAATCATTCACGTTAGAAGCAAAAGGGCCTAGAACCTTGTTTTGCAGTTTGATTTGAGTTTGCTGTTTAAAGGAATACTGCCTACCTCTCAGCGTTTTCATGGGTGAAGAACATCAACTTTGTACATAATACCCATTTCAAGTGAGTGGAGAAACACTGTAGTTCTTCTAAGAAAATCTTCGATGTTAGAAGGAAGAGGGTCTAGTAGTTTTCTTAGCACTGTGAACTGAGATTGCTGTGTAAGGGAATACTGCCTACCTCTCAGTGTTTTCAAGAATGAGAAACATTACCTTTGTTGAAAATGGCCCTATACAACTGAAAGGAACATGCAGTGTAGCTTCTGTGAGAGAATCATTCAAGTTAGAAGCAAAAGGGCCTAGAACCTTGTTTTGCAGTTTGATTTGAGTTTGCTGTTTGAAGGAATACTGCCTACCTCTCAGTGTTTTCATGGGTGAAGAACATCAACTTTGTACATAATACCCATTTAAAGTGAGTGGAGAAACACTGTAGTTCTAAGAAAATCTTCCATGTTAGAAGGAAGAGGGTCTAGCAGTTTGCTTAGCACTGTGAACTGAGTTTGCTGTATAAGGGAATATTGCCTACCTCGCAGTGATTTCAAGAGTGAGGAACATCACCTTTGTTCAAAATCCCCCACAAAACTGAATAGAAGATGCAGTGTAGCTTGTGTGAGAGAATCAATAATGTTTGAAGCAAGAGCGTCTACCACCTTGTTTTGCAGTTTGAATTGAGTTTGCTGTTTGAAGGAATACTGCCTAGCTCTCAGGGTTTTCATGGGTGAGGAACAGCAACTTTGTGCCTAATAGTGCCTTTCGAGTGTGTGGAGAAACACTGTAGTTGTTCTAAGAAAATCTTTCATGATAGAAGGAAGAGGGTCTAGCAGTTTTCTTACCACTGTGAACTGAACTTGCTGTTGGGGAGAACACTGCCTAACTCTCAGTTTTTCCATGAGTAAGAACACAAGTGAATGAAAGGAGCACTTTTGGTCTTGTTAGAGAACCATTAGTTTTAGAAGCAAGAGGGTCTAGCCAATTGTTTACTATTGTGAATTCACTTAACATTCTAAAAGACTTCTGCATATCCCTTAGTGTTATCACGGTTCTAGATCATCAACTTTTTGCAAAATGACCCCTTTCAAGTGAACGGCAGAATCACTGTAGCTATTGAAAGAGACACATTAAAGTTAGAAGGAAGAAGCTCTATCACCTTGTTTAGCATTGTGCACTGAGTTGGCTTTTGAAAGGAACACTGCATAGGTCTCAGCTTTTTATGGTTGAGGAACATCAACTTTCAGCCAAATAGCCCCTTTCAAGTGACTGGAGAAACAGTACAGTTTTAATAAAATCTATCATGTTAGAAGGAAGAGGGCCTAGCAGTTTGCTTAGCACTGTAAACTGAGTTTGCTGTATAAGGGAACCCTGCCTACCTCTCAATGTTTTCAAGAATGAGAAACATTACCTTTGTTGAAAATGGCCCTATACAACTGAAAGGAACATGCAGTGTAGCTTCTGTGAGAGAATCATTCAGGTTAGAAGCAAAAGGGCCTAGAACCATGTTTTGCAGTTTGATTTGAGTTTGCTGTTTAAAGGAATACTGCCTACCTCTCAGCGTTTTCATGGGTGAAGAACATCAACTTTGTACATAATTCCCATTTCAAGTGAGTGGAGAAACACTGTAGTTCTTCTAAGAAAATCTTCCATGTTAGAAGGAAGAGGGTCTAGTAGTTTTTTTAGCACTGTGAACTGAGTTTGCTGTATAAGGGAATACTGCCTACCTCTCAGTGTTTTCAAGAATGAGAAACATTACCTTTGTTGAAAATGGCCCTATACAACTGAAAGGAACATGCAGTGTAGCTTCTGTGAGAGAATCATTCACCTTAGAAGCAAAAGGGCCTAGAACCTTGTTTTGCAGTTTGATTTGAGTTTGCTGTTTAAAGGAATACTGCCTACTTCTCAGCGTTTTCATGGGTGAAGAACATCTACTTTGTACATAATACCCATTTCAAGTGAGTGGACTAACACTGTAGTTCTTCTAAGAAAATCTTCCATGTTAGAAGGAAGAGGGTCTAGCAGCTTGCTTAGCATTGTGAACTGACTTTGCTGTATAAGGGAATACTGCCTACCTCTCAGTGTTTTCAAAAGTGAGAAACATCACCTTTGTTCAAAAATCCCCCATACAACTGAATAGAAGATGCAGTGTTGCTTGTGTGAGAGAATCAATAATGTTTGAAGCAAGAGCGGCGACCACCTTGTTTTGCAGTTTGAATTGAGTTTGCTGTTTGAAAGAATACTGCCTACCTCTCAGCGTTTTCATGGGTGAGGAACTTCAACTTTGTGCCTAATAGTCCCTTTGAGTGTGTGGAGAAACACTGTAATTCTTCTAAAAATTGTTTCATGATAGAAGGAAGAGGGTCTAGCAGTTTGGTTAGCACTGTGAACTGAGTTTGCTGTGTAAGGGAATACGGCCTACCTCTCAGTGTTTTCAAGAATTAGAAACATTACCTTTGTTGAAAATGGCCCTATACAACTGAAAGGAAGATGCAGTGTAGCTTCTGTGAGAGAATCCTTCATGTCAAAAGCAAGAGGGCCTAGAACCTTGTTTTGCAGTTTGATTTGACTTTCTTGTTTAAAGGAATACTGCCTACCTCTCAGTGTTTTCATGGCTGAGGAACAACTTTGTACCTAATACCCATTTCAAGTTAGTAGAGAAACACTAGTTCTTCTAAGAAAATATTTCATGTTAGAAGGAAGAGGGTCTAGCATCTTGCTTTGCATTGTGAACTGAGTTTGCTGTATAAGGGAATACTGCCTACCTCTCAGTGTTTTCAAGAGTGAGAAACATCACCTTTGTTCAAAAATCCCCCATGCAACTGAATAGAAGAGGCAGTGTTGGTTGTGTGAGAGAATCAACAATGTTTGAAGCAAGAACGGCTAGCACCTTGTTTTGCAGTTTGAACTGAGTTTGCTGTTTGAAGGAATACTGCCTACGTCTCAGCGTTTTCATGGGTGAGGAACTTCAACTTTGTGCCTAATAGTTCCTTTGAGTGTGTGGAGAAACACTGTAATTCTTCTACAAATTGTTTCATGATAGAAGGAAGAGGGTCTAGCAGTTTGGTTAGCACTGTGAACTGAGATTGCTGTGTAAGGGAATACGGCCTACCTCTCAGTGTTTTCAAGAATTACAAACATTACCTTTGTTGAAAATGGCCCTATACAACTGAAAGGAAGATGCAGTGTAGCTTCTGTGAGAGAATCATTCATGTCAAAAGCAAGAGGGCCTAGAACCTTGTTTTGCAGTTTGATTTGACTTTCTTGTTTAAAGGAATACTGCCTACCTCTCAGTGTTTTCATGGCTGAGGAACAACTTTGTACCTAATACCCATTTCAAGTTAGTAGAGAAACACTAGTTCTTCTAAGAAAATATTTCATGTTAGAAGGAAGAGGGTCTAGCATCTTGCTTTGCATTGTGAACTGAGTTTGCTGTATAAGGGAATACTGCCTACCTCTCAGTGTTTTCAAGAGTGAGAAACATCACCTTTGTTCAAAAATCCCCCATGCAACTGAATAGAAGAGGCAGTGTTGCTTGTGTGAGAGAATCAACAATGTTTGAAGCAAGAGCGGCTAGCACCTTGTTTTGCAGTTTGAACTGAGTTTGCTATTTGAAGGATTACTGCCTACCTCTCAGCGTTTTCATGGGTGAGGAACATCAACTTTGTGCCTAATAGTCCCTTTGAGTGTGTGGAGAAACACTGTAGTTCTTCTAAGAAAATGTTTCATGATAGAAGGAAGAGGGTCTAGCAGTTTGGTTAGCACTGTGAACTGAGTTTGCTGTGTAAGGAAATACTGCCTACCTCTCAGTGTTTTCAAGAATGAGAAACATTACCTTTGTTGAAAATGGCCCTATACAACTGAAAGGAACATGCAGTGTAGCTTCTGTGAGAGAATCATTCACGTTAGAAGCAAAAGGGCCTAGCACCTTGTTTTGCAGTTTGAATAGAGTTTGCTGTTTAAAGGAATACTGCCTAGCTCTCAGGGGTTTCATGGGTGAGGAACAGCCACTTTGTGCCTAATAGTGCCTTTCGAGTGTGTGGAGAAACACTGTAGTTGTTCTCAGAAAATCTTTCATGATAGAAGGAAGAGGGTCTAGCAGTTTTCTTACCACTGTGAACTGAGCTTGCTGTTGAGGAGAACACTGCCTAACTCTCAGTGTTTCCATGAGTAAGAACACAAGTGAATGAAAGGAGCACTTTTGGTCTTGTTAGAGAACCATTAATTTTAGCAGCAAGAGGGTCTAGCCAATTGTTTACTATTGTGAATTCACTTAACATTCTAAAAGACTTCTGCATATCCCTTAGTGTTATCACGGTTCTAGATCATCAACTTTTTGCAAAATGACCCCTTTCAAGTGAACGGCAGAATCACTGTAGCTATTGAAAGAGACACATTAAAGTTAGAAGGAAAAAGCTCTATCACCTTGTTTAGCATTGTGCACTGAGTTGGCTTTTGAAAGGAACACTGCATAGGTCTCAGCTTTTTATGGTTGAGAAACATCAACTTTCAGAAAAATAGCCCCTTTCGAGTGACTGGAGAAACAGTCTAGTTTTAATAAAATCTATCATGTTAGAAGAAAGAGGGCCTAGCAGTTTTCTTAGCACTGTGAACTGAGTTTGCTGTATAAGGGAACCCTGCCTACCTCTCAATGTTTTCAAGAATGAGAAACATTACCTTTGTTGAAAATGGCCCAATACAAATGAATGGAAGATGCAGTGTAGCTTCTGTGAGAGAATCATTCATGTCAAAAGCAAGAGGGCCTAGAAGCTTGTTTTGCAGTTTGATTTGAGTTTCCTGTTTAAAGGAATACTGCCTACCTCTCAGTGTTTTCATGGCTGAGGAAAAACTTTGTACCTAATACCCATTTCAAGTTAGTAGAGAAACACTATAGTTCTTCGAAGAAAATCTTTCATATTAGAAGGAAGAGGGTCTAGCATCTTGCTTTGCATTGTGAACTGAGTTTGCTGTATAAGGGAATACTGCCTACCTCTCAGTGTTTTCAAGAGTGAGAAACATCACCTTTGTTCAAAAATCCCCCATGCAACTGAATAGAAGAGGCAGTGTTGCTTGTGTGAGAGAATCAACAATGTTTGAAGCAAGAGCGGCTAGCACCTTGTTTTGCAGTTTGAACTGAGTTTGCTATTTGAAGGATTACTGCCTACCTCTCAGCGTTTTCATGGGTGAGGAACATCAACTTTGTGCCTAACAGTCCCTTTGAGTGTGTGGAGAAACACAGTAGTTCTTCTAAGAAAATGTTTCATGATAGAAGGAAGAGGGTCTAGCAGTTTGGTTAGCACTGTGAACTGAGTTTGCTATGTAAGGGAATACTGCCTACCTCTCAGTGTTTTCAAGAATGAGAAACATTACCTTTGTTGAAAATGGCCCTATACAACTGAAAGGAACATGCAGTGTAGCTTCTGTGAGAGAATCATTCACCTTAGAAGCAAAAGGGCCTAGAACCTTGTTTTGCAGTTTGATTTGAGTTTGCTGTTTAAAGGAATACTGCCTACCTCTCAGCGTTTTCATGGGTGAAGAACATCAACTTTGTACATAATACCCATTTCAAGTGAGTGGAGAAACACTGTAGCTCTTCTACGAAAATCTTGGATGTTAGAAGGAAGAGGGTCTAGTAGTTTTCTTAGCACTGTGAACTGAGTTTGCTGTGTAAGGGAATACTGCCTACCTCTCAGTGTTTTCAAGAATGAGAAACATTACCTTTGTTGAAAATGGCCCTATACAACTGAAAGGAACATGCAGTGTAGCTTCTGTGAGAGAATCATTCACGTTAGAAGCAAAAGGGCCTAGAACCTTGTTTTGCAGTTTGATTTGAGTTTGCTGTTTAAAGGAATACTGCCTACCTCTCAGCGTTTTCATGGGTGAAGAACATCAACTTTGTACATAATACCCATTTCAAGTGAGTGGAGAAACACTGTAGTTCTTCTAAGAAAATCTTCGATGTTAGAAGGAAGAGGGTCTAGTAGTTTTCTTAGCACTGTGAACTGAGATTGCTGTGTAAGGGAATACTGCCTACCTCTCAGTGTTTTCAAGAATGAGAAACATTACCTTTGTTGAAAATGGCCCTATACAACTGAAAGGAACATGCAGTGTAGCTTCTGTGAGAGAATCATTCAAGTTAGAAGCAAAAGGGCCTAGAACCTTGTTTTGCAGTTTGATTTGAGTTTGCTGTTTGAAGGAATACTGCCTACCTCTCAGTGTTTTCATGGGTGAAGAACATCAACTTTGTACATAATACCCATTTAAAGTGAGTGGAGAAACACTGTAGTTCTAAGAAAATCTTCCATGTTAGAAGGAAGAGGGTCTAGCAGTTTGCTTAGCACTGTGAACTGAGTTTGCTGTATAAGGGAATATTGCCTACCTCGCAGTGATTTCAAGAGTGAGGAACATCACCTTTGTTCAAAATCCCCCACAAAACTGAATAGAAGATGCAGTGTAGCTTGTGTGAGAGAATCAATAATGTTTGAAGCAAGAGCGTCTACCACCTTGTTTTGCAGTTTGAATTGAGTTTGCTGTTTGAAGGAATACTGCCTAGCTCTCAGGGTTTTCATGGGTGAGGAACAGCAACTTTGTGCCTAATAGTGCCTTTCGAGTGTGTGGAGAAACACTGTAGTTGTTCTAAGAAAATCTTTCATGATAGAAGGAAGAGGGTCTAGCAGTTTTCTTACCACTGTGAACTGAACTTGCTGTTGGGGAGAACACTGCCTAACTCTCAGTTTTTCCATGAGTAAGAACACAAGTGAATGAAAGGAGCACTTTTGGTCTTGTTAGAGAACCATTAGTTTTAGAAGCAAGAGGGTCTAGCCAATTGTTTACTATTGTGAATTCACTTAACATTCTAAAAGACTTCTGCATATCCCTTAGTGTTATCACGGTTCTAGATCATCAACTTTTTGCAAAATGACCCCTTTCAAGTGAACGGCAGAATCACTGTAGCTATTGAAAGAGACACATTAAAGTTAGAAGGAAGAAGCTCTATCACCTTGTTTAGCATTGTGCACTGAGTTGGCTTTTGAAAGGAACACTGCATAGGTCTCAGCTTTTTATGGTTGAGGAACATCAACTTTCAGCCAAATAGCCCCTTTCAAGTGACTGGAGAAACAGTACAGTTTTAATAAAATCTATCATGTTAGAAGGAAGAGGGCCTAGCAGTTTGCTTAGCACTGTAAACTGAGTTTGCTGTATAAGGGAACCCTGCCTACCTCTCAATGTTTTCAAGAATGAGAAACATTACCTTTGTTGAAAATGGCCCTATACAACTGAAAGGAACATGCAGTGTAGCTTCTGTGAGAGAATCATTCAGGTTAGAAGCAAAAGGGCCTAGAACCATGTTTTGCAGTTTGATTTGAGTTTGCTGTTTAAAGGAATACTGCCTACCTCTCAGCGTTTTCATGGGTGAAGAACATCAACTTTGTACATAATTCCCATTTCAAGTGAGTGGAGAAACACTGTAGTTCTTCTAAGAAAATCTTCCATGTTAGAAGGAAGAGGGTCTAGTAGTTTTTTTAGCACTGTGAACTGAGTTTGCTGTATAAGGGAATACTGCCTACCTCTCAGTGTTTTCAAGAATGAGAAACATTACCTTTGTTGAAAATGGCCCTATACAACTGAAAGGAACATGCAGTGTAGCTTCTGTGAGAGAATCATTCACCTTAGAAGCAAAAGGGCCTAGAACCTTGTTTTGCAGTTTGATTTGAGTTTGCTGTTTAAAGGAATACTGCCTACTTCTCAGCGTTTTCATGGGTGAAGAACATCTACTTTGTACATAATACCCATTTCAAGTGAGTGGACTAACACTGTAGTTCTTCTAAGAAAATCTTCCATGTTAGAAGGAAGAGGGTCTAGCAGCTTGCTTAGCATTGTGAACTGACTTTGCTGTATAAGGGAATACTGCCTACCTCTCAGTGTTTTCAAAAGTGAGAAACATCACCTTTGTTCAAAAATCCCCCATACAACTGAATAGAAGATGCAGTGTTGCTTGTGTGAGAGAATCAATAATGTTTGAAGCAAGAGCGGCGACCACCTTGTTTTGCAGTTTGAATTGAGTTTGCTGTTTGAAAGAATACTGCCTACCTCTCAGCGTTTTCATGGGTGAGGAACTTCAACTTTGTGCCTAATAGTCCCTTTGAGTGTGTGGAGAAACACTGTAATTCTTCTAAAAATTGTTTCATGATAGAAGGAAGAGGGTCTAGCAGTTTGGTTAGCACTGTGAACTGAGTTTGCTGTGTAAGGGAATACGGCCTACCTCTCAGTGTTTTCAAGAATTAGAAACATTACCTTTGTTGAAAATGGCCCTATACAACTGAAAGGAAGATGCAGTGTAGCTTCTGTGAGAGAATCCTTCATGTCAAAAGCAAGAGGGCCTAGAACCTTGTTTTGCAGTTTGATTTGACTTTCTTGTTTAAAGGAATACTGCCTACCTCTCAGTGTTTTCATGGCAGAGGAACAACTTTGTACCTAATACCCATTTCAAGTTAGTAGAGAAACACTAGTTCTTCTAAGAAAATATTTCATGTTAGAAGGAAGAGGGTCTAGCATCTTGCTTTGCATTGTGAACTTAGTTTGCTGTATAAGGGAATACTGCCTACCTCTCAGTGTTTTCAAGAGTGAGAAACATCACCTTTGTTCAAAAATCCCCCATGCAACTGAATAGAAGAGGCAGTGTTGGTTGTGTGAGAGAATCAACAATGTTTGAAGCAAGAACGGCTAGCACCTTGTTTTGCAGTTTGAACTGAGTTTGCTGTTTGAAGGAATACTGCCTACGTCTCAGCGTTTTCATGGGTGAGGAACTTCAACTTTGTGCCTAATAGTTCCTTTGAGTGTGTGGAGAAACACTGTAATTCTTCTACAAATTGTTTCATGATAGAAGGAAGAGGGTCTAGCAGTTTGGTTAGCACTGTGAACTGAGATTGCTGTGTAAGGGAATACGGCCTACCTCTCAGTGTTTTCAAGAATTACAAACATTACCTTTGTTGAAAATGGCCCTATACAACTGAAAGGAAGATGCAGTGTAGCTTCTGTGAGAGAATCATTCATGTCAAAAGCAAGAGGGCCTAGAACCTTGTTTTGCAGTTTGATTTGACTTTCTTGTTTAAAGGAATACTGCCTACCTCTCAGTGTTTTCATGGCTGAGGAACAACTTTGTACCTAATACCCATTTCAAGTTAGTAGAGAAACACTAGTTCTTCTAAGAAAATATTTCATGTTAGAAGGAAGAGGGTCTAGCATCTTGCTTTGCATTGTGAACTGAGTTTGCTGTATAAGGGAATACTGCCTACCTCTCAGTGTTTTCAAGAGTGAGAAACATCACCTTTGTTCAAAAATCCCCCATGCAACTGAATAGAAGAGGCAGTGTTGCTTGTGTGAGAGAATCAACAATGTTTGAAGCAAGAGCGGCTAGCACCTTGTTTTGCAGTTTGAACTGAGTTTGCTATTTGAAGGATTACTGCCTACCTCTCAGCGTTTTCATGGGTGAGGAACATCAACTTTGTGCCTAATAGTCCCTTTGAGTGTGTGGAGAAACACTGTAGTTCTTCTAAGAAAATGTTTCATGATAGAAGGAAGAGGGTCTAGCAGTTTGGTTAGCACTGTGAACTGAGTTTGCTGTGTAAGGAAATACTGCCTACCTCTCAGTGTTTTCAAGAATGAGAAACATTACCTTTGTTGAAAATGGCCCTATACAACTGAAAGGAACATGCAGTGTAGCTTCTGTGAGAGAATCATTCACGTTAGAAGCAAAAGGGCCTAGAACCTTGTTTTGCAGTTTGATTTGAGTTTGCTGTTTAAAGGAATACTGCCTACCTCTCAGCGTTTTCATGGGTGAAGAACATCAACTTTGTACATAATACCCATTTCAAGTGAGTGGAGAAACACTGTAGCTCTTCTAAGAAAATCTTGGATGTTAGAAGGAAGAGGGTCTAGTAGTTTTCTTAGCACTGTGAACTGAGTTTGCTGTGTAAGAGAATACTGCCTACCTCTCAGTGTTTTCAAGAATGAGAAACATTACCTTTGTTGAAAATGGCCCTATACAACTGAAAGGAACATGCAGTGTAGCTTCTGTGAGAGAATCATTCACGTTAGAAGCAAAAGGGCCTAGAACCTTGTTTTGCAGTTTGATTTGAGTTTGCTGTTTAAAGGAATACTGCCTACCTCTCAGCGTTTTCATGTTTGAAGAACATCAACTTTGTACATAATACCCATTTCAAGTGAGTGGAGAAACACTGTAGTTCTTCTAAGAAAATCTTCGATGTTAGAAGAAGAGGGTCTAGTATTTTTCTTAGCACTGTGAACTGAGATTGCTGTGTAAGGGAATACTGCCTACCTCTCAGTGTTTTCAAGAATGAGAAACATTACCTTTGTTGAAAATGGCCCTATACAACTGAAAG
Organism: Castor canadensis; assembly: GCF_047511655.1. Lineage (NCBI taxonomy): Eukaryota > Metazoa > Chordata > Mammalia > Rodentia > Castoridae > Castor > Castor canadensis. The sequence continues at coordinate 20,825,108 of NC_133403.1, forward strand.
GAACATGCAGTGTAGCTTCTGTGAGAGAATCATTCACGTTAGAAGCAAAAGGGCCTAGAACCTTGTTTTGCAGTTTGATTTGAGTTTGCTGTTTAAAGGAATACTGCCTACCTCTCAGCGTTTTCATGGGTGAAGAACATCAACTTTGTACATAATACCCATTTCAAGTGAGTGGAGAAACACTGCAGTTCTTCTAAGAAAATCTTCCATGTTAGAAGGAAGAGGGTCTAGCAGTTTGCTTAGCACTGTGAACTGAGTTTGCTGTATAAGGGAATATTGCCTACCTCGCAGTGATTTCAAGAGTGAGAAACATCACCTTTGTTCAAAATCCCCCACAAAACTGAATAGAAGATGCAGTGTAGCTTGTGTGAGAGAATCAATAATGTTTGAAGCAAGAGCGGCTAGCACCTTGTTTTGCAGTTTGAATAGAGTTTGCTGTTTAAAGGAATACTGCCTAGCTCTCAGGGGTTTCATGGGTGAGGAACAGCCACTTTGTGCCTAATAGTGCCTTTCGAGTGTGTGGAGAAACACTGTAGTTGTTCTCAGAAAATCTTTCATGATAGAAGGAAGAGGGTCTAGCAGTTTTCTTACCACTGTGAACTGAGCTTGCTGTTGAGGAGAACACTGCCTAACTCTCAGTGTTTCCATGAGTAAGAACACAAGTGAATGAAAGGAGCACTTTTGGTCTTGTTAGAGAACCATTAATTTTAGCAGCAAGAGGGTCTAGCCAATTGTTTACTATTGTGAATTCACTTAACATTCTAAAAGACTTCTGCATATCCCTTAGTGTTATCACGGTTCTAGATCATCAACTTTTTGCAAAATGACCCCTTTCAAGTGAACGGCAGAATCACTGTAGCTATTGAAAGAGACACATTAAAGTTAGAAGGAAAAAGCTCTATCACCTTGTTTAGCATTGTGCACTGAGTTGGCTTTTGAAAGGAACACTGCATAGGTCTCAGCTTTTTATGGTTGAGAAACATCAACTTTCAGAAAAATAGCCCCTTTCGAGTGACTGGAGAAACAGTCTAGTTTTAATAAAATCTATCATGTTAGAAGAAAGAGGGCCTAGCAGTTTTCTTAGCACTGTGAACTGAGTTTGCTGTATAAGGGAACCCTGCCTACCTCTCAATGTTTTCAAGAATGAGAAACATTACCTTTGTTGAAAATGGCCCAATACAAATGAAAGGAAGATGCAGTGTAGCTTCTGTGAGAGAATCATTCATGTCAAAAGCAAGAGGGCCTAGAAGCTTGTTTTGCAGTTTGATTTGAGTTTCCTGTTTAAAGGAATACTGCCTACCTCTCAGTGTTTTCATGGCTGAGGAAAAACTTTGTACCTAATACCCATTTCAAGTTAGTAGAGAAACACTATAGTTCTTCGAAGAAAATCTTTCATATTAGAAGGAAGAGGGTCTAGCATCTTGCTTTGCATTGTGAACTGAGTTTGCTGTATAAGGGAATACTGCCTACCTCTCAGTGTTTTCAAGAGTGAGAAACATCACCTTTGTTCAAAAATCCCCCATGCAACTGAATAGAAGAGGCAGTGTTGCTTGTGTGAGAGAATCAACAATGTTTGAAGCAAGAGCGGCTAGCACCTTGTTTTGCAGTTTGAACTGAGTTTGCTATTTGAAGGATTACTGCCTACCTCTCAGCGTTTTCATGGGTGAGGAACATCAACTTTGTGCCTAACAGTCCCTTTGAGTGTGTGGAGAAACACAGTAGTTCTTCTAAGAAAATGTTTCATGATAGAAGGAAGAGGGTCTAGCAGTTTGGTTAGCACTGTGAACTGAGTTTGCTGTGTAAGGGAATACTGCCTACCTCTCAGTGTTTTCAAGAATGAGAAACATTACCTTTGTTGAAAATGGCCCTATACAACTGAAAGGAACATGCAGTGTAGCTTCTGTGAGAGAATCATTCACCTTAGAAGCAAAAGGGCCTAGAACCTTGTTTTGCAGTTTGATTTGAGTTTGCTGTTTAAAGGAATACTGCCTACCTCTCAGCGTTTTCATGGGTGAAGAACATCAACTTTGTACATAATACCCATTTCAAGTGAGTGGAGAAACACTGTAGCTCTTCTACGAAAATCTTGGATGTTAGAAGGAAGAGGGTCTAGTAGTTTTCTTAGCACTGTGAACTGAGTTTGCTGTGTAAGGGAATACTGCCTACCTCTCAGTGTTTTCAAGAATGAGAAACATTACCTTTGTTGAAAATGGCCCTATACAACTGAAAGGAACATGCAGTGTAGCTTCTGTGAGAGAATCATTCACGTTAGAAGCAAAAGGGCCTAGAACCTTGTTTTGCAGTTTGATTTGAGTTTGCTGTTTAAAGGAATACTGCCTACCTCTCAGCGTTTTCATGGGTGAAGAACATCAACTTTGTACATAATACCCATTTCAAGTGAGTGGAGAAACACTGTAGTTCTTCTAAGAAAATCTTCGATGTTAGAAGGAAGAGGGTCTAGCATCTTGCTTTGCATTGTGAACTGAGTTTGCTGTATAAGGGAATACTGCCTACCTCTCAGTGTTTTCAAGAGTGAGAAACATCACCTTTGTTCAAAAATCCCCCATGCAACTGAATAGAAGAGGCAGTGTTGGTTGTGTGAGAGAATCAACAATGTTTGAAGCAAGAACGGCTAGCACCTTGTTTTGCAGTTTGAACTGAGTTTGCTGTTTGAAGGAATACTGCCTACGTCTCAGCGTTTTCATGGGTGAGGAACTTCAACTTTGTGCCTAATAGTTCCTTTGAGTGTGTGGAGAAACACTGTAATTCTTCTACAAATTGTTTCATGATAGAAGGAAGAGGGTCTAGCAGTTTGGTTAGCACTGTGAACTGAGATTGCTGTGTAAGGGAATACGGCCTACCTCTCAGTGTTTTCAAGAATTACAAACATTACCTTTGTTGAAAATGGCCCTATACAACTGAAAGGAAGATGCAGTGTAGCTTCTGTGAGAGAATCATTCATGTCAAAAGCAAGAGGGCCTAGAACCTTGTTTTGCAGTTTGATTTGACTTTCTTGTTTAAAGGAATACTGCCTACCTCTCAGTGTTTTCATGGCTGAGGAACAACTTTGTACCTAATACCCATTTCAAGTTAGTAGAGAAACACTAGTTCTTCTAAGAAAATATTTCATGTTAGAAGGAAGAGGGTCTAGCATCTTGCTTTGCATTGTGAACTGAGTTTGCTGTATAAGGGAATACTGCCTACCTCTCAGTGTTTTCAAGAGTGAGAAACATCACCTTTGTTCAAAAATCCCCCATGCAACTGAATAGAAGAGGCAGTGTTGCTTGTGTGAGAGAATCAACAATGTTTGAAGCAAGAGCGGCTAGCACCTTGTTTTGCAGTTTGAACTGAGTTTGCTATTTGAAGGATTACTGCCTACCTCTCAGCGTTTTCATGGGTGAGGAACATCAACTTTGTGCCTAATAGTCCCTTTGAGTGTGTGGAGAAACACTGTAGTTCTTCTAAGAAAATGTTTCATGATAGAAGGAAGAGGGTCTAGCAGTTTGGTTAGCACTGTGAACTGAGTTTGCTGTGTAAGGAAATACTGCCTACCTCTCAGTGTTTTCAAGAATGAGAAACATTACCTTTGTTGAAAATGGCCCTATACAACTGAAAGGAACATGCAGTGTAGCTTCTGTGAGAGAATCATTCACGTTAGAAGCAAAAGGGCCTAGCACCTTGTTTTGCAGTTTGAATAGAGTTTGCTGTTTAAAGGAATACTGCCTAGCTCTCAGGGGTTTCATGGGTGAGGAACAGCCACTTTGTGCCTAATAGTGCCTTTCGAGTGTGTGGAGAAACACTGTAGTTGTTCTCAGAAAATCTTTCATGATAGAAGGAAGAGGGTCTAGCAGTTTTCTTACCACTGTGAACTGAGCTTGCTGTTGAGGAGAACACTGCCTAACTCTCAGTGTTTCCATGAGTAAGAACACAAGTGAATGAAAGGAGCACTTTTGGTCTTGTTAGAGAACCATTAATTTTAGCAGCAAGAGGGTCTAGCCAATTGTTTACTATTGTGAATTCACTTAACATTCTAAAAGACTTCTGCATATCCCTTAGTGTTATCACGGTTCTAGATCATCAACTTTTTGCAAAATGACCCCTTTCAAGTGAACGGCAGAATCACTGTAGCTATTGAAAGAGACACATTAAAGTTAGAAGGAAAAAGCTCTATCACCTTGTTTAGCATTGTGCACTGAGTTGGCTTTTGAAAGGAACACTGCATAGGTCTCAGCTTTTTATGGTTGAGAAACATCAACTTTCAGAAAAATAGCCCCTTTCGAGTGACTGGAGAAACAGTCTAGTTTTAATAAAATCTATCATGTTAGAAGAAAGAGGGCCTAGCAGTTTTCTTAGCACTGTGAACTGAGTTTGCTGTATAAGGGAACCCTGCCTACCTCTCAATGTTTTCAAGAATGAGAAACATTACCTTTGTTGAAAATGGCCCAATACAAATGAATGGAAGATGCAGTGTAGCTTCTGTGAGAGAATCATTCATGTCAAAAGCAAGAGGGCCTAGAAGCTTGTTTTGCAGTTTGATTTGAGTTTCCTGTTTAAAGGAATACTGCCTACCTCTCAGTGTTTTCATGGCTGAGGAAAAACTTTGTACCTAATACCCATTTCAAGTTAGTAGAGAAACACTATAGTTCTTCGAAGAAAATCTTTCATATTAGAAGGAAGAGGGTCTAGCATCTTGCTTTGCATTGTGAACTGAGTTTGCTGTATAAGGGAATACTGCCTACCTCTCAGTGTTTTCAAGAGTGAGAAACATCACCTTTGTTCAAAAATCCCCCATGCAACTGAATAGAAGAGGCAGTGTTGCTTGTGTGAGAGAATCAACAATGTTTGAAGCAAGAGCGGCTAGCACCTTGTTTTGCAGTTTGAACTGAGTTTGCTATTTGAAGGATTACTGCCTACCTCTCAGCGTTTTCATGGGTGAGGAACATCAACTTTGTGCCTAACAGTCCCTTTGAGTGTGTGGAGAAACACAGTAGTTCTTCTAAGAAAATGTTTCATGATAGAAGGAAGAGGGTCTAGCAGTTTGGTTAGCACTGTGAACTGAGTTTGCTATGTAAGGGAATACTGCCTACCTCTCAGTGTTTTCAAGAATGAGAAACATTACCTTTGTTGAAAATGGCCCTATACAACTGAAAGGAACATGCAGTGTAGCTTCTGTGAGAGAATCATTCACCTTAGAAGCAAAAGGGCCTAGAACCTTGTTTTGCAGTTTGATTTGAGTTTGCTGTTTAAAGGAATACTGCCTACCTCTCAGCGTTTTCATGGGTGAAGAATATCAACTTTGTACATAATACCCATTTCAAGTGAGTGGAGAAACACTGTAGCTCTTCTACGAAAATCTTGGATGTTAGAAGGAAGAGGGTCTAGTAGTTTTCTTAGCACTGTGAACTGAGTTTGCTGTGTAAGGGAATACTGCCTACCTCTCAGTGTTTTCAAGAATGAGAAACATTACCTTTGTTGAAAATGGCCCTATACAACTGAAAGGAACATGCAGTGTAGCTTCTGTGAGAGAATCATTCACGTTAGAAGCAAAAGGGCCTAGAACCTTGTTTTGCAGTTTGATTTGAGTTTGCTGTTTAAAGGAATACTGCCTACCTCTCAGCGTTTTCATGGGTGAAGAACATCAACTTTGTACATAATACCCATTTCAAGTGAGTGGAGAAACACTGTAGTTCTTCTAAGAAAATCTTCGATGTTAGAAGGAAGAGGGTCTAGTAGTTTTCTTAGCACTGTGAACTGAGATTGCTGTGTAAGGGAATACTGCCTACCTCTCAGTGTTTTCAAGAATGAGAAACATTACCTTTGTTGAAAATGGCCCTATACAACTGAAAGGAACATGCAGTGTAGCTTCTGTGAGAGAATCATTCAAGTTAGAAGCAAAAGGGCCTAGAACCTTGTTTTGCAGTTTGATTTGAGTTTGCTGTTTGAAGGAATACTGCCTACCTCTCAGTGTTTTCATGGGTGAAGAACATCAACTTTGTACATAATACCCATTTAAAGTGAGTGGAGAAACACTGTAGTTCTAAGAAAATCTTCCATGTTAGAAGGAAGAGGGTCTAGCAGTTTGCTTAGCACTGTGAACTGAGTTTGCTGTATAAGGGAATATTGCCTACCTCGCAGTGATTTCAAGAGTGAGGAACATCACCTTTGTTCAAAATCCCCCACAAAACTGAATAGAAGATGCAGTGTAGCTTGTGTGAGAGAATCAATAATGTTTGAAGCAAGAGCGTCTACCACCTTGTTTTGCAGTTTGAATTGAGTTTGCTGTTTGAAGGAATACTGCCTAGCTCTCAGGGTTTTCATGGGTGAGGAACAGCAACTTTGTGCCTAATAGTGCCTTTCGAGTGTGTGGAGAAACACTGTAGTTGTTCTAAGAAAATCTTTCATGATAGAAGGAAGAGGGTCTAGCAGTTTTCTTACCACTGTGAACTGAACTTGCTGTTGGGGAGAACACTGCCTAACTCTCAGTTTTTCCATGAGTAAGAACACAAGTGAATGAAAGGAGCACTTTTGGTCTTGTTAGAGAACCATTAGTTTTAGAAGCAAGAGGGTCTAGCCAATTGTTTACTATTGTGAATTCACTTAACATTCTAAAAGACTTCTGCATATCCCTTAGTGTTATCACGGTTCTAGATCATCAACTTTTTGCAAAATGACCCCTTTCAAGTGAACGGCAGAATCACTGTAGCTATTGAAAGAGACACATTAAAGTTAGAAGGAAGAAGCTCTATCACCTTGTTTAGCATTGTGCACTGAGTTGGCTTTTGAAAGGAACACTGCATAGGTCTCAGCTTTTTATGGTTGAGGAACATCAACTTTCAGCCAAATAGCCCCTTTCAAGTGACTGGAGAAACAGTACAGTTTTAATAAAATCTATCATGTTAGAAGGAAGAGGGCCTAGCAGTTTGCTTAGCACTGTAAACTGAGTTTGCTGTATAAGGGAACCCTGCCTACCTCTCAATGTTTTCAAGAATGAGAAACATTACCTTTGTTGAAAATGGCCCTATACAACTGAAAGGAACATGCAGTGTAGCTTCTGTGAGAGAATCATTCAGGTTAGAAGCAAAAGGGCCTAGAACCATGTTTTGCAGTTTGATTTGAGTTTGCTGTTTAAAGGAATACTGCCTACCTCTCAGCGTTTTCATGGGTGAAGAACATCAACTTTGTACATAATTCCCATTTCAAGTGAGTGGAGAAACACTGTAGTTCTTCTAAGAAAATCTTCCATGTTAGAAGGAAGAGGGTCTAGTAGTTTTTTTAGCACTGTGAACTGAGTTTGCTGTATAAGGGAATACTGCCTACCTCTCAGTGTTTTCAAGAATGAGAAACATTACCTTTGTTGAAAATGGCCCTATACAACTGAAAGGAACATGCAGTGTAGCTTCTGTGAGAGAATCATTCACCTTAGAAGCAAAAGGGCCTAGAACCTTGTTTTGCAGTTTGATTTGAGTTTGCTGTTTAAAGGAATACTGCCTACTTCTCAGCGTTTTCATGGGTGAAGAACATCTACTTTGTACATAATACCCATTTCAAGTGAGTGGACTAACACTGTAGTTCTTCTAAGAAAATCTTCCATGTTAGAAGGAAGAGGGTCTAGCAGCTTGCTTAGCATTGTGAACTGACTTTGCTGTATAAGGGAATACTGCCTACCTCTCAGTGTTTTCAAAAGTGAGAAACATCACCTTTGTTCAAAAATCCCCCATACAACTGAATAGAAGATGCAGTGTTGCTTGTGTGAGAGAATCAATAATGTTTGAAGCAAGAGCGGCGACCACCTTGTTTTGCAGTTTGAATTGAGTTTGCTGTTTGAAAGAATACTGCCTACCTCTCAGCGTTTTCATGGGTGAGGAACTTCAACTTTGTGCCTAATAGTCCCTTTGAGTGTGTGGAGAAACACTGTAATTCTTCTAAAAATTGTTTCATGATAGAAGGAAGAGGGTCTAGCAGTTTGGTTAGCACTGTGAACTGAGTTTGCTGTGTAAGGGAATACGGCCTACCTCTCAGTGTTTTCAAGAATTAGAAACATTACCTTTGTTGAAAATGGCCCTATACAACTGAAAGGAAGATGCAGTGTAGCTTCTGTGAGAGAATCCTTCATGTCAAAAGCAAGAGGGCCTAGAACCTTGTTTTGCAGTTTGATTTGACTTTCTTGTTTAAAGGAATACTGCCTACCTCTCAGTGTTTTCATGGCAGAGGAACAACTTTGTACCTAATACCCATTTCAAGTTAGTAGAGAAACACTAGTTCTTCTAAGAAAATATTTCATGTTAGAAGGAAGAGGGTCTAGCATCTTGCTTTGCATTGTGAACTTAGTTTGCTGTATAAGGGAATACTGCCTACCTCTCAGTGTTTTCAAGAGTGAGAAACATCACCTTTGTTCAAAAATCCCCCATGCAACTGAATAGAAGAGGCAGTGTTGGTTGTGTGAGAGAATCAACAATGTTTGAAGCAAGAACGGCTAGCACCTTGTTTTGCAGTTTGAACTGAGTTTGCTGTTTGAAGGAATACTGCCTACGTCTCAGCGTTTTCATGGGTGAGGAACTTCAACTTTGTGCCTAATAGTTCCTTTGAGTGTGTGGAGAAACACTGTAATTCTTCTACAAATTGTTTCATGATAGAAGGAAGAGGGTCTAGCAGTTTGGTTAGCACTGTGAACTGAGATTGCTGTGTAAGGGAATACGGCCTACCTCTCAGTGTTTTCAAGAATTACAAACATTACCTTTGTTGAAAATGGCCCTATACAACTGAAAGGAAGATGCAGTGTAGCTTCTGTGAGAGAATCATTCATGTCAAAAGCAAGAGGGCCTAGAACCTTGTTTTGCAGTTTGATTTGACTTTCTTGTTTAAAGGAATACTGCCTACCTCTCAGTGTTTTCATGGCTGAGGAACAACTTTGTACCTAATACCCATTTCAAGTTAGTAGAGAAACACTAGTTCTTCTAAGAAAATATTTCATGTTAGAAGGAAGAGGGTCTAGCATCTTGCTTTGCATTGTGAACTGAGTTTGCTGTATAAGGGAATACTGCCTACCTCTCAGTGTTTTCAAGAGTGAGAAACATCACCTTTGTTCAAAAATCCCCCATGCAACTGAATAGAAGAGGCAGTGTTGCTTGTGTGAGAGAATCAACAATGTTTGAAGCAAGAGCGGCTAGCACCTTGTTTTGCAGTTTGAACTGAGTTTGCTATTTGAAGGATTACTGCCTACCTCTCAGCGTTTTCATGGGTGAGGAACATCAACTTTGTGCCTAATAGTCCCTTTGAGTGTGTGGAGAAACACTGTAGTTCTTCTAAGAAAATGTTTCATGATAGAAGGAAGAGGGTCTAGCAGTTTGGTTAGCACTGTGAACTGAGTTTGCTGTGTAAGGAAATACTGCCTACCTCTCAGTGTTTTCAAGAATGAGAAACATTACCTTTGTTGAAAATGGCCCTATACAACTGAAAGGAACATGCAGTGTAGCTTCTGTGAGAGAATCATTCACGTTAGAAGCAAAAGGGCCTAGAACCTTGTTTTGCAGTTTGATTTGAGTTTGCTGTTTAAAGGAATACTGCCTACCTCTCAGCGTTTTCATGGGTGAAGAACATCAACTTTGTACATAATACCCATTTCAAGTGAGTGGAGAAACACTGTAGCTCTTCTAAGAAAATCTTGGATGTTAGAAGGAAGAGGGTCTAGTAGTTTTCTTAGCACTGTGAACTGAGTTTGCTGTGTAAGAGAATACTGCCTACCTCTCAGTGTTTTCAAGAATGAGAAACATTACCTTTGTTGAAAATGGCCCTATACAACTGAAAGGAACATGCAGTGTAGCTTCTGTGAGAGAATCATTCACGTTAGAAGCAAAAGGGCCTAGAACCTTGTTTTGCAGTTTGATTTGAGTTTGCTGTTTAAAGGAATACTGCCTACCTCTCAGCGTTTTCATGTTTGAAGAACATCAACTTTGTACATAATACCCATTTCAAGTGAGTGGAGAAACACTGTAGTTCTTCTAAGAAAATCTTCGATGTTAGAAGAAGAGGGTCTAGTATTTTTCTTAGCACTGTGAACTGAGATTGCTGTGTAAGGGAATACTGCCTACCTCTCAGTGTTTTCAAGAATGAGAAACATTACCTTTGTTGAAAATGGCCCTATACAACTGAAAGGAACATGCAGTGTAGCTTCTGTGAGAGAATCATTCACGTTAGAAGCAAAAGGGCCTAGAACCTTGTTTTGCAGTTTGATTTGAGTTTGCTGTTTAAAGGAATACTGCCTACCTCTCAGCGTTTTCATGGGTGAAGAACATCAACTTTGTACATAATACCCATTTCAAGTGAGTGGAGAAACACTGCAGTTCTTCTAAGAAAATCTTCCATGTTAGAAGGAAGAGGGTCTAGCAGTTTGCTTAGCACTGTGAACTGAGTTTGCTGTATAAGGGAATATTGCCTACCTCGCAGTGATTTCAAGAGTGAGAAACATCACCTTTGTTCAAAATCCCCCACAAAACTGAATAGAAGATGCAGTGTAGCTTGTGTGAGAGAATCAATAATGTTTGAAGCAAGAGCGGCTAGCACCTTGTTTTGCAGTTTGAATAGAGTTTGCTGTTTAAAGGAATACTGCCTAGCTCTCAGGGGTTTCATGGGTGAGGAACAGCCACTTTGTGCCTAATAGTGCCTTTCGAGTGTGTGGAGAAACACTGTAGTTGTTCTCAGAAAATCTTTCATGATAGAAGGAAGAGGGTCTAGCAGTTTTCTTACCACTGTGAACTGAGCTTGCTGTTGAGGAGAACACTGCCTAACTCTCAGTGTTTCCATGAGTAAGAACACAAGTGAATGAAAGGAGCACTTTTGGTCTTGTTAGAGAACCATTAATTTTAGCAGCAAGAGGGTCTAGCCAATTGTTTACTATTGTGAATTCACTTAACATTCTAAAAGACTTCTGCATATCCCTTAGTGTTATCACGGTTCTAGATCATCAACTTTTTGCAAAATGACCCCTTTCAAGTGAACGGCAGAATCACTGTAGCTATTGAAAGAGACACATTAAAGTTAGAAGGAAAAAGCTCTATCACCTTGTTTAGCATTGTGCACTGAGTTGGCTTTTGAAAGGAACACTGCATAGGTCTCAGCTTTTTATGGTTGAGAAACATCAACTTTCAGAAAAATAGCCCCTTTCGAGTGACTGGAGAAACAGTCTAGTTTTAATAAAATCTATCATGTTAGAAGAAAGAGGGCCTAGCAGTTTTCTTAGCACTGTGAACTGAGTTTGCTGTATAAGGGAACCCTGCCTACCTCTCAATGTTTTCAAGAATGAGAAACATTACCTTTGTTGAAAATGGCCCAATACAAATGAAAGGAAGATGCAGTGTAGCTTCTGTGAGAGAATCATTCATGTCAAAAGCAAGAGGGCCTAGAAGCTTGTTTTGCAGTTTGATTTGAGTTTCCTGTTTAAAGGAATACTGCCTACCTCTCAGTGTTTTCATGGCTGAGGAAAAACTTTGTACCTAATACCCATTTCAAGTTAGTAGAGAAACACTATAGTTCTTCGAAGAAAATCTTTCATATTAGAAGGAAGAGGGTCTAGCATCTTGCTTTGCATTGTGAACTGAGTTTGCTGTATAAGGGAATACTGCCTACCTCTCAGTGTTTTCAAGAGTGAGAAACATCACCTTTGTTCAAAAATCCCCCATGCAACTGAATAGAAGAGGCAGTGTTGCTTGTGTGAGAGAATCAACAATGTTTGAAGCAAGAGCGGCTAGCACCTTGTTTTGCAGTTTGAACTGAGTTTGCTATTTGAAGGATTACTGCCTACCTCTCAGCGTTTTCATGGGTGAGGAACATCAACTTTGTGCCTAACAGTCCCTTTGAGTGTGTGGAGAAACACAGTAGTTCTTCTAAGAAAATGTTTCATGATAGAAGGAAGAGGGTCTAGCAGTTTGGTTAGCACTGTGAACTGAGTTTGCTGTGTAAGGGAATACTGCCTACCTCTCAGTGTTTTCAAGAATGAGAAACATTACCTTTGTTGAAAATGGCCCTATACAACTGAAAGGAACATGCAGTGTAGCTTCTGTGAGAGAATCATTCACCTTAGAAGCAAAAGGGCCTAGAACCTTGTTTTGCAGTTTGATTTGAGTTTGCTGTTTAAAGGAATACTGCCTACCTCTCAGCGTTTTCATGGGTGAAGAACATCAACTTTGTACATAATACCCATTTCAAGTGAGTGGAGAAACACTGTAGCTCTTCTACGAAAATCTTGGATGTTAGAAGGAAGAGGGTCTAGTAGTTTTCTTAGCACTGTGAACTGAGTTTGCTGTGTAAGGGAATACTGCCTACCTCTCAGTGTTTTCAAGAATGAGAAACATTACCTTTGTTGAAAATGGCCCTATACAACTGAAAGGAACATGCAGTGTAGCTTCTGTGAGAGAATCATTCACGTTAGAAGCAAAAGGGCCTAGAACCTTGTTTTGCAGTTTGATTTGAGTTTGCTGTTTAAAGGAATACTGCCTACCTCTCAGCGTTTTCATGGGTGAAGAACATCAACTTTGTACATAATACCCATTTCAAGTGAGTGGAGAAACACTGTAGTTCTTCTAAGAAAATCTTCGATGTTAGAAGGAAGAGGGTCTAGTAGTTTTCTTAGCACTGTGAACTGAGATTGCTGTGTAAGGGAATACTGCCTACCTCTCAGTGTTTTCAAGAATGAGAAACATTACCTTTGTTGAAAATGGCCCTATACAACTGAAAGGAACATGCAGTGTAGCTTCTGTGAGAGAATCATTCAAGTTAGAAGCAAAAGGGCCTAGAACCTTGTTTTGCAGTTTGATTTGAGTTTGCTGTTTGAAGGAATACTGCCTACCTCTCAGTGTTTTCATGGGTGAAGAACATCAACTTTGTACATAATACCCATTTAAAGTGAGTGGAGAAACACTGTAGTTCTAAGAAAATCTTCCATGTTAGAAGGAAGAGGGTCTAGCAGTTTGCTTAGCACTGTGAACTGAGTTTGCTGTATAAGGGAATATTGCCTACCTCGCAGTGATTTCAAGAGTGAGGAACATCACCTTTGTTCAAAATCCCCCACAAAACTGAATAGAAGATGCAGTGTAGCTTGTGTGAGAGAATCAATAATGTTTGAAGCAAGAGCGTCTACCACCTTGTTTTGCAGTTTGAATTGAGTTTGCTGTTTGAAGGAATACTGCCTAGCTCTCAGGGTTTTCATGGGTGAGGAACAGCAACTTTGTGCCTAATAGTGCCTTTCGAGTGTGTGGAGAAACACTGTAGTTGTTCTAAGAAAATCTTTCATGATAGAAGGAAGAGGGTCTAGCAGTTTTCTTACCACTGTGAACTGAACTTGCTGTTGGGGAGAACACTGCCTAACTCTCAGTTTTTCCATGAGTAAGAACACAAGTGAATGAAAGGAGCACTTTTGGTCTTGTTAGAGAACCATTAGTTTTAGAAGCAAGAGGGTCTAGCCAATTGTTTACTATTGTGAATTCACTTAACATTCTAAAAGACTTCTGCATATCCCTTAGTGTTATCACGGTTCTAGATCATCAACTTTTTGCAAAATGACCCCTTTCAAGTGAACGGCAGAATCACTGTAGCTATTGAAAGAGACACATTAAAGTTAGAAGGAAGAAGCTCTATCACCTTGTTTAGCATTGTGCACTGAGTTGGCTTTTGAAAGGAACACTGCATAGGTCTCAGCTTTTTATGGTTGAGGAACATCAACTTTCAGCCAAATAGCCCCTTTCAAGTGACTGGAGAAACAGTACAGTTTTAATAAAATCTATCATGTTAGAAGGAAGAGGGCCTAGCAGTTTGCTTAGCACTGTAAACTGAGTTTGCTGTATAAGGGAACCCTGCCTACCTCTCAATGTTTTCAAGAATGAGAAACATTACCTTTGTTGAAAATGGCCCTATACAACTGAAAGGAACATGCAGTGTAGCTTCTGTGAGAGAATCATTCAGGTTAGAAGCAAAAGGGCCTAGAACCATGTTTTGCAGTTTGATTTGAGTTTGCTGTTTAAAGGAATACTGCCTACCTCTCAGCGTTTTCATGGGTGAAGAACATCAACTTTGTACATAATTCCCATTTCAAGTGAGTGGAGAAACACTGTAGTTCTTCTAAGAAAATCTTCCATGTTAGAAGGAAGAGGGTCTAGTAGTTTTTTTAGCACTGTGAACTGAGTTTGCTGTATAAGGGAATACTGCCTACCTCTCAGTGTTTTCAAGAATGAGAAACATTACCTTTGTTGAAAATGGCCCTATACAACTGAAAGGAACATGCAGTGTAGCTTCTGTGAGAGAATCATTCACCTTAGAAGCAAAAGGGCCTAGAACCTTGTTTTGCAGTTTGATTTGAGTTTGCTGTTTAAAGGAATACTGCCTACTTCTCAGCGTTTTCATGGGTGAAGAACATCTACTTTGTACATAATACCCATTTCAAGTGAGTGGACTAACACTGTAGTTCTTCTAAGAAAATCTTCCATGTTAGAAGGAAGAGGGTCTAGCAGCTTGCTTAGCATTGTGAACTGACTTTGCTGTATAAGGGAATACTGCCTACCTCTCAGTGTTTTCAAAAGTGAGAAACATCACCTTTGTTCAAAAATCCCCCATACAACTGAATAGAAGATGCAGTGTTGCTTGTGTGAGAGAATCAATAATGTTTGAAGCAAGAGCGGCGACCACCTTGTTTTGCAGTTTGAATTGAGTTTGCTGTTTGAAAGAATACTGCCTACCTCTCAGCGTTTTCATGGGTGAGGAACTTCAACTTTGTGCCTAATAGTCCCTTTGAGTGTGTGGAGAAACACTGTAATTCTTCTAAAAATTGTTTCATGATAGAAGGAAGAGGGTCTAGCAGTTTGGTTAGCACTGTGAACTGAGTTTGCTGTGTAAGGGAATACGGCCTACCTCTCAGTGTTTTCAAGAATTAGAAACATTACCTTTGTTGAAAATGGCCCTATACAACTGAAAGGAAGATGCAGTGTAGCTTCTGTGAGAGAATCCTTCATGTCAAAAGCAAGAGGGCCTAGAACCTTGTTTTGCAGTTTGATTTGACTTTCTTGTTTAAAGGAATACTGCCTACCTCTCAGTGTTTTCATGGCTGAGGAACAACTTTGTACCTAATACCCATTTCAAGTTAGTAGAGAAACACTAGTTCTTCTAAGAAAATATTTCATGTTAGAAGGAAGAGGGTCTAGCATCTTGCTTTGCATTGTGAACTGAGTTTGCTGTATAAGGGAATACTGCCTACCTCTCAGTGTTTTCAAGAGTGAGAAACATCACCTTTGTTCAAAAATCCCCCATGCAACTGAATAGAAGAGGCAGTGTTGGTTGTGTGAGAGAATCAACAATGTTTGAAGCAAGAACGGCTAGCACCTTGTTTTGCAGTTTGAACTGAGTTTGCTATTTTAAGGAATACTGCCTACCTCTCAGCGTTTTCATGGGTGAGGAACATCAACTTTGTGCCTAATAGTCCATTTGAGTGTGTGGAGAAACACTGTAGTTCTTCTAAGAAAATGTTTCATGATAGAAGGAAGAGGGTCTAGCAGTTTGGTTAGCACTGTGAACTGAGTTTGCTGTGTAAGGGAATACGGCCTACCTCTCAGTGTTTTCAAGAATGAGAAACATTACCGTTGTTGAAAATGGCCCTATACAACTGAAAGGAACATGCAGTGTAGCTTCTGTGAGAGAATCATTCAAGTTAGAAGCAAAAGGGCCTAGAACCTTGTTTTGCAGTTTGATTTGAGTTTGCTGTTTGAAGGAATACTGCCTACCTCTCAGCGTTTTCATGGGTGAAGAACATCAACTTTGTACATAATACCCATTTCAAGTGAGTGGAGAAACACTGTAGTTCTTCTAAGAAAATCTTCGATGTTAGAAGGAAGAGGGTCTAGTATTTTTCTTAGCACTGTGAACTGAGATTGCTGTGTAAGGGAATACTGCCTACCTCTCAGTGTTTTCAAGAATGAGAAACATTACCTTTGTTGAAAATGGCCCTATACAACTGAAAGGAACATGCAGTGTAGCTTCTGTGAGAGAATCATTCACGTTAGAAGCAAAAGGGCCTAGAACCTTGTTTTGCAGTTTGATTTGAGTTTGCTGTTTAAAGGAATACTGCCTACCTCTCAGCGTTTTCATGGGTGAAGAACATCAACTTTGTACATAATACCCATTTCAAGTGAGTGGAGAAACACTGTAGTTCTTCTAAGAAAATCTTCGATGTTAGAAGGAAGAGGGTCTATTAGTTTTCTTAGCACTGTGAACTGAGTTTGCTGTGTAAGGGAATACTGCCTACCTCTCAGTGTTTTCAAGAATGAGAAACATTACCTTTGTTGAAAATGGCCCTATACAACTGAAAGGAACATGCAGTGTAGCTTCTGTGAGAGAATCATTCACGTTAGAAGCAAAAGGGCCTAGAACCTTGTTTTGCAGTTTGATTTGAGTTTGCTGTTTAAAGGAATACTGCCTACCTCTCAGCGTTTTCATGGGTGAAGAACATCAACTTTGTACATAATACCCATTTCAAGTGAGTGGAGAAACACTGTAGTTCTTCTAAGAAAATCTTCGATGTTAGAAGGAAGAGGGTCTAGTATTTTTCTTAGCACTGTGAACTGAGATTGCTGTGTAAGGGAATACTGCCTACCTCTCAGTGTTTTCAAGAATGAGAAACATTACCTTTGTTGAAAATGGCCCTATACAACTGAAAGGAACATTCAGTGTAGCTTCTGTGAGAGAATCATTCACGTTAGAAGCAAAAGGGCCTAGAACCTTGTTTTGCAGTTTGATTTGAGTTTGCTGTTTAAAGGAATACTGCCTACCTCTCAGCGTTTTCATGGGTGAAGAACATCAACTTTGTACATAATACCCATTTCAAGTGAGTGGAGAAACACTGCAGTTCTTCTAAGAAAATCTTCCATGTTAGAAGGAAGAGGGTCTAGCAGTTTGCTTAGCACTGTGAACTGAGTTTGCTGTATAAGGGAATATTGCCTACCTCGCAGTGATTTCAAGAGTGAGAAACATCACCTTTGTTCAAAATCCCCCACAAAACTGAATAGAAGATGCAGTGTAGCTTGTGTGAGAGAATCAATAATGTTTGAAGCAAGAGCGGCTAGCACCTTGTTTTGCAGTTTGAATAGAGTTTGCTGTTTAAAGGAATACTGCCTAGCTCTCAGGGTTTTCATGGGAGAGGAACAGCCACTTTGTGCCTAATAGTGCCTTTCAAGTGTGTGGAGAAACACTGTAGTTGTTCTCAGAAAATCTTTCATGATAGAAGGAAGAGGGTCTAGCAGTTTTCTTACCACTGTGAACTGAGCTTGCTGTTGAGGAGAACACTGCCTAACTCTCAGTGTTTCCATGAGTAAGAACACAAGTGAATGAAAGGAGCACTTTTGGTCTTGTTAGAGAACCATTAATTTTAGCAGCAAGAGGGTCTAGCCAATTGTTTACTATTGTGAATTCACTTAACATTCTAAAAGACTTCTGCATATCCCTTAGTGTTATCACGGTTCTAGATCATCAACTTTTTGCAAAATGACCCCTTTCAAGTGAACGGCAGAATCACTGTAGCTATTGAAAGAGACACATTAAAGTTAGAAGGAAAAAGCTCTATCACCTTGTTTAGCATTGTGCACTGAGTTGGCTTTTGAAAGGAACACTGCATAGGTCTCAGCTTTTTATGGTTGAGGAACATCAACTTTCAGCCAAATAGCCCCTTTCGAGTGACTGGAGAAACAGTCTAGTTTTAAAAAAATCTATCATGTTAGAAGAAAGAGGGCCTAGCAGTTTTCTTAGCACTGTGAACTGAGTTTGCTGTATAAGGGAACCCTGCCTACCTCTCAATGTTTTCAAGAATGAGAAACATTACCTTTGTTGAAAATGGCCCAATACAAATGAAAGGAAGATGCAGTGTAGCTTCTGTGAGAGAATCATTCATGTCAAAAGCAAGAGGGCCTAGAAGCTTGTTTTGCAGTTTGATTTGAGTTTCCTGTTTAAAGGAATACTGCCTACCTCTCAGTGTTTTTATGGCTGAGGAAAAACTTTGTACCTAATACCCATTTCAAGTTAGTAGAGAAACACTATAGTTCTTCTAAGAAAATCTTTCATATTAGAAGGAAGAGGGTCTAGCATCTTGCTTTGCATTGTGAACTGAGTTTGCTGTATAAGGGAATACTGCCTACCTCTCAGTGTTTTCAAGAGTGAGAAACATCACCTTTGTTCAAAAATCCCCCATGCAACTGAATAGAAGAGGCAGTGTTGCTTGTGTGAGAGAATCAACAATGTTTGAAGCAAGAGCGGCTAGCACCTTGTTTTGCAGTTTGAACTGAGTTTGCTATTTGAAGGATTACTGCCTACCTCTCAGCGTTTTCATGGGTGAGGAACATCAACTTTGTGCCTAACAGTCCCTTTGAGTGTGTGGAGAAACACTGTAGTTCTTCTAAGAAAATGTTTCATGATAGAAGGAAGAGGGTCTAGCAGTTTGGTTAGCACTGTGAACTGAGTTTGCTGTGTAAGGGAATACTGCCTACCTCTCAGTGTTTTCAAGAATGAGAAACATTACCTTTGTTGAAAATGGCCCTATACAACTGAAAGGAACATGCAGTGTAGCTTCTGTGAGAGAATCATTCACGTTAGAAGCAAAAGGGCCTAGAACCTTGTTTTGCAGTTTGATTTGAGTTTGCTGTTTAAAGGAATGCTGCCTACCTCTCAGCGTTTTCATGGGTGAAGAACATCAACTTTGTACATAATACCCATTTCAAGTGAGTGGAGAAACACTGCAGTTCTTCTAAGAAAATCTCCCATGTTAGAAGGAAGAGGGTCTACTAGTTTGCTTAGCACTGTGAACTGAGTTTGCTGTATAAGGGAATACTGCCTACCTCTCAGTGTTTTCAAGAATGAGAAACATTACCTTTGTTGAAAATGGCCCTATACAACTGAAAGGAACATGCAGTGTAGCTTCTGTGAGAGAATCATTCACCTTAGAAGCAAAAGGGCCTAGAACCTTGTTTTGCAGTTTGATTTGAGTTTGCTGTTTAAAGGAATACTGCCTACCTCTCAGCGTTTTCATGGGTGAAGAATATCTACTTTGTACATAATACCCATTTCAAGTGAGTGGACTAACACTGTAGTTCTTCTAAGAAAATCTTCCATGTTAGAAGGAAGAGGGTCTAGCAGCTTGCTTAGCATTGTGAACTTACTTTGCTGTATAAGGGAATACTGCCTACCTCTCAGTGTTTTCAAAAGTGAGAAACATCACCTTTGTTCAAAAATTCCCCATACAACTGAATAGAAGATGCAGTGTTGCTTGTGTGAGAGAATCAATAATGTTTGAAGCAAGAGCGGCGACCACCTTGTTTTGCAGTTTGAATTGAGTTTGCTGTTTGAAGGAATACTGCCTACCTCTCAGCGTTTTCATGGGTGAGGAACTTCAACTTTGTGCCTAATAGTCCCTTTGAGTGTGTGGAGAGACACTGTAATTCTTCTACAAATTGTTTCATGATAGAAGGAAGAGGGTCTAGCAGTTTGGTTAGCACTGTGAACTGAGTTTGCTGTGTAAGGGAATACGGCCTACCTCTCAGTGTTTTCAAAAATTAGAAACATTACCTTTGTTGAAAATGGCCCTATACAACTGAAAGGAAGATGCAGTGTAGCTTCTGTGAGAGAATCCTTCATGTCAAAAGCAAGAGGGCCTAGAACCTTGTTTTGCAGTTTGATTTGACTTTCTTGTTTAAAGGAATACTGCCTACCTCTCAGTGTTTTCATGGCTGAGGAACAACTATGTACCTAATACCCATTTCAAGTTAGTAGAGAAACACTAGTTCTTCTAAGAAAATATTTCATGTTAGAAGGAAGAGGGTCTAGCATCTTGCTTTGCATTGTGAACTGAGTTTGCTGTATAAGGGAATACTGCCTACCTCTCAGTGTTTTCAAGAGTGAGAAACATCACCTTTGTTCAAAATCCCCCACAAAACTGAATAGAAGATGCAGTGTAGCTTGTGTGAGAGAATCAATAATGTTTGAAGCAAGAGCGGCTAGCACCTTGTTTTGCAGTTTGAATAGAGTTTGCTGTTTAAAGGAATACTGCCTAGCTCTCAGGGTTTTCATGGGTGAGGAACAGCCACTTTGTGCCTAATAGTGCCTTTCGAGTGTGTGGAGAAACACTGTAGTTGTTCTCAGAAAATCTTTCATGATAGAAGGAAGAGGGTCTAGCAGTTTTCTTACCACTGTGAACTGAGCTTGCTGTTGAGGAGAACACTGCCTAACTCTCAGTGTTTCCATGAGTAAGAACACAAGTGAATGAAAGGAGCACTTTTGGTCTTGTTAGAGAACCATTAATTTTAGCAGCAAGAGGGTCTAGCCAATTGTTTACTATTGTGAATTCACTTAACATTCTAAAAGACTTCTGCATATCCCTTAGTGTTATCACGGTTCTAGATCATCAACTTTTTGCAAAATGACCCCTTTCAAGTGAACGGCAGAATCACTGTAGCTATTGAAAGAGACACATTAAAGTTAGAAGGAAAAAGCTCTATCACCTTGTTTAGCATTGTGCACTGAGTTGGCTTTTGAAAGGAACACTGCATAGGTCTCAGCTTTTTATGGTTGAGGAACATCAACTTTCAGCCAAATAGCCCCTTTCGAGTGACTGGAGAAACAGTCTAGTTTTAATAAAATCTATCATGTTAGAAGAAAGAGGGCCTAGCAGTTTTCTTAGCACTGTGACCTGAGTTTGCTGTATAAGGGAACCCTGCCTACCTCTCAATGTTTTCAAGAATGAGAAACATTACCTTTGTTGAACATGGCCCAATACAAATGAAAGGAAGATGCAGTGTAGCTTCTGTGAGAGAATCATTCATGTCAAAAGCAAGAGGGCCTAGAAGCTTGTTTTGCAGTTTGATTTGAGTTTCCTGTTTAAAGGAATACTGCCTACCTCTCAGTGTTTTCATGGCTGAGGAAAAACTTTGTACCTAATACCCATTTCAAGTTAGTAGAGAAACACTATAGTTCTTCTAATAAAATCTTTCATATTAGAAGGAAGAGGGTCTAGCATCTTGCTTTGCATTGTGAACTGAGTTTGCTGTATAAGGGAATACTGCCTACCTCTCAGTGTTTTCAAGAGTGAGAAACATCACCTTTGTTCAAAAATCCCCCATGCAACTGAATAGAAGAGGCAGTGTTGCTTGTGTGAGAGAATCAACAATGTTTGAAGCAAGAGCGGCTAGCACTTTGTTTTGCAGTTTGAACTGAGTTTGCTATTTGACGGATTACTGCCTACCTCTCAGCGTTTTCATGGGTGAGGAACATCAACTTTGTGCCTAACAGTCCCTTTGAGTGTGTGGAGAAACACTGTAGTTCTTCTAAGAAAATGTTTCATGATAGAAGGAAGAGGGTCTAGCAGTTTGGTTAGCACTGTGAACTGAGTTTGCTGTGTAAGGGAATACTGCCTACCTCTCAGTGTTTTCAAGAATGAGAAACATTACCTTTGTTGAAAATGGCCCTATACAACTGAAAGGAACATGCAGTGTAGCTTCTGTGAGAGAATCATTCACGTTAGAAGCAAAAGGGCCTAGAACCTTGTTTTGCAGTTTGATTTGAGTTTGCTGTTTAAAGGAATACTGCCTACCTCTCAGCGTTTTCATGGGTGAAGAACATCAACTTTGTACATAATACCCATTTCAAGTGAGTGGAGAAACACTGCAGTTCTTCTAAGAAAATCTCCCATGTTAGAAGGAAGAGGGTCTACTAGTTTGCTTAGCACTGTGAACTGAGTTTGCTGTATAAGGGAATACAGCCTACCTCTCAGTGTTTTCAAGAATGAGAAACATTACATTTGTTGAAAATGGCCCTATACAACTGAAAGGAACATGCAGTGTAGCTTCTGTGAGAGAATCATTCACGTTAGAAGCAAAAGGGCCTAGAACCTTGTTTTGCAGTTTGATTTGAGTTTGCTGTTTAAAGGAATACTGCCTACCTCTCAGCGTTTTCATGGGTGAAGAACATCAACTTTGTACATAATACCCATTTCAAGTGAGTGGAGAAACACTGCAGTTCTTCTAAGAAAATCTTCCATGTTAGAAGGAAGAGGGTCTACTAGTTTGCTTAGCACTGTGAACTGAGTTTGCTGTATAAGGGAATACTGCCTACCTCTCAGTGTTTTCAAAAGTGAGAAACATCACCTTTGTTCAAAAATCGCCCATACAACTGAATAGAAGATGCAGTGTTGCTTGTGTGAGAGAATCAATAATATTTGAAGCAAGAGCGGCGACCACCTTGTTTTGCAGTTTGAATTGAGTTTGCTGTTTGAAGGAATACTGCCTAAATGGCCTTATACAACTGAAAGGAACATGCAGTGTAGCTTCTGTGAGAGAATCATTCACGTTAGAAGCAAAAGGGCCTAGAACCTTGTTTTGCAGTTTGATTTGAGTTTGCTGTTTAAAGGAATACTGCCTACCTCTCAGCATTTTCATGGGTGAAGAACATCAACTTTGTACATAATACCCATTTCAAGTGAGTGCACTAACACTGTAGTTCTTCTAAGAAAATCTTCCATGATAGAAGGAAGAGGGTCTAGCAGTTTGGTTAGCACTGTGAACTGAGTTTGCTGTATAAGGGAATACTGCCCACCTCTCAATGTTTTCAAGAATGAGAAACATTACCTTTGTTGAAAATGGCCCTATACAACTGAAAGGAACATGCAGTGTAGCTTCTGTGAGAGAATCATTCACGTTAGAAGCAAAAGGGCCTAGAACCTTGTTTTGCAGTTTGATTTGAGTTTGCTGTTTAAAGGAATACTGCCTACCTCTCAGCGTTTTCATGGGTGAAGAACATCTACTTTTTACATAATACCCATTTCAAGTGAGTGGACTAACACTGTAGTTCTTCTAAGAAAATCTTCCATGTTAGAAGGAAGAGGGTCTAGCAGCTTGCTTAGCATTGTGAACTGAGTTTGCTGTATAAGGGAATACTGCCTACCTCTCAGTGTTTTCAAAAGTGAGAAACATCACCTTTGTTCAAAAATCCCCCATACAACTGAATAGAAGATGCAGTGTAGCTTGTGTGAGAGAATCAATAATGTTTGAAGCAAGAGCGGCGACCACCTTGTTTTGCAGTTTGAATTGAGTTTGCTGTTTGAAGGAATACTGCTTACCTCTCAGCGTTTTCATGGGTGAGGAACTTCAACTTTGTGCCTAATAGTCCCTTTGAGTGTGTGGAGAAACACTGTAGTTGTTCTAAGAAAATCTTTCATGATAGAAGGAAGAGGGTCTAGCAGTTTTCTTACCACTGTGAACTGAACTTGCTGTTGGGGAGAACACTGCCTAACTCTCAGTTTTTCCATGAGTAAGAACACAAGTGAATGAAAGGAGCACTTTTGGTCTTGTTAGAGAACCATTAGTTTTAGAAGCAAGAGGGTCTAGCCAATTGTTTACTATTGTGAATTCACTTAACATTCTAAAAGACTTCTGCATATCCCTTAGTGTTATCACGGTTCTAGATCATCAACTTTTTGCAAAATGACCCCTTTCAAGTGAACGGCAGAATCACTGTAGCTATTGAAAGAGACACATTAAAGTTAGAAGGAAGAAGCTCTATCACCTTGTTTAGCATTGTGCACTGAGTTGGCTTTTGAAAGGAACACTGCATAGGTCTCAGCTTTTTATGGTTGAGGAACATCAACTTTCAGCCAAATAGCCCCTTTCAAGTGACTGGAGAAACAGTATAGTTTTAATAAAATCTATCATGTTAGAAGGAAGAGGGCCTAGCAGTTTGCTTAGCACTGTAAACTGAGTTTGCTATATAAGGGAACCCTGCCTACCTCTCAATGTTTTCAAGAATGAGAAACATTACCTTTGTTGAAAATGGCCCTATACAACTGAAAGGAACATGCAGTGTAGCTTCTGTGAGAGAATCATTCAGGTTAGAAGCAAAAGGGCCTAGAACCATGTTTTGCAGTTTGATTTGAGTTTGCTGTTTAAAGGAATACTGCCTACCTCTCAGCGTTTTCATGGGTGAAGAACAACAACTTTGTACATAATTCCCATTTCAAGTGAGTGGAGAAACACTATAGTTCTTCTAAGAAAATCTTCCATGTTAGAGGGAAGAGGGTCTAGTAGTTTTTTTCGCACTGTGAACTGAGTTTGCTGTATAAGGGAATACTGCCTACCTCTCAGTGTTTTCAAGAATGAGAAACATTACCTTTGTTGAAAATGGCCCTATACAACTGAAAGGAACATGCAGTGTAGCTTCTGTGAGAGAATCATTCACCTTAGAAGCAAAAGGGCCTAGAAACTTGTTTTGCAGTTTGATTTGAGTTTGCTGTTTAAAGGAATACTGCCTAACTCTCAGCGTTTTCATGGGTGAAGAACATCTACTTTGTACATAATACCCCTTTCAAGTGAGTGGACTAACACTGTAGTTCTTCTAAGAAAATCTTCCATGTTAGAAGGAAGAGGATCTAGCAGCTTGCTTAGCATTGTGAACTGACTTTGCTGTATAAGGGAATACTGCCTACCTCTCACTGTTTTCAAAAGTGAGAAACATCACCTTTGTTCAAAAATCCCCCATACAACTGAATAGAAGAGGCAGTGTTGCTTGTGTGAGAGAATCAACAATGTTTGAAGCAAGAGCGGCTAGCAACTTGTTTTGCAGTTTGAACTGAGTTTGCTATTTGAAGGAATACTGCCTACCTCTCAGCGTTTTCATGGGTGAGGAACATCAACTTTGTGCCTAATAGTCCATTTGAGTGTGTGGAGAAACACTGTAGTTCTTCTAAGAAATTGTTTCATGATAGATTGAAGAGGGTCTAGCAGTTTGGTTAGCACTGTGAACTGAGTTTGCTGTGTAAGGGAATACGGCCTACCTCTCAGTGTTTTCAAGAATGAGAAACATTACCTTTGTTGAAAAAGGCCCTATACAACTGAAAGGAACATGCAGTGTAGCTTCTGTGAGAGAATCATTCACGTTAGAAGCAAAAGGGCCTAGAACCTTGTTTTGCAGTTTGATTTGAGTTTGCTGTTTAAAGGAATACTGCCTACCTCTCAGCGTTTTCATGGGTGAAGAACATCAACTTTGTACATAATACCCATTTCAAGAGAGTGGAGAAACACTGTAGCTCTTCTACGAAAATCTTGGATGTTAGAAGGAAGAGGGTCTAGTAGTTTTCTTAGCACTGTGAACTGAGTTTGCTGTGTAAGGGAATACTGCCTACCTCTCAGTGTTTTCAAGAATGAGAAACATTACCTTTGTTGAAAATGGCCCTATACAACTGAAAGGAACATGCAGTGTAGCTTCTGTGAGAGAATCATTCACGTTAGAAGCAAAAGGGCCTAGAACCTTGTTTTGCAGTTTGATTTGAGTTTGCTGTTTAAAGGAATACTGCCTACCTCTCAGCGTTTTCATGGGTGAAGAACATCAACTTTGTACATAATACCCATTTCAAGTGAGTGGAGAAACACTGTAGTTCTTCTAAGAAAATCTTCGATGTTAGAAGGAAGAGGGTCTAGTAGTTTTCTTAGCACTGTGAACTGAGATTGCTGTGTAAGGGAATACTGCCTACCTCTCAGTGTTTTCAAAAATGAGAAACATTACCTTTGTTGAAAATGGCCCTATACAACTGAAAGGAACATGCAGTGTAGCTTCTGTGAGAGAATCATTCAAGTTAGAAGCAAAAGGGCCTAGAACCTTGTTTTGCAGTTTGATTTGAGTTTGCTGTTTGAAGGAATACTGCCTACCTCTCAGCGTTTTCATGGGTGAAGTACATCAACTTTGTACATAATACCCATTTAAAGTGAGTGGAGAAACACTGTAGTTCTAAGAAAATCTTCCATGTTAGAAGGAAGAGGGTCTAGCAGTTTGCTTAGCACTGTGAACTCAGTTTGCTGTATAAGGGAATATTGCCTACCTCGCAGTGATTTCAAGAGTGAGGAACATCACCTTTGTTCAAAATCCCCCACAAAACTGAATAGAAGATGCAGTGTAGCTTGTGTGAGAGAATCAATAATGTTTGAAGCAAGAGCGGCTACCACCTTGTTTTGCAGTTTGAATTGAGTTTGCTGTTTGAAGGAATACTGCCTAGCTCTCAGGGTTTTCATGGGTGAGGAACAGCAACTTTGTGCCTAATAGTGCCTTTCGAGTGTGTGGAGAAACACTGTAGTTGTTCTAAGAAAATCTTTCATGATAGAAGGAAGAGGGTCTAGCAGTTTTCTTACCACTGTGAACTGAACTTGCTGTTGGGGAGAACACTGCCTAACTCTCAGTTTTTCCATGAGTAAGAACACAAGTGAATGAAAGGAGCACTTTTGGTCTTGTTAGAGAACCATTAGTTTTAGAAGCAAGAGGGTCTAGCCAATTGTTTACTATTGTGAATTCACTTAACATTCTAAAAGACTTCTGCATATCCCTTAGTGTTATCACAGTTCTAGATCATCAACTTTTTGCAAAATGACCCCTTTCAAGTGAACGGCAGAATCACTGTAGCTATTGAAAGAGACACATTAAAGTTAGAAGGAAGAAGCTCTATCACCTTGTTTAGCATTGTGCACTGAGTTGGCTTTTGAAAGGAACACTGCATAGGTCTCAGCTTTTTATGGTTGAGGAACATCAACTTTCAGCCAAATAGCCCCTTTCAAGTGACTGGAGAAACAGTATAGTTTTAATAAAATCTATCATGTTAGAAGGAAGAGGGCCTAGCAGTTTGCTTAGCACTGTAAACTGAGTTTGCTATATAAGGGAACCCTGCCTACCTCTCAATGTTTTCAAGAATGAGAAACATTACCTTTGTTGAAAATGGCCCTATACAACTGAAAGGAACATGCAGTGTAGCTTCTGTGAGAGAATCATTCAGGTTAGAAGCAAAAGGGCCTAGAACCATGTTTTGCAGTTTGATTTGACTTTGCTGTTTAAAGGAATACTGCCTACCTCTCAGCGTTTTCATGGGTGAAGAACATCAACTTTGTACATAATTCCCATTTCAAGTGAGTGGAAAAACACTGTAGTTCTTCTAAGAAAATCTTCCATGTTAGAGGGAAGAGGGTCTAGTAGTTTTTTTCGCACTGTGAACTGAGTTTGCTGTATAAGGGAATACTGCCTACCTCTCAGTGTTTTCAAGAATGAGAAACATTACCTTTGTTGAAAATGGCCCTATACAACTGAAAGGAACATGCAGTGTAGCTTCTGTGAGAGAATCATTCACCTTAGAAGCAAAAGGGCCTAGAACCTTGTTTTGCAGTTTGATTTGAGTTTGCTGTTTAAAGGAATACTGCCTAACTCTCAGCGTTTTCATGGGTGAAGAACATCTACTTTGTACATAATACCCCTTTCAAGTGAGTGGACTAACACTGTAGTTCTTCTAAGAAAATCTTCCATGTTAGAAGGAAGAGGGTCTAGCAGCTTGCTTAGCATTGTGAACTGACTTTGCTGTATAAGGGAATACTGCCTACCTCTCACTGTTTTCAAAAGTGAGAAACATCACCTTTGTTCAAAAATCCCCCATACAACTGAATAGAAGATGCAGTGTTGCTTGTGTGAGAGAATCAATAATGTTTGAAGCAAGAGCGGCGACCACCTTGTTTTGCAGTTTGAATTGAGTTTGCTGTTTGAAGGAATACTGCCTACGTCTCAGCGTTTTCATGGGTGAGGAACTTCAACTTTGTGCCTAATAGTTCCTTTGAGTGTGTGGAGAAACACTGTAATTCTTCTACAAATTGTTTCATGATAGAAGGAAGAGGGTCTAGCAGTTTGGTTAGCACTGTGAACTGAGATTGCTGTGTAAGGGAATACGGCCTACCTCTCAGTGTTTTCAAGAATTACAAACATTACCTTTGTTGAAAATGGCCCTATACAACTGAAAGGAAGATGCAGTGTAGCTTCTGTGAGAGAATCATTCATGTCAAAAGCAAGAGGGCCTAGAACCTTGTTTTGCAGTTTGATTTGACTTTCTTGTTTAAAGGAATACTGCCTACCTCTCAGTGTTTTCATGGCTGAGGAACAACTTTGTACCTAATACCCATTTCAAGTTAGTAGAGAAACACTAGTTCTTCTAAGAAAATATTTCATGTTAGAAGGAAGAGGGTCTAGCATCTTGCTTTGCATTGTGAACTGAGTTTGCTGTATAAGGGAATACTGCCTACCTCTCAGTGTTTTCAAGAGTGAGAAACATCACCTTTGTTCAAAAATCCCCCATGCAACTGAATAGAAGAGGCAGTGTTGCTTGTGTGAGAGAATCAACAATGTTTGAAGCAAGAGCGGCTAGCACCTTGTTTTGCAGTTTGAACTGAGTTTGCTATTTGAAGGATTACTGCCTACCTCTCAGCGTTTTCATGGGTGAGGAACATCAACTTTGTGCCTAATAGTCCCTTTGAGTGTGTGGAGAAACACTGTAGTTCTTCTAAGAAAATGTTTCATGATAGAAGGAAGAGGGTCTAGCAGTTTGGTTAGCACTGTGAACTGAGTTTGCTGTGTAAGGAAATACTGCCTACCTCTCAGTGTTTTCAAGAATGAGAAACATTACCTTTGTTGAAAATGGCCCTATACAACTGAAAGGAACATGCAGTGTAGCTTCTGTGAGAGAATCATTCACGTTAGAAGCAAAAGGGCCTAGAACCTTGTTTTGCAGTTTGATTTGAGTTTGCTGTTTAAAGGAATACTGCCTACCTCTCAGCGTTTTCATGGGTGAAGAACATCAACTTTGTACATAATACCCATTTCAAGTGAGTGGAGAAACACTGTAGCTCTTCTAAGAAAATCTTGGATGTTAGAAGGAAGAGGGTCTAGTAGTTTTCTTAGCACTGTGAACTGAGTTTGCTGTGTAAGAGAATACTGCCTACCTCTCAGTGTTTTCAAGAATGAGAAACATTACCTTTGTTGAAAATGGCCCTATACAACTGAAAGGAACATGCAGTGTAGCTTCTGTGAGAGAATCATTCACGTTAGAAGCAAAAGGGCCTAGAACCTTGTTTTGCAGTTTGATTTGAGTTTGCTGTTTAAAGGAATACTGCCTACCTCTCAGCGTTTTCATGTTTGAAGAACATCAACTTTGTACATAATACCCATTTCAAGTGAGTGGAGAAACACTGTAGTTCTTCTAAGAAAATCTTCGATGTTAGAAGGAAGAGGGTCTAGTATTTTTCTTAGCACTGTGAACTGAGATTGCTGTGTAAGGGAATACTGCCTACCTCTCAGTGTTTTCAAGAATGAGAAACATTACCTTTGTTGAAAATGGCCCTATACAACTGAAAGGAACATGCAGTGTAGCTTCTGTGAGAGAATCATTCACGTTAGAAGCAAAAGGGCCTAGAACCTTGTTTTGCAGTTTGATTTGAGTTTGCTGTTTAAAGGAATACTGCCTACCTCTCAGCGTTTTCATGGGTGAAGAACATCAACTTTGTACATAATACCCATTTCAAGTGAGTGGAGAAACACTGCAGTTCTTCTAAGAAAATCTTCCATGTTAGAAGGAAGAGGGTCTAGCAGTTTGCTTAGCACTGTGAACTGAGTTTGCTGTATAAGGGAATATTGCCTACCTCGCAGTGATTTCAAGAGTGAGAAACATCACCTTTGTTCAAAATCCCCCACAAAACTGAATAGAAGATGCAGTGTAGCTTGTGTGAGAGAATCAATAATGTTTGAAGCAAGAGCGGCTAGCACCTTGTTTTGCAGTTTGAATAGAGTTTGCTGTTTAAAGGAATACTGCCTAGCTCTCAGGGGTTTCATGGGTGAGGAACAGCCACTTTGTGCCTAATAGTGCCTTTCGAGTGTGTGGAGAAACACTGTAGTTGTTCTCAGAAAATCTTTCATGATAGAAGGAAGAGGGTCTAGCAGTTTTCTTACCACTGTGAACTGAGCTTGCTGTTGAGGAGAACACTGCCTAACTCTCAGTGTTTCCATGAGTAAGAACACAAGTGAATGAAAGGAGCACTTTTGGTCTTGTTAGAGAACCATTAATTTTAGCAGCAAGAGGGTCTAGCCAATTGTTTACTATTGTGAATTCACTTAACATTCTAAAAGACTTCTGCATATCCCTTAGTGTTATCACGGTTCTAGATCATCAACTTTTTGCAAAATGACCCCTTTCAAGTGAACGGCAGAATCACTGTAGCTATTGAAAGAGACACATTAAAGTTAGAAGGAAAAAGCTCTATCACCTTGTTTAGCATTGTGCACTGAGTTGGCTTTTGAAAGGAACACTGCATAGGTCTCAGCTTTTTATGGTTGAGAAACATCAACTTTCAGAAAAATAGCCCCTTTCGAGTGACTGGAGAAACAGTCTAGTTTTAATAAAATCTATCATGTTAGAAGAAAGAGGGCCTAGCAGTTTTCTTAGCACTGTGAACTGAGTTTGCTGTATAAGGGAACCCTGCCTACCTCTCAATGTTTTCAAGAATGAGAAACATTACCTTTGTTGAAAATGGCCCAATACAAATGAATGGAAGATGCAGTGTAGCTTCTGTGAGAGAATCATTCATGTCAAAAGCAAGAGGGCCTAGAAGCTTGTTTTGCAGTTTGATTTGAGTTTCCTGTTTAAAGGAATACTGCCTACCTCTCAGTGTTTTCATGGCTGAGGAAAAACTTTGTACCTAATACCCATTTCAAGTTAGTAGAGAAACACTATAGTTCTTCTAATAAAATCTTTCATATTAGAAGGAAGAGGGTCTAGCATCTTGCTTTGCATTGTGAACTGAGTTTGCTGTATAAGGGAATACTGCCTACCTCTCAGTGTTTTCAAGAGTGAGAAACATCACCTTTGTTCAAAAATCCCCCATGCAACTGAATAGAAGAGGCAGTGTTGCTTGTGTGAGAGAATCAACAATGTTTGAAGCAAGAGCGGCTAGCACCTTGTTTTGCAGTTTGAACTGAGTTTGCTATTTGAAGGATTACTGCCTACCTCTCAGCGTTTTCATGGGTGAGGAACATCAACTTTGTGCCTAACAGTCCCTTTGAGTGTGTGGAGAAACACAGTAGTTCTTCTAAGAAAATGTTTCATGATAGAAGGAAGAGGGTCTAGCAGTTTGGTTAGCACTGTGAACTGAGTTTGCTGTGTAAGGGAATACTGCCTACCTCTCAGTGTTTTCAAGAATGAGAAACATTACCTTTGTTGAAAATGGCCCTATACAACTGAAAGGAACATGCAGTGTAGCTTCTGTGAGAGAATCATTCACCTTAGAAGCAAAAGGGCCTAGAACCTTGTTTTGCAGTTTGATTTGAGTTTGCTGTTTAAAGGAATACTGCCTACCTCTCAGCGTTTTCATGGGTGAAGAACATCAACTTTGTACATAATACCCATTTCAAGTGAGTGGAGAAACACTGTAGCTCTTCTACGAAAATCTTGGATGTTAGAAGGAAGAGGGTCTAGTAGTTTTCTTAGCACTGTGAACTGAGTTTGCTGTGTAAGGGAATACTGCCTACCTCTCAGTGTTTTCAAGAATGAGAAACATTACCTTTGTTGAAAATGGCCCTATACAACTGAAAGGAACATGCAGTGTAGCTTCTGTGAGAGAATCATTCACGTTAGAAGCAAAAGGGCCTAGAACCTTGTTTTGCAGTTTGATTTGAGTTTGCTGTTTAAAGGAATACTGCCTACCTCTCAGCGTTTTCATGGGTGAAGAACATCAACTTTGTACATAATACCCATTTCAAGTGAGTGGAGAAACACTGTAGTTCTTCTAAGAAAATCTTCGATGTTAGAAGGAAGAGGGTCTAGTAGTTTTCTTAGCACTGTGAACTGAGATTGCTGTGTAAGGGAATACTGCCTACCTCTCAGTGTTTTCAAGAATGAGAAACATTACCTTTGTTGAAAATGGCCCTATACAACTGAAAGGAACATGCAGTGTAGCTTCTGTGAGAGAATCATTCAAGTTAGAAGCAAAAGGGCCTAGAACCTTGTTTTGCAGTTTGATTTGAGTTTGCTGTTTGAAGGAATACTGCCTACCTCTCAGTGTTTTCATGGGTGAAGAACATCAACTTTGTACATAATACCCATTTAAAGTGAGTGGAGAAACACTGTAGTTCTAAGAAAATCTTCCATGTTAGAAGGAAGAGGGTCTAGCAGTTTGCTTAGCACTGTGAACTGAGTTTGCTGTATAAGGGAATATTGCCTACCTCGCAGTGATTTCAAGAGTGAGGAACATCACCTTTGTTCAAAATCCCCCACAAAACTGAATAGAAGATGCAGTGTAGCTTGTGTGAGAGAATCAATAATGTTTGAAGCAAGAGCGTCTACCACCTTGTTTTGCAGTTTGAATTGAGTTTGCTGTTTGAAGGAATACTGCCTAGCTCTCAGGGTTTTCATGGGTGAGGAACAGCAACTTTGTGCCTAATAGTGCCTTTCGAGTGTGTGGAGAAACACTGTAGTTGTTCTAAGAAAATCTTTCATGATAGAAGGAAGAGGGTCTAGCAGTTTTCTTACCACTGTGAACTGAACTTGCTGTTGGGGAGAACACTGCCTAACTCTCAGTTTTTCCATGAGTAAGAACACAAGTGAATGAAAGGAGCACTTTTGGTCTTGTTAGAGAACCATTAGTTTTAGAAGCAAGAGGGTCTAGCCAATTGTTTACTATTGTGAATTCACTTAACATTCTAAAAGACTTCTGCATATCCCTTAGTGTTATCACGGTTCTAGATCATCAACTTTTTGCAAAATGACCCCTTTCAAGTGAACGGCAGAATCACTGTAGCTATTGAAAGAGACACATTAAAGTTAGAAGGAAGAAGCTCTATCACCTTGTTTAGCATTGTGCACTGAGTTGGCTTTTGAAAGGAACACTGCATAGGTCTCAGCTTTTTATGGTTGAGGAACATAAACTTTCAGCCAAATAGCCCCTTTCAAGTGACTGGAGAAACAGTACAGTTTTAATAAAATCTATCATGTTAGAAGGAAGAGGGCCTAGCAGTTTGCTTAGCACTGTAAACTGAGTTTGCTGTATAAGGGAACCCTGCCTACCTCTCAATGTTTTCAAGAATGAGAAACATTACCTTTGTTGAAAATGGCCCTATACAACTGAAAGGAACATGCAGTGTAGCTTCTGTGAGAGAATCATTCAGGTTAGAAGCAAAAGGGCCTAGAACCATGTTTTGCAGTTTGATTTGAGTTTGCTGTTTAAAGGAATACTGCCTACCTCTCAGCGTTTTCATGGGTGAAGAACATCAACTTTGTACATAATTCCCATTTCAAGTGAGTGGAGAAACACTGTAGTTCTTCTAAGAAAATCTTCCATGTTAGAAGGAAGAGGGTCTAGTAGTTTTTTTAGCACTGTGAACTGAGTTTGCTGTATAAGGGAATACTGCCTACCTCTCAGTGTTTTCAAGAATGAGAAACATTACCTTTGTTGAAAATGGCCCTATACAACTGAAAGGAACATGCAGTGTAGCTTCTGTGAGAGAATCATTCACCTTAGAAGCAAAAGGGCCTAGAACCTTGTTTTGCAGTTTGATTTGAGTTTGCTGTTTAAAGGAATACTGCCTACTTCTCAGCGTTTTCATGGGTGAAGAACATCTACTTTGTACATAATACCCATTTCAAGTGAGTGGACTAACACTGTAGTTCTTCTAAGAAAATCTTCCATGTTAGAAGGAAGAGGGTCTAGCAGCTTGCTTAGCATTGTGAACTGACTTTGCTGTATAAGGGAATACTGCCTACCTCTCAGTGTTTTCAAAAGTGAGAAACATCACCTTTGTTCAAAAATCCCCCATACAACTGAATAGAAGATGCAGTGTTGCTTGTGTGAGAGAATCAATAATGTTTGAAGCAAGAGCGGCGACCACCTTGTTTTGCAGTTTGAATTGAGTTTGCTGTTTGAAAGAATACTGCCTACCTCTCAGCGTTTTCATGGGTGAGGAACTTCAACTTTGTGCCTAATAGTCCCTTTGAGTGTGTGGAGAAACACTGTAATTCTTCTAAAAATTGTTTCATGATAGAAGGAAGAGGGTCTAGCAGTTTGGTTAGCACTGTGAACTGAGTTTGCTGTGTAAGGGAATACGGCCTACCTCTCAGTGTTTTCAAGAATTAGAAACATTACCTTTGTTGAAAATGGCCCTATACAACTGAAAGGAAGATGCAGTGTAGCTTCTGTGAGAGAATCCTTCATGTCAAAAGCAAGAGGGCCTAGAACCTTGTTTTGCAGTTTGATTTGACTTTCTTGTTTAAAGGAATACTGCCTACCTCTCAGTGTTTTCATGGCTGAGGAACAACTTTGTACCTAATACCCATTTCAAGTTAGTAGAGAAACACTAGTTCTTCTAAGAAAATATTTCATGTTAGAAGGAAGAGGGTCTAGCATCTTGCTTTGCATTGTGAACTGAGTTTGCTGTATAAGGGAATACTGCCTACCTCTCAGTGTTTTCAAGAGTGAGAAACATCACCTTTGTTCAAAAATCCCCCATGCAACTGAATAGAAGAGGCAGTGTTGGTTGTGTGAGAGAATCAACAATGTTTGAAGCAAGAACGGCTAGCACCTTGTTTTGCAGTTTGAACTGAGTTTGCTGTTTGAAGGAATACTGCCTACGTCTCAGCGTTTTCATGGGTGAGGAACTTCAACTTTGTGCCTAATAGTTCCTTTGAGTGTGTGGAGAAACACTGTAATTCTTCTACAAATTGTTTCATGATAGAAGGAAGAGGGTCTAGCAGTTTGGTTAGCACTGTGAACTGAGATTGCTGTGTAAGGGAATACGGCCTACCTCTCAGTGTTTTCAAGAATTACAAACATTACCTTTGTTGAAAATGGCCCTATACAACTGAAAGGAAGATGCAGTGTCGCTTCTGTGAGAGAATCATTCATGTCAAAAGCAAGAGGGCCTAGAACCTTGTTTTGCAGTTTGATTTGACTTTCTTGTTTAAAGGAATACTGCCTACCTCTCAGTGTTTTCATGGCTGAGGAACAACTTTGTACCTAATACCCATTTCAAGTTAGTAGAGAAACACTAGTTCTTCTAAGAAAATATTTCATGTTAGAAGGAAGAGGGTCTAGCATCTTGCTTTGCATTGTGAACTGAGTTTGCTGTATAAGGGAATACTGCCTACCTCTCAGTGTTTTCAAGAGTGAGAAACATCACCTTTGTTCAAAAATCCCCCATGCAACTGAATAGAAGAGGCAGTGTTGCTTGTGTGAGAGAATCAACAATGTTTGAAGCAAGAGCGGCTAGCACCTTGTTTTGCAGTTTGAACTGAGTTTGCTATTTGAAGGATTACTGCCTACCTCTCAGCGTTTTCATGGGTGAGGAACATCAACTTTGTGCCTAATAGTCCCTTTGAGTGTGTGGAGAAACACTGTAGTTCTTCTAAGAAAATGTTTCATGATAGAAGGAAGAGGGTCTAGCAGTTTGGTTAGCACTGTGAACTGAGTTTGCTGTGTAAGGAAATACTGCCTACCTCTCAGTGTTTTCAAGAATGAGAAACATTACCTTTGTTGAAAATGGCCCTATACAACTGAAAGGAACATGCAGTGTAGCTTCTGTGAGAGAATCATTCACGTTAGAAGCAAAAGGGCCTAGCACCTTGTTTTGCAGTTTGAATAGAGTTTGCTGTTTAAAGGAATACTGCCTAGCTCTCAGGGGTTTCATGGGTGAGGAACAGCCACTTTGTGCCTAATAGTGCCTTTCGAGTGTGTGGAGAAACACTGTAGTTGTTCTCAGAAAATCTTTCATGATAGAAGGAAGAGGGTCTAGCAGTTTTCTTACCACTGTGAACTGAGCTTGCTGTTGAGGAGAACACTGCCTAACTCTCAGTGTTTCCATGAGTAAGAACACAAGTGAATGAAAGGAGCACTTTTGGTCTTGTTAGAGAACCATTAATTTTAGCAGCAAGAGGGTCTAGCCAATTGTTTACTATTGTGAATTCACTTAACATTCTAAAAGACTTCTGCATATCCCTTAGTGTTATCACGGTTCTAGATCATCAACTTTTTGCAAAATGACCCCTTTCAAGTGAACGGCAGAATCACTGTAGCTATTGAAAGAGACACATTAAAGTTAGAAGGAAAAAGCTCTATCACCTTGTTTAGCATTGTGCACTGAGTTGGCTTTTGAAAGGAACACTGCATAGGTCTCAGCTTTTTATGGTTGAGAAACATCAACTTTCAGAAAAATAGCCCCTTTCGAGTGACTGGAGAAACAGTCTAGTTTTAATAAAATCTATCATGTTAGAAGAAAGAGGGCCTAGCAGTTTTCTTAGCACTGTGAACTGAGTTTGCTGTATAAGGGAACCCTGCCTACCTCTCAATGTTTTCAAGAATGAGAAACATTACCTTTGTTGAAAATGGCCCAATACAAATGAATGGAAGATGCAGTGTAGCTTCTGTGAGAGAATCATTCATGTCAAAAGCAAGAGGGCCTAGAAGCTTGTTTTGCAGTTTGATTTGAGTTTCCTGTTTAAAGGAATACTGCCTACCTCTCAGTGTTTTCATGGCTGAGGAAAAACTTTGTACCTAATACCCATTTCAAGTTAGTAGAGAAACACTATAGTTCTTCGAAGAAAATCTTTCATATTAGAAGGAAGAGGGTCTAGCACCTTGCTTTGCATTGTGAACTGAGTTTGCTGTATAAGGGAATACTGCCTACCTCTCAGTGTTTTCAAGAGTGAGAAACATCACCTTTGTTCAAAAATCCCCCATGCAACTGAATAGAAGAGGCAGTGTTGCTTGTGTGAGAGAATCAACAATGTTTGAAGCAAGAGCGGCTAGCACCTTGTTTTGCAGTTTGAACTGAGTTTGCTATTTGAAGGATTACTGCCTACCTCTCAGCGTTTTCATGGGTGAGGAACATCAACTTTGTGCCTAACAGTCCCTTTGAGTGTGTGGAGAAACACAGTAGTTCTTCTAAGAAAATGTTTCATGATAGAAGGAAGAGGGTCTAGCAGTTTGGTTAGCACTGTGAACTGAGTTTGCTATGTAAGGGAATACTGCCTACCTCTCAGTGTTTTCAAGAATGAGAAACATTACCTTTGTTGAAAATGGCCCTATACAACTGAAAGGAACATGCAGTGTAGCTTCTGTGAGAGAATCATTCACCTTAGAAGCAAAAGGGCCTAGAACCTTGTTTTGCAGTTTGATTTGAGTTTGCTGTTTAAAGGAATACTGCCTACCTCTCAGCGTTTTCATGGGTGAAGAACATCAACTTTGTACATAATACCCATTTCAAGTGAGTGGAGAAACACTGTAGCTCTTCTACGAAAATCTTGGATGTTAGAAGGAAGAGGGTCTAGTAGTTTTCTTAGCACTGTGAACTGAGTTTGCTGTGTAAGGGAATACTGCCTACCTCTCAGTGTTTTCAAGAATGAGAAACATTACCTTTGTTGAAAATGGCCCTATACAACTGAAAGGAACATGCAGTGTAGCTTCTGTGAGAGAATCATTCACGTTAGAAGCAAAAGGGCCTAGAACCTTGTTTTGCAGTTTGATTTGAGTTTGCTGTTTAAAGGAATACTGCCTACCTCTCAGCGTTTTCATGGGTGAAGAACATCAACTTTGTACATAATACCCATTTCAAGTGAGTGGAGAAACACTGTAGTTCTTCTAAGAAAATCTTCGATGTTAGAAGGAAGAGGGTCTAGTAGTTTTCTTAGCACTGTGAACTGAGATTGCTGTGTAAGGGAATACTGCCTACCTCTCAGTGTTTTCAAGAATGAGAAACATTACCTTTGTTGAAAATGGCCCTATACAACTGAAAGGAACATGCAGTGTAGCTTCTGTGAGAGAATCATTCAAGTTAGAAGCAAAAGGGCCTAGAACCTTGTTTTGCAGTTTGATTTGAGTTTGCTGTTTGAAGGAATACTGCCTACCTCTCAGTGTTTTCATGGGTGAAGAACATCAACTTTGTACATAATACCCATTTAAAGTGAGTGGAGAAACACTGTAGTTCTAAGAAAATCTTCCATGTTAGAAGGAAGAGGGTCTAGCAGTTTGCTTAGCACTGTGAACTGAGTTTGCTGTATAAGGGAATATTGCCTACCTCGCAGTGATTTCAAGAGTGAGGAACATCACCTTTGTTCAAAATCCCCCACAAAACTGAATAGAAGATGCAGTGTAGCTTGTGTGAGAGAATCAATAATGTTTGAAGCAAGAGCGTCTACCACCTTGTTTTGCAGTTTGAATTGAGTTTGCTGTTTGAAGGAATACTGCCTAGCTCTCAGGGTTTTCATGGGTGAGGAACAGCAACTTTGTGCCTAATAGTGCCTTTCGAGTGTGTGGAGAAACACTGTAGTTGTTCTAAGAAAATCTTTCATGATAGAAGGAAGAGGGTCTAGCAGTTTTCTTACCACTGTGAACTGAACTTGCTGTTGGGGAGAACACTGCCTAACTCTCAGTTTTTCCATGAGTAAGAACACAAGTGAATGAAAGGAGCACTTTTGGTCTTGTTAGAGAACCATTAGTTTTAGAAGCAAGAGGGTCTAGCCAATTGTTTACTATTGTGAATTCACTTAACATTCTAAAAGACTTCTGCATATCCCTTAGTGTTATCACGGTTCTAGATCATCAACTTTTTGCAAAATGACCCCTTTCAAGTGAACGGCAGAATCACTGTAGCTATTGAAAGAGACACATTAAAGTTAGAAGGAAGAAGCTCTATCACCTTGTTTAGCATTGTGCACTGAGTTGGCTTTTGAAAGGAACACTGCATAGGTCTCAGCTTTTTATGGTTGAGGAACATCAACTTTCAGCCAAATAGCCCCTTTCAAGTGACTGGAGAAACAGTACAGTTTTAATAAAATCTATCATGTTAGAAGGAAGAGGGCCTAGCAGTTTGCTTAGCACTGTAAACTGAGTTTGCTGTATAAGGGAACCCTGCCTACCTCTCAATGTTTTCAAGAATGAGAAACATTACCTTTGTTGAAAATGGCCCTATACAACTGAAAGGAACATGCAGTGTAGCTTCTGTGAGAGAATCATTCAGGTTAGAAGCAAAAGGGCCTAGAACCATGTTTTGCAGTTTGATTTGAGTTTGCTGTTTAAAGGAATACTGCCTACCTCTCAGCGTTTTCATGGGTGAAGAACATCAACTTTGTACATAATTCCCATTTCAAGTGAGTGGAGAAACACTGTAGTTCTTCTAAGAAAATCTTCCATGTTAGAAGGAAGAGGGTCTAGTAGTTTTTTTAGCACTGTGAACTGAGTTTGCTGTATAAGGGAATACTGCCTACCTCTCAGTGTTTTCAAGAATGAGAAACATTACCTTTGTTGAAAATGGCCCTATACAACTGAAAGGAACATGCAGTGTAGCTTCTGTGAGAGAATCATTCACCTTAGAAGCAAAAGGGCCTAGAACCTTGTTTTGCAGTTTGATTTGAGTTTGCTGTTTAAAGGAATACTGCCTACTTCTCAGCGTTTTCATGGGTGAAGAACATCTACTTTGTACATAATACCCATTTCAAGTGAGTGGACTAACACTGTAGTTCTTCTAAGAAAATCTTCCATGTTAGAAGGAAGAGGGTCTAGCAGCTTGCTTAGCATTGTGAACTGACTTTGCTGTATAAGGGAATACTGCCTACCTCTCAGTGTTTTCAAAAGTGAGAAACATCACCTTTGTTCAAAAATCCCCCATACAACTGAATAGAAGATGCAGTGTTGCTTGTGTGAGAGAATCAATAATGTTTGAAGCAAGAGCGGCGACCACCTTGTTTTGCAGTTTGAATTGAGTTTGCTGTTTGAAAGAATACTGCCTACCTCTCAGCGTTTTCATGGGTGAGGAACTTCAACTTTGTGCCTAATAGTCCCTTTGAGTGTGTGGAGAAACACTGTAATTCTTCTAAAAATTGTTTCATGATAGAAGGAAGAGGGTCTAGCAGTTTGGTTAGCACTGTGAACTGAGTTTGCTGTGTAAGGGAATACGGCCTACCTCTCAGTGTTTTCAAGAATTAGAAACATTACCTTTGTTGAAAATGGCCCTATACAACTGAAAGGAAGATGCAGTGTAGCTTCTGTGAGAGAATCCTTCATGTCAAAAGCAAGAGGGCCTAGAACCTTGTTTTGCAGTTTGATTTGACTTTCTTGTTTAAAGGAATACTGCCTACCTCTCAGTGTTTTCATGGCTGAGGAACAACTTTGTACCTAATACCCATTTCAAGTTAGTAGAGAAACACTAGTTCTTCTAAGAAAATATTTCATGTTAGAAGGAAGAGGGTCTAGCATCTTGCTTTGCATTGTGAACTGAGTTTGCTGTATAAGGGAATACTGCCTACCTCTCAGTGTTTTCAAGAGTGAGAAACATCACCTTTGTTCAAAAATCCCCCATGCAACTGAATAGAAGAGGCAGTGTTGGTTGTGTGAGAGAATCAACAATGTTTGAAGCAAGAACGGCTAGCACCTTGTTTTGCAGTTTGAACTGAGTTTGCTGTTTGAAGGAATACTGCCTACGTCTCAGCGTTTTCATGGGTGAGGAACTTCAACTTTGTGCCTAATAGTTCCTTTGAGTGTGTGGAGAAACACTGTAATTCTTCTACAAATTGTTTCATGATAGAAGGAAGAGGGTCTAGCAGTTTGGTTAGCACTGTGAACTGAGATTGCTGTGTAAGGGAATACGGCCTACCTCTCAGTGTTTTCAAGAATTACAAACATTACCTTTGTTGAAAATGGCCCTATACAACTGAAAGGAAGATGCAGTGTAGCTTCTGTGAGAGAATCATTCATGTCAAAAGCAAGAGGGCCTAGAACCTTGTTTTGCAGTTTGATTTGACTTTCTTGTTTAAAGGAATACTGCCTACCTCTCAGTGTTTTCATGGCTGAGGAACAACTTTGTACCTAATACCCATTTCAAGTTAGTAGAGAAACACTAGTTCTTCTAAGAAAATATTTCATGTTAGAAGGAAGAGGGTCTAGCATCTTGCTTTGCATTGTGAACTGAGTTTGCTGTATAAGGGAATACTGCCTACCTCTCAGTGTTTTCAAGAGTGAGAAACATCACCTTTGTTCAAAAATCCCCCATGCAACTGAATAGAAGAGGCAGTGTTGCTTGTGTGAGAGAATCAACAATGTTTGAAGCAAGAGCGGCTAGCACCTTGTTTTGCAGTTTGAACTGAGTTTGCTATTTGAAGGATTACTGCCTACCTCTCAGCGTTTTCATGGGTGAGGAACATCAACTTTGTGCCTAATAGTCCCTTTGAGTGTGTGGAGAAACACTGTAGTTCTTCTAAGAAAATGTTTCATGATAGAAGGAAGAGGGTCTAGCAGTTTGGTTAGCACTGTGAACTGAGTTTGCTGTGTAAGGAAATACTGCCTACCTCTCAGTGTTTTCAAGAATGAGAAACATTACCTTTGTTGAAAATGGCCCTATACAACTGAAAGGAACATGCAGTGTAGCTTCTGTGAGAGAATCATTCACGTTAGAAGCAAAAGGGCCTAGAACCTTGTTTTGCAGTTTGATTTGAGTTTGCTGTTTAAAGGAATACTGCCTACCTCTCAGCGTTTTCATGGGTGAAGAACATCAACTTTGTACATAATACCCATTTCAAGTGAGTGGAGAAACACTGTAGCTCTTCTAAGAAAATCTTGGATGTTAGAAGGAAGAGGGTCTAGTAGTTTTCTTAGCACTGTGAACTGAGTTTGCTGTGTAAGAGAATACTGCCTACCTCTCAGTGTTTTCAAGAATGAGAAACATTACCTTTGTTGAAAATGGCCCTATACAACTGAAAGGAACATGCAGTGTAGCTTCTGTGAGAGAATCATTCACGTTAGAAGCAAAAGGGCCTAGAACCTTGTTTTGCAGTTTGATTTGAGTTTGCTGTTTAAAGGAATACTGCCTACCTCTCAGCGTTTTCATGTTTGAAGAACATCAACTTTGTACATAATACCCATTTCAAGTGAGTGGAGAAACACTGTAGTTCTTCTAAGAAAATCTTCGATGTTAGAAGGAAGAGGGTCTAGTATTTTTCTTAGCACTGTGAACTGAGATTGCTGTGTAAGGGAATACTGCCTACCTCTCAGTGTTTTCAAGAATGAGAAACATTACCTTTGTTGAAAATGGCCCTATACAACTGAAAGGAACATGCAGTGTAGCTTCTGTGAGAGAATCATTCACGTTAGAAGCAAAAGGGCCTAGAACCTTGTTTTGCAGTTTGATTTGAGTTTGCTGTTTAAAGGAATACTGCCTACCTCTCAGCGTTTTCATGGGTGAAGAACATCAACTTTGTACATAATACCCATTTCAAGTGAGTGGAGAAACACTGCAGTTCTTCTAAGAAAATCTTCCATGTTAGAAGGAAGAGGGTCTAGCAGTTTGCTTAGCACTGTGAACTGAGTTTGCTGTATAAGGGAATATTGCCTACCTCGCAGTGATTTCAAGAGTGAGAAACATCACCTTTGTTCAAAATCCCCCACAAAACTGAATAGAAGATGCAGTGTAGCTTGTGTGAGAGAATCAATAATGTTTGAAGCAAGAGCGGCTAGCACCTTGTTTTGCAGTTTGAATAGAGTTTGCTGTTTAAAGGAATACTGCCTAGCTCTCAGGGGTTTCATGGGTGAGGAACAGCCACTTTGTGCCTAATAGTGCCTTTCGAGTGTGTGGAGAAACACTGTAGTTGTTCTCAGAAAATCTTTCATGATAGAAGGAAGAGGGTCTAGCAGTTTTCTTACCACTGTGAACTGAGCTTGCTGTTGAGGAGAACACTGCCTAACTCTCAGTGTTTCCATGAGTAAGAACACAAGTGAATGAAAGGAGCACTTTTGGTCTTGTTAGAGAACCATTAATTTTAGCAGCAAGAGGGTCTAGCCAATTGTTTACTATTGTGAATTCACTTAACATTCTAAAAGACTTCTGCATATCCCTTAGTGTTATCACGGTTCTAGATCATCAACTTTTTGCAAAATGACCCCTTTCAAGTGAACGGCAGAATCACTGTAGCTATTGAAAGAGACACATTAAAGTTAGAAGGAAAAAGCTCTATCACCTTGTTTAGCATTGTGCACTGAGTTGGCTTTTGAAAGGAACACTGCATAGGTCTCAGCTTTTTATGGTTGAGAAACATCAACTTTCAGAAAAATAGCCCCTTTCGAGTGACTGGAGAAACAGTCTAGTTTTAATAAAATCTATCATGTTAGAAGAAAGAGGGCCTAGCAGTTTTCTTAGCACTGTGAACTGAGTTTGCTGTATAAGGGAACCCTGCCTACCTCTCAATGTTTTCAAGAATGAGAAACATTACCTTTGTTGAAAATGGCCCAATACAAATGAAAGGAAGATGCAGTGTAGCTTCTGTGAGAGAATCATTCATGTCAAAAGCAAGAGGGCCTAGAAGCTTGTTTTGCAGTTTGATTTGAGTTTCCTGTTTAAAGGAATACTGCCTACCTCTCAGTGTTTTCATGGCTGAGGAAAAACTTTGTACCTAATACCCATTTCAAGTTAGTAGAGAAACACTATAGTTCTTCGAAGAAAATCTTTCATATTAGAAGGAAGAGGGTCTAGCATCTTGCTTTGCATTGTGAACTGAGTTTGCTGTATAAGGGAATACTGCCTACCTCTCAGTGTTTTCAAGAGTGAGAAACATCACCTTTGTTCAAAAATCCCCCATGCAACTGAATAGAAGAGGCAGTGTTGCTTGTGTGAGAGAATCAACAATGTTTGAAGCAAGAGCGGCTAGCACCTTGTTTTGCAGTTTGAACTGAGTTTGCTATTTGAAGGATTACTGCCTACCTCTCAGCGTTTTCATGGGTGAGGAACATCAACTTTGTGCCTAACAGTCCCTTTGAGTGTGTGGAGAAACACAGTAGTTCTTCTAAGAAAATGTTTCATGATAGAAGGAAGAGGGTCTAGCAGTTTGGTTAGCACTGTGAACTGAGTTTGCTGTGTAAGGGAATACTGCCTACCTCTCAGTGTTTTCAAGAATGAGAAACATTACCTTTGTTGAAAATGGCCCTATACAACTGAAAGGAACATGCAGTGTAGCTTCTGTGAGAGAATCATTCACCTTAGAAGCAAAAGGGCCTAGAACCTTGTTTTGCAGTTTGATTTGAGTTTGCTGTTTAAAGGAATACTGCCTACCTCTCAGCGTTTTCATGGGTGAAGAACATCAACTTTGTACATAATACCCATTTCAAGTGAGTGGAGAAACACTGTAGCTCTTCTACGAAAATCTTGGATGTTAGAAGGAAGAGGGTCTAGTAGTTTTCTTAGCACTGTGAACTGAGTTTGCTGTGTAAGGGAATACTGCCTACCTCTCAGTGTTTTCAAGAATGAGAAACATTACCTTTGTTGAAAATGGCCCTATACAACTGAAAGGAACATGCAGTGTAGCTTCTGTGAGAGAATCATTCACGTTAGAAGCAAAAGGGCCTAGAACCTTGTTTTGCAGTTTGATTTGAGTTTGCTGTTTAAAGGAATACTGCCTACCTCTCAGCGTTTTCATGGGTGAAGAACATCAACTTTGTACATAATACCCATTTCAAGTGAGTGGAGAAACACTGTAGTTCTTCTAAGAAAATCTTCGATGTTAGAAGGAAGAGGGTCTAGTAGTTTTCTTAGCACTGTGAACTGAGATTGCTGTGTAAGGGAATACTGCCTACCTCTCAGTGTTTTCAAGAATGAGAAACATTACCTTTGTTGAAAATGGCCCTATACAACTGAAAGGAACATGCAGTGTAGCTTCTGTGAGAGAATCATTCAAGTTAGAAGCAAAAGGGCCTAGAACCTTGTTTTGCAGTTTGATTTGAGTTTGCTGTTTGAAGGAATACTGCCTACCTCTCAGTGTTTTCATGGGTGAAGAACATCAACTTTGTACATAATACCCATTTAAAGTGAGTGGAGAAACACTGTAGTTCTAAGAAAATCTTCCATGTTAGAAGGAAGAGGGTCTAGCAGTTTGCTTAGCACTGTGAACTGAGTTTGCTGTATAAGGGAATATTGCCTACCTCGCAGTGATTTCAAGAGTGAGGAACATCACCTTTGTTCAAAATCCCCCACAAAACTGAATAGAAGATGCAGTGTAGCTTGTGTGAGAGAATCAATAATGTTTGAAGCAAGAGCGTCTACCACCTTGTTT
Source organism: Castor canadensis (assembly GCF_047511655.1). Lineage (NCBI taxonomy): Eukaryota > Metazoa > Chordata > Mammalia > Rodentia > Castoridae > Castor > Castor canadensis. Next base: position 20,870,040 of record NC_133403.1, read on the forward strand.
TGCAGTTTGAATTGAGTTTGCTGTTTGAAGGAATACTGCCTAGCTCTCAGGGTTTTCATGGGTGAGGAACAGCAACTTTGTGCCTAATAGTGCCTTTCGAGTGTGTGGAGAAACACTGTAGTTGTTCTAAGAAAATCTTTCATGATAGAAGGAAGAGGGTCTAGCAGTTTTCTTACCACTGTGAACTGAACTTGCTGTTGGGGAGAACACTGCCTAACTCTCAGTTTTTCCATGAGTAAGAACACAAGTGAATGAAAGGAGCACTTTTGGTCTTGTTAGAGAACCATTAGTTTTAGAAGCAAGAGGGTCTAGCCAATTGTTTACTATTGTGAATTCACTTAACATTCTAAAAGACTTCTGCATATCCCTTAGTGTTATCACGGTTCTAGATCATCAACTTTTTGCAAAATGACCCCTTTCAAGTGAACGGCAGAATCACTGTAGCTATTGAAAGAGACACATTAAAGTTAGAAGGAAGAAGCTCTATCACCTTGTTTAGCATTGTGCACTGAGTTGGCTTTTGAAAGGAACACTGCATAGGTCTCAGCTTTTTATGGTTGAGGAACATCAACTTTCAGCCAAATAGCCCCTTTCAAGTGACTGGAGAAACAGTACAGTTTTAATAAAATCTATCATGTTAGAAGGAAGAGGGCCTAGCAGTTTGCTTAGCACTGTAAACTGAGTTTGCTGTATAAGGGAACCCTGCCTACCTCTCAATGTTTTCAAGAATGAGAAACATTACCTTTGTTGAAAATGGCCCTATACAACTGAAAGGAACATGCAGTGTAGCTTCTGTGAGAGAATCATTCAGGTTAGAAGCAAAAGGGCCTAGAACCATGTTTTGCAGTTTGATTTGAGTTTGCTGTTTAAAGGAATACTGCCTACCTCTCAGCGTTTTCATGGGTGAAGAACATCAACTTTGTACATAATTCCCATTTCAAGTGAGTGGAGAAACACTGTAGTTCTTCTAAGAAAATCTTCCATGTTAGAAGGAAGAGGGTCTAGTAGTTTTTTTAGCACTGTGAACTGAGTTTGCTGTATAAGGGAATACTGCCTACCTCTCAGTGTTTTCAAGAATGAGAAACATTACCTTTGTTGAAAATGGCCCTATACAACTGAAAGGAACATGCAGTGTAGCTTCTGTGAGAGAATCATTCACCTTAGAAGCAAAAGGGCCTAGAACCTTGTTTTGCAGTTTGATTTGAGTTTGCTGTTTAAAGGAATACTGCCTACTTCTCAGCGTTTTCATGGGTGAAGAACATCTACTTTGTACATAATACCCATTTCAAGTGAGTGGACTAACACTGTAGTTCTTCTAAGAAAATCTTCCATGTTAGAAGGAAGAGGGTCTAGCAGCTTGCTTAGCATTGTGAACTGACTTTGCTGTATAAGGGAATACTGCCTACCTCTCAGTGTTTTCAAAAGTGAGAAACATCACCTTTGTTCAAAAATCCCCCATACAACTGAATAGAAGATGCAGTGTTGCTTGTGTGAGAGAATCAATAATGTTTGAAGCAAGAGCGGCGACCACCTTGTTTTGCAGTTTGAATTGAGTTTGCTGTTTGAAAGAATACTGCCTACCTCTCAGCGTTTTCATGGGTGAGGAACTTCAACTTTGTGCCTAATAGTCCCTTTGAGTGTGTGGAGAAACACTGTAATTCTTCTAAAAATTGTTTCATGATAGAAGGAAGAGGGTCTAGCAGTTTGGTTAGCACTGTGAACTGAGTTTGCTGTGTAAGGGAATACGGCCTACCTCTTAGTGTTTTCAAGAATTAGAAACATTACCTTTGTTGAAAATGGCCCTATACAACTGAAAGGAAGATGCAGTGTAGCTTCTGTGAGAGAATCCTTCATGTCAAAAGCAAGAGGGCCTAGAACCTTGTTTTGCAGTTTGATTTGACTTTCTTGTTTAAAGGAATACTGCCTACCTCTCAGTGTTTTCATGGCTGAGGAACAACTTTGTACCTAATACCCATTTCAAGTTAGTAGAGAAACACTAGTTCTTCTAAGAAAATATTTCATGTTAGAAGGAAGAGGGTCTAGCATCTTGCTTTGCATTGTGAACTGAGTTTGCTCTATAAGGGAATACTGCCTACCTCTCAGTGTTTTCAAGAGTGAGAAACATCACCTTTGTTCAAAAATCCCCCATGCAACTGAATAGAAGAGGCAGTGTTGGTTGTGTGAGAGAATCAACAATGTTTGAAGCAAGAACGGCTAGCACCTTGTTTTGCAGTTTGAACTGAGTTTGCTATTTTAAGGAATACTGCCTACCTCTCAGCGTTTTCATGGGTGAGGAACATCAACTTTGTGCCTAATAGTCCATTTGAGTGTGTGGAGAAACACTGTAGTTCTTCTAAGAAAATGTTTCATGATAGAAGGAAGAGGGTCTAGCAGTTTGGTTAGCACTGTGAACTGAGTTTGCTGTGTAAGGGAATACGGCCTACCTCTCAGTGTTTTCAAGAATGAGAAACATTACCTTTGTTGAAAATGGCCCTATACAACTGAAAGGAACATGCAGTGTAGCTTCTGTGAGAGAATCATTCAAGTTAGAAGCAAAAGGGCCTAGAACCTTGTTTTGCAGTTTGATTTGAGTTTGCTGTTTGAAGGAATACTGCCTACCTCTCAGCGTTTTCATGGGTGAAGAACATCAACTTTGTACATAATACCCATTTCAAGTGAGTGGAGAAACACTGTAGTTCTTCTAAGAAAATCTTCGATGTTAGAAGGAAGAGGGTCTAGTATTTTTCTTAGCACTGTGAACTGAGATTGCTGTGTAAGGGAATACTGCCTACCTCTCAGTGTTTTCAAGAATGAGAAACATTACCTTTGTTGAAAATGGCCCTATACAACTGAAAGGAACATGCAGTGTAGCTTCTGTGAGAGAATCATTCACGTTAGAAGCAAAAGGGCCTAGAACCTTGTTTTGCAGTTTGATTTGAGTTTGCTGTTTAAAGGAATACTGCCTACCTCTCAGCGTTTTCATGGGTGAAGAACATCAACTTTGTACATAATACCCATTTCAAGTGAGTGGAGAAACACTGTAGTTCTTCTAAGAAAATCTTCGATGTTAGAAGGAAGAGGGTCTATTAGTTTTCTTAGCACTGTGAACTGAGTTTGCTGTGTAAGGGAATACTGCCTACCTCTCAGTGTTTTCAAGAATGAGAAACATTACCTTTGTTGAAAATGGCCCTATACAACTGAAAGGAACATGCAGTGTAGCTTCTGTGAGAGAATCATTCACGTTAGAAGCAAAAGGGCCTAGAACCTTGTTTTGCAGTTTGATTTGAGTTTGCTGTTTAAAGGAATACTGCCTACCTCTCAGCGTTTTCATGGGTGAAGAACATCAACTTTGTACATAATACCCATTTCAAGTGAGTGGAGAAACACTGTAGTTCTTCTAAGAAAATCTTCGATGTTAGAAGGAAGAGGGTCTAGTATTTTTCTTAGCACTGTGAACTGAGATTGCTGTGTAAGGGAATACTGCCTACCTCTCAGTGTTTTCAAGAATGAGAAACATTACCTTTGTTGAAAATGGCCCTATACAACTGAAAGGAACATTCAGTGTAGCTTCTGTGAGAGAATCATTCACGTTAGAAGCAAAAGGGCCTAGAACCTTGTTTTGCAGTTTGATTTGAGTTTGCTGTTTAAAGGAATACTGCCTACCTCTCAGCGTTTTCATGGGTGAAGAACATCAACTTTGTACATAATACCCATTTCAAGTGAGTGGAGAAACACTGCAGTTCTTCTAAGAAAATCTTCCATGTTAGAAGGAAGAGGGTCTAGCAGTTTGCTTAGCACTGTGAACTGAGTTTGCTGTATAAGGGAATATTGCCTACCTCGCAGTGATTTCAAGAGTGAGAAACATCACCTTTGTTCAAAATCCCCCACAAAACTGAATAGAAGATGCAGTGTAGCTTGTGTGAGAGAATCAATAATGTTTGAAGCAAGAGCGGCTAGCACCTTGTTTTGCAGTTTGAATAGAGTTTGCTGTTTAAAGGAATACTGCCTAGCTCTCAGGGTTTTCATGGGAGAGGAACAGCCACTTTGTGCCTAATAGTGCCTTTCAAGTGTGTGGAGAAACACTGTAGTTGTTCTCAGAAAATCTTTCATGATAGAAGGAAGAGGGTCTAGCAGTTTTCTTACCACTGTGAACTGAGCTTGCTGTTGAGGAGAACACTGCCTAACTCTCAGTGTTTCCATGAGTAAGAACACAAGTGAATGAAAGGAGCACTTTTGGTCTTGTTAGAGAACCATTAATTTTAGCAGCAAGAGGGTCTAGCCAATTGTTTACTATTGTGAATTCACTTAACATTCTAAAAGACTTCTGCATATCCCTTAGTGTTATCACGGTTCTAGATCATCAACTTTTTGCAAAATGACCCCTTTCAAGTGAACGGCAGAATCACTGTAGCTATTGAAAGAGACACATTAAAGTTAGAAGGAAAAAGCTCTATCACCTTGTTTAGCATTGTGCACTGAGTTGGCTTTTGAAAGGAACACTGCATAGGTCTCAGCTTTTTATGGTTGAGGAACATCAACTTTCAGCCAAATAGCCCCTTTCGAGTGACTGGAGAAACAGTCTAGTTTTAAAAAAATCTATCATGTTAGAAGAAAGAGGGCCTAGCAGTTTTCTTAGCACTGTGAACTGAGTTTGCTGTATAAGGGAACCCTGCCTACCTCTCAATGTTTTCAAGAATGAGAAACATTACCTTTGTTGAAAATGGCCCAATACAAATGAAAGGAAGATGCAGTGTAGCTTCTGTGAGAGAATCATTCATGTCAAAAGCAAGAGGGCCTAGAAGCTTGTTTTGCAGTTTGATTTGAGTTTCCTGTTTAAAGGAATACTGCCTACCTCTCAGTGTTTTTATGGCTGAGGAAAAACTTTGTACCTAATACCCATTTCAAGTTAGTAGAGAAACACTATAGTTCTTCTAAGAAAATCTTTCATATTAGAAGGAAGAGGGTCTAGCATCTTGCTTTGCATTGTGAACTGAGTTTGCTGTATAAGGGAATACTGCCTACCTCTCAGTGTTTTCAAGAGTGAGAAACATCACCTTTGTTCAAAAATCCCCCATGCAACTGAATAGAAGAGGCAGTGTTGCTTGTGTGAGAGAATCAACAATGTTTGAAGCAAGAGCGGCTAGCACCTTGTTTTGCAGTTTGAACTGAGTTTGCTATTTGAAGGATTACTGCCTACCTCTCAGCGTTTTCATGGGTGAGGAACATCAACTTTGTGCCTAACAGTCCCTTTGAGTGTGTGGAGAAACACTGTAGTTCTTCTAAGAAAATGTTTCATGATAGAAGGAAGAGGGTCTAGCAGTTTGGTTAGCACTGTGAACTGAGTTTGCTGTGTAAGGGAATACTGCCTACCTCTCAGTGTTTTCAAGAATGAGAAACATTACCTTTGTTGAAAATGGCCCTATACAACTGAAAGGAACATGCAGTGTAGCTTCTGTGAGAGAATCATTCAGGTTAGAAGCAAAAGGGCCTAGAACCTTGTTTTGCAGTTTGATTTGAGTTTGCTGTTTAAAGGAATGCTGCCTACCTCTCAGCGTTTTCATGGGTGAAGAACATCAACTTTGTACATAATACCCATTTCAAGTGAGTGGAGAAACACTGCAGTTCTTCTAAGAAAATCTCCCATGTTAGAAGGAAGAGGGTCTACTAGTTTGCTTAGCACTGTGAACTGAGTTTGCTGTATAAGGGAATACTGCCTACCTCTCAGTGTTTTCAAGAATGAGAAACATTACCTTTGTTGAAAATGGCCCTATACAACTGAAAGGAACATGCAGTGTAGCTTCTGTGAGAGAATCATTCACCTTAGAAGCAAAAGGGCCTAGAACCTTGTTTTGCAGTTTGATTTGAGTTTGCTGTTTAAAGGAATACTGCCTACCTCTCAGCGTTTTCATGGGTGAAGAATATCTACTTTGTACATAATACCCATTTCAAGTGAGTGGACTAACACTGTAGTTCTTCTAAGAAAATCTTCCATGTTAGAAGGAAGAGGGTCTAGCAGCTTGCTTAGCATTGTGAACTTACTTTGCTGTATAAGGGAATACTGCCTACCTCTCAGTGTTTTCAAAAGTGAGAAACATCACCTTTGTTCAAAAATCCCCCATACAACTGAATAGAAGATGCAGTGTTGCTTGTGTGAGAGAATCAATAATGTTTGAAGCAAGAGCGGCGACCACCTTGTTTTGCAGTTTGAATTGAGTTTGCTGTTTGAAGGAATACTGCCTACCTCTCAGCGTTTTCATGGGTGAGGAACTTCAACTTTGTGCCTAATAGTCCCTTTGAGTGTGTGGAGAAACACTGTAATTCTTCTACAAATTGTTTCATGATAGAAGGAAGAGGGTCTAGCAGTTTGGTTAGCACTGTGAACTGAGTTTGCTGTGTAAGGGAATACGGCCTACCTCTCAGTGTTTTCAAAAATTAGAAACATTACCTTTGTTGAAAATGGCCCTATACAACTGAAAGGAAGATGCAGTGTAGCTTCTGTGAGAGAATCCTTCATGTCAAAAGCAAGAGGGCCTAGAACCTTGTTTTGCAGTTTGATTTGACTTTCTTGTTTAAAGGAATACTGCCTACCTCTCAGTGTTTTCATGGCTGAGGAACAACTATGTACCTAATACCCATTTCAAGTTAGTAGAGAAACACTAGTTCTTCTAAGAAAATATTTCATGTTAGAAGGAAGAGGGTCTAGCATCTTGCTTTGCATTGTGAACTGAGTTTGCTGTATAAGGGAATACTGCCTACCTCTCAGTGTTTTCAAGAGTGAGAAACATCACCTTTGTTCAAAATCCCCCACAAAACTGAATAGAAGATGCAGTGTAGCTTGTGTGAGAGAATCAATAATGTTTGAAGCAAGAGCGGCTAGCACCTTGTTTTGCAGTTTGAATAGAGTTTGCTGTTTAAAGGCATACTGCCTAGCTCTCAGGGTTTTCATGGGTGAGGAACAGCCACTTTGTGCCTAATAGTGCCTTTCGAGTGTGTGGAGAAACACTGTAGTTGTTCTCAGAAAATCTTTCATGATAGAAGGAAGAGGGTCTAGCAGTTTTCTTACCACTGTGAACTGAGCTTGCTGTTGAGGAGAACACTGCCTAACTCTCAGTGTTTCCATGAGTAAGAACACAAGTGAATGAAAGGAGCACTTTTGGTCTTGTTAGAGAACCATTAATTTTAGCAGCAAGAGGGTCTAGCCAATTGTTTACTATTGTGAATTCACTTAACATTCTAAAAGACTTCTGCATATCCCTTAGTGTTATCACGGTTCTAGATCATCAACTTTTTGCAAAATGACCCCTTTCAAGTGAACGGCAGAATCACTGTAGCTATTGAAAGAGACACATTAAAGTTAGAAGGAAAAAGCTCTATCACCTTGTTTAGCATTGTGCACTGAGTTGGCTTTTGAAAGGAACACTGCATAGGTCTCAGCTTTTTATGGTTGAGGAACATCAACTTTCAGCCAAATAGCCCCTTTCGAGTGACTGGAGAAACAGTCTAGTTTTAATAAAATCTATCATGTTAGAAGAAAGAGGGCCTAGCAGTTTTCTTAGCACTGTGAACTGAGTTTGCTGTATAAGGGAACCCTGCCTACCTCTCAATGTTTTCAAGAATGAGAAACATTACCTTTGTTGAACATGGCCCAATACAAATGAAAGGAAGATGCAGTGTAGCTTCTGTGAGAGAATCATTCATGTCAAAAGCAAGAGGGCCTAGAAGCTTGTTTTGCAGTTTGATTTGAGTTTCCTGTTTAAAGGAATACTGCCTACCTCTCAGTGTTTTCATGGCTGAGGAAAAACTTTGTACCTAATACCCATTTCAAGTTAGTAGAGAAACACTATAGTTCTTCTAAGAAAATCTTTCATATTAGAAGGAAGAGGGTCTAGCATCTTGCTTTGCATTGTGAACTGAGTTTGCTGTATAAGGGAATACTGCCTACCTCTCAGTGTTTTCAAGAGTGAGAAACATCACCTTTGTTCAAAAATCCCCCATGCAACTGAATAGAAGAGGCAGTGTTGCTTGTGTGAGAGAATCAACAATGTTTGAAGCAAGAGCGGCTAGCACTTTGTTTTGCAGTTTGAACTGAGTTTGCTATTTGACGGATTACTGCCTACCTCTCAGCGTTTTCATGGGTGAGGAACATCAACTTTGTGCCTAACAGTCCCTTTGAGTGTGTGGAGAAACACTGTAGTTCTTCTAAGAAAATGTTTCATGATAGAAGGAAGAGGGTCTAGCAGTTTGGTTAGCACTGTGAACTGAGTTTGCTGTGTAAGGGAATACTGCCTACCTCTCAGTGTTTTCAAGAATGAGAAACATTACCTTTGTTGAAAATGGCCCTATACAACTGAAAGGAACATGCAGTGTAGCTTCTGTGAGAGAATCATTCACGTTAGAAGCAAAAGGGCCTAGAACCTTGTTTTGCAGTTTGATTTGAGTTTGCTGTTTAAAGGAATACTGCCTACCTCTCAGCGTTTTCATGGGTGAAGAACATCAACTTTGTACATAATACCCATTTCAAGTGAGTGGAGAAACACTGCAGTTCTTCTAAGAAAATCTTCCATGTTAGAAGGAAGAGGGTCTACTAGTTTGCTTAGCACTGTGAACTGAGTTTGCTGTATAAGGGAATACTGCCTACCTCTCAGTGTTTTCAAAAGTGAGAAACATCACCTTTGTTCAAAAATCGCCCATACAACTGAATAGAAGATGCAGTGTTGCTTGTGTGAGAGAATCAATAATATTTGAAGCAAGAGCGGCGACCACCTTGTTTTGCAGTTTGAATTGAGTTTGCTGTTTGAAGGAATACTGCCTAAATGGCCTTATACAACTGAAAGGAACATGCAGTGTAGCTTCTGTGAGAGAATCATTCACGTTAGAAGCAAAAGGGCCTAGAACCTTGTTTTGCAGTTTGATTTGAGTTTGCTGTTTAAAGGAATACTGCCTACCTCTCAGCATTTTCATGGGTGAAGAACATCAACTTTGTACATAATACCCATTTCAAGTGAGTGCACTAACACTGTAGTTCTTCTAAGAAAATCTTCCATGATAGAAGGAAGAGGGTCTAGCAGTTTGGTTAGCACTGTGAACTGAGTTTGCTGTATAAGGGAATACTGCCCACCTCTCAATGTTTTCAAGAATGAGAAACATTACCTTTGTTGAAAATGGCCCTATACAACTGAAAGGAACATGCAGTGTAGCTTCTGTGAGAGAATCATTCACGTTAGAAGCAAAAGGGCCTAGAACCTTGTTTTGCAGTTTGATTTGAGTTTGCTGTTTAAAGGAATACTGCCTACCTCTCAGCGTTTTCATGGGTGAAGAACATCTACTTTTTACATAATACCCATTTCAAGTGAGTGGACTAACACTGTAGTTCTTCTAAGAAAATCTTCCATGTTAGAAGGAAGAGGGTCTAGCAGCTTGCTTAGCATTGTGAACTGAGTTTGCTGTATAAGGGAATACTGCCTACCTCTCAGTGTTTTCAAAAGTGAGAAACATCACCTTTGTTCAAAAATCCCCCATACAACTGAATAGAAGATGCAGTGTAGCTTGTGTGAGAGAATCAATAATGTTTGAAGCAAGAGCGGCGACCACCTTGTTTTGCAGTTTGAATTGAGTTTGCTGTTTGAAGGAATACTGCTTACCTCTCAGCGTTTTCATGGGTGAGGAACTTCAACTTTGTGCCTAATAGTCCCTTTGAGTGTGTGGAGAAACACTGTAATTCTTCTAAAAATTGCTTCATGATAGAAGGAAGAGGGTCTAGCAGTTTGGTTAGCACTGTGAACTGAGTTTGCTGTGTAAGGGAATACGGCCTACCTCTCAGTGTTTTCAAGAATTAGAAACATTACCTTTGTTGAAAATGGCCCTATACAACTGAAAGGAAGATGCAGTGTAGCTTCTGTGAGAGAATCATTCATGTCAAAAGCAAGAGCGCCTAGAACCTTGTTTTGCAGTTTGATTTGACTTTCTTGTTTAAAGGAATACTGCCTACCTCTCAGTGTTTTCATGGCTGAGGAACAACTTTGTACCTAATACCCATTTCAACTTAGTAGAGAAAATCTATAGTTCTTCTAAGAAAATCTTTCATGTTAGAAGGAAGAGGGTCTAGCATCTTGCTTTGCATTGTGAACTGAGTTTGCTGTATAAGGGAATACTGCCTACCTCTCATTGTTTTCAAGAGTGAGAAACATCACCTTTGTTCAAAAATCCCCCATGCAACTGAATAGAAGAGGCAGTGTTGCTTGTGTGAGAGAATCAACAATGTTTGAAGCAAGAGCGGCTAGCACCTTGTTTTGCAGTTTGAACTGAGTTTGCTATTTGAAGGAATACTGCCTACCTCTCAGCGTTTTCATGGGTGAGGAACATCATCTTTGTGCCTAATAGTCCCTTTGAGTGTGTGGAGAAACACTGTAGTTCTTCTAAGAAAATGTTTCATGATAGAAGGAAGAGGGTCTAGCAGTTTGGTTAGCACTGTGAACTGAGTTTGCTGTGTAAGGGAATACTGCCTACCTCTCAGTGTTTTCAAGAATGAGAAACATTACCTTTGTTGAAAATGGCCCTATACAACTGAAAGGAACATGCAGTGTAGCTTCTGTGAGAGAATCATTCACGTTAGAAGCAAAAGGGCCTAGAACCTTGTTTTGCAGTTTGATTTGAGTTTGCTGTTTAAAGGAATACTGCCTACCTCTCAGCGTTTTCATGGGTGAAGAACATCAACTTTGTACATAATACCCATTTCAAGTGAGTGGAGAAACACTGCAGTTCTTCTAAGAAAATCTCCCATGTTAGAAGGAAGAGGGTCTACTAGTTTGCTTAGCACTGTGAACTGAGTTTGCTGTATAAGGGAATACTGCCTACCTCTCAGTGTTTTCAAGAATGAGAAACATTACATTTGTTGAAAATGGCCCTATACAACTGAAAGGAACATGCAGTGTAGCTTCTGTGAGAGAATCATTCACGTTAGAAGCAAAAGGGCCTAGAACCTTGTTTTGCAGTTTGATTTGAGTTTGCTGTTTAAAGGAATACTGCCTACCTCTCAGCGTTTTCATGGGTGAAGAACATGAACTTTGTACATAATACCCATTTCAAGTGAGTGGAGAAACACTGCAGTTCTTCTAAGAAAATCTTCCATGTTAGAAGGAAGAGGGTCTAGTTGTTTTCTTAGCACTGTGAACTGAGTTTGCTGTATAAGGGAATACTTCCTACCTCTCAGTGTTTTCAAGAATGAGAAACATTACCTTTGTTGAAAATGGCCCTATACAACTGAAAGGAACATGCAGTGTAGCTTCTGTGAGAGAATCATTCACGTTAGAAGCAAAAGGGCCTAGAACCTTGTTTTGCAGTTTGATTTGAGTTTGCTGTTTAAAGGAATACTGCCTACCTCTCAGCGTTTTCATGGGTGAAGAACATCTACTTTGTACATAATACCCATTTCAAGTGAGTGGAGAAACACTGTAGTTCTTCTAAGAAAATCTTCCATGTTAGAAGGAAGAGGGTGTAGCATCTTGCTTTGCATTGTGAACTGAGTTTGCTGTATAAGGGAATACTGCCTACCTCTCAGTGTTTTCAAGAGCGAGAAACATCACCTTTGTTCAAAAATCCCCCATGCAACTGAATAGAAGAGGCAGTGTTGCTTGTGTGAGAGAATCAACAATGATTGAAGCAAGAGCGGCTAGCACCTTGTTTTGCAGTTTGAACTGAGTTTGCTATTTCAAGGAATACTGCCTACCTCTCAGCGTTTTCATGGGTGAGGAACATCAACTTTGTGCCTAATAGTCCCTTTGAGTGTGTGGAGAAACACTGTAGTGCTTCTAAGAAATTGTTTCATGATAGAAGGAAGAAGGTCTAGCAGTTTGGTTAGCACTGTGAACTGAGTTTGCTGTGTAAGGGAATACTGCCTACCTCTCAGTGTTTTCAAGAATGAGAAACATTACCTTTGTTGAAAATGGCCCTGTACAACTGAAAGGAACAGGCAGTGTAGCTTCTGTGAGAGAATCATTCACGTTAGAAGCAAAAGGGCCTAGAACCTTGTTTTGCAGTTTGATTTGAGTTTGCTGTTTAAAGGAATGCTGCCTACCTCTCAGCATTTTCATTGGTGAAGAACATCAACTTTGTACATAATACCCATTTCAAGTGAGTGGAGAAACACTGTAGTTCTTCTAAGAAAATCTTCCATGTTAGAAGGAAGAGGGTCTAGCAGTTTGCTTAGCACTGTGAACTGAGTTTGCTGTATAAGGGAATATTGCCTATCTCGCAGTGATTTCAAGAGTGAGAAACATCACCTTTGTTCAAAATCCCCCTCAAAACTGAATAGAAGATGCAGTGTAGCTTGTGTGAGAGAATCAATAATGTTGGAAGCAAGAGCGGCTAGCACCTTGTTTTGCAGATTGAATTGAGTTTGCTGTTTAAAGGAATACTGCCTAGCTCTCAGGTTTTTCATGGGTGAGGAACAGCAACTTTGTGCCTAATAGTGCCTTTCGAGTGTGTGGAGAAACACTGTAGTTGTTCTCAGAAAATCTTTCATGATAGAAGGAAGAGGGTCTAGCAGTTTTCTTACCACTGTGAACTGAGCTTGCTGTTGAGGAGAACACTGCCTAACTCTCAGTGTTTCCATGAGTAAGAACACAAGTGAATGAAAGGAGCACTTTTGTTCTTGTTTTAGAACCATTAATTTTAGCAGCAAGAGGGTCTAGCCAATTGTTTACTATTGTGAATTCACTTAACATTCTAAAAGACTTCTGCATATCCCTTAGTGTTATCACGGTTCTAGATCATCAACTTTTTGCAAAATGACCCCTTTCAAGTGAACGGCAGAATCACTGTAGCTATTGAAAGAGACACATTAAAGTTAGAAGGAAGAAGCTCTATCACCTTGTTTAGCATTGTGCACTGAGTTGGCTTTTGAAAGGAACACTGCATAGGTCTCAGCTTTTTATGGTTGAGGAACATCAACTTTCAGCCAAATAGCCCCTTTCGAGTGACTGGAGAAACAGTCTAGTTTTAATAAAATCTATCATGTTAGAAGAAAGAGGGCCTAGCAGTTTGCTTAGCACTGTGAACTGAGTTTGCTGTATAAGGGAACCCTGCCTACCTCTCAATGTTTTCAAGAATGAGAAACATTACCTTTGTTGAAAATGGCCCAATACAAATGAAAGGAAGATGCAGTGTAGCTTCTGTGAGAGAATCATTCATGTCAAAAGCAAGAGGGCCTAGAAGCTTGTTTTGCAGTTTGATTTGAGTTTCCTGTTTGAAGGAATACTGCCTACCTCTCAGCGTTTTCATGGGTGAAGAACATCAACTTTGTGCCTAATAGTCCCTTTGAGTGTGTGGAGAAACACTGTAGTGCTTCTAAGAAATTGTTTCATGATAGAAGGAAGAGGGTCTAGCAGTTTGGTTAGCACTGTGAACTGAGTTTGCTGTGTAAGGCAATACTGCCTACCTCTCAGTGTTTTCAAGAATGAGAAACATTACCTTTGTTGAAAATGGCCCTATACAACTGAAAATAACATGCAGTTTAGCTTCTGTGAGAGAATCATTCACGTTAGAAGCAAAAGGGCCTAGAACCTTGTTTTGCAGTTTGATTTGAGTTTGCTGTTTAAAGGAGTACTGCCTACCTATCAGCGTTTTCATGGGTGAAGAACATCAACTTTGTACATAATACCCATTTCAAGTGAGTGGAGAAACACTGTAGTTCTTCTAAGAAAATCTTCGATGTTAGAAGGAAGAGGGTCTAGTAGTTTTCTTAGCACTGTGAACTGAGTTTGCTGTATAAGGGAATACTGCCTACCTCTCAGTGTTTTCAAGAATGAGAAACATTACCTTTGTTGAAAATGGCCCTATACAACAGAAAGGAACAGGCAGTGTAGCTTGTGTGAGAGAATCATTCACGTTAAAAGCAAAAGGGCCTAGAACCTTGTTTTGCAGTTTGATTTGAGTTTGCTGTTTAAAGGAATACTGCCTACCTCTCAGCGTTTTCATGGGTGAAGAACATCAACTTTGTACATAATACCGATTTCAAGTGAGTGGAGAAACACTGTAGTTCTTCTAAGAAAATCTTCCATGTTAGAAGGAAGAGGGTCTAGCAGTTTGCTTAGCACTGTGAACTGAGTTTGCTGTATAAGGGAATATTGCCTATCTCGCAGTGATTTCAAGAGTGAGAAACATCACCTTTGTTCAAAATCCCCCTCAAAACTGAATAGAAGATGCAGTGTAGCTTGTGTGAGAGAATCAATAATGTTTGAAGCAAGAGCGGCTAGCACCTTGTTTTGCAGTTTGAATTGAGTTTGCTGTTTAAAGGAATACTGCCTATCTCTCAGGGTTTTCATGGGTGAGGAACTTCAACTTTGTGCCTAATAGTCCCTTTGAGTGTGTGGAGAAACACTGTAGTTCTTCTAAGAAATTGTTTCATGATAGAAGGAAGAGGGTCTAGCAGTTTGATTAGCACTGTGAACTGAGTTTGCTGTGTAAGGGAATACGGCCTACCTCTCAGTGTTTTCAAGAATTAGAAACATTACCTTTGTTGAAAATGGCCCTATACAACTGAAAGGAAGATGCAGTGTAGCTTCTGTGAGAGAATCATTCACGTTAGAAGCAAAAGGGCCTAGAACCTTGTTTTGCAGTTTGATTTGAGTTTGCTGTTTAAAGGAATACTGCCTACCTGTCAGCGTTTTCATGGGTGAAGAACATCAACTTTGTACATAATCCCATTTCAAGTGAGTGGAGAAACACTGTAGTTCTTCTAAGAAAATCTTCCATGTTAGAAGGAAGAGGGTCGAGCATCTTGCTTTGCATTGTGAACTGAGTTTGCTGTATAAGTTAATACTGCCTACCTCTCAGTGTTTTCAAGAGTGAGAAACATCACCTTTGTTCAAAAATCCCCCATGCAACTGAATAGAAGAGGCAGTGTTGCTTGTGTGAGAGAATCAACAATGTTTGAAGCAAGAGAGGCTAGCACCTTGTTTTGCAGTTTGAACTGAGTTTGCTATTTGAAGGAATACTGCCTACCTCTCAGCGTTTTCATGGGTGAGGAACATCAACTTTGTGCCTAATAGTCCATTTGAGTGTGTGGAGAAACACTGTAGTTCTAAGAAACTGTTTCATGATAGAAGGAAGAGGTTCTAGCAGTTTGGTTAGCACTGTGAACTGAGTTTGCTGTGTAACGGAATACTGCCTACCTCTCAGTGTTTTCAAGAATGAGAAACATTACCTTTGTTGAAAATGGCCCTATACAACTGAAAGGAACAGGCAGTGTAGCTTCTGTGAGAGAATCATTCACGTTAGAAGCAAAAGGGCCTAGAACCTTGTTTTGCAGTTTGATTTGAGTTTGCTGTTTAAAGGAATACTGCCTACCTCTCAGCGTTTTCATGGGTTAAGAACATCAACTTTGTACATAATACCCATTTCAAGTGAGTGGAGAAACACTGTAGTTCTTCTAAGAAAATCTTCCATGTTAGAAGGAAGAGGGTCTAGCAGTTTGCTTAGCACTGTGAACTGAGTTTGCTGTATAAGGGAATATTGCCTATCTCGCAGTGATTTCAAGAGTGAGAAACATCACCTTTGTTCAAAATCCCCCTCAAAACTGAATAGAAGATGCAGTGTAGCTTGTGTGAGAGAATCAATAATGTTTGAAGCAAGAGCGGCTAGCACCTTGTTTTGCAGTTTGAATTGAGTTTGCTGTTTAAAGGAATACTGCCTAGCTCTCAGGGTTTTCATGGGTGAGGAACAGCAACTTTGTGCCTAATAGTGCCTTTCGAGTGTGTGGAGAAACACTGTAGTTGTTCTCAGAAAATCTTTCATGATAGAAGGAAGAGGGTCTAGCAGTTTTCTTAGCACTGTGAACTGAGCTTGCTGTCGAGGAGAACACTGCCTAACTCTCAGTGTTTCCATGAGTAAGAACACAAGTGAATGAAAGGAGCACTTTTGGTCTTGTTAGAGAACCATTAATTTTAGCAGCAAGAGGGTCTAGCCAATTGTTTACTATTGTGAATTCACTTAACATTCTAAAAGACTTCTGCATATCCCTTAGTGTTATCACGGTTCTAGATCATCAACTTTTTGCAAAATGACCCCTTTCAAGTGAACGGCAGAATCACTGTAGCTATTGAAAGAGACACATTAAAGTTAGAAGGAAGAAGCTCTATCACCTTGTTTAGCATTGTGCACTGAGTTGGCTTTTGAAAGGAACACTGCATAGGTCTCAGCTTTTTATGGTTGAGGAACATCAACTTTCAGCCAAATAGCCCCTTTCGAGTGACTGGAGAAACAGTCTAGTTTTAATAAAATCTATCATGTTAGAAGAAAGAGGGCCTAGCAGTTTGCTTAGCACTGTGAACTGAGTTTGCTGTATAAGGGAACCCTGCCTACCTCTCAATGTTTTCAAGAATGAGAAACATTACCTTTGTTGAAAATGGCCCAATACAAATGAAAGGAAGATGCAGTGTAGCTTCTGTGAGAGAATCATTCATGTCAAAAGCAAGAGGGCCTAGAAGGTTGTTTTGCAGTTTGATTTGAGTTTCCTGTTTAAAGGAATACTGCCTACCTCTCAGTGTTTTCATGGCTGAGGAACAACTTTGTACCTAATACCCATTTCAAGTTAGTAGAGAAACACTATAGTTCTTCTAAGAAAATCTTTCATATTAGAAGGAAGAGGGTCTAGCATCTTGCTTTGCATTGTGAACTGAGTTTGCTGTATAAGGGAATACTGCCTACCTCTCAGTGTTTTCAAGAGTGAGAAACATCACCTTTGTTCAAAAATCCCCCATGCAACTGAATAGAAGAGGCAGTGTTGCTTGTGTGAGAGAATCAACAATGTTTGAAGCAAGAGCGGCTAGCACCTTGTTTTGCAGTTTGAACTGAGTTTGCTATTTGAAGGATTACTGCCTACCTCTCAGCGTTTTCATGGGTGAGGAACATCAACTTTGTGCCTAATAGTCCCTTTGAGTATGTGGAGAAACACTGTACTTCTTCTAAGAAAATGTTTCATGATAGAAGGAAGAGGGTCTAGCAGTTTGGTTAGCACTGTGAACTGAGTTTGCTGTATAAGGGAATACTGCCTACCTCTCAGTGTTTTCAAGAATGAGAAACATTACGTTTGTTGAAAATGGCCCTATACAACTGAAAGGAACATGCAGTGTAGCTTCTGTGAGAGAATCATTCACGTTAGAAGCAAAAGGGCCTAGAACCTTGTTTTGCAGTTTGATTTGAGTTTGCTGTTTAAAGGAATACTGCCTACCTGTCAGCGTTTTCATGGGTGAAGAACATCAACTTTGTACATAATACCCATTTCAAGTGAGTGGAGAAACACTGTAGTTCTTCTAAGAAAATCTTCCATGTTAGAAGGAAGAGGGTGTAGCATCTTGCTTTGCATTGTGAACTGAGTTTGCTGTATAAGGGAATACTGCCTACCTCTCAGTGTTTTCAAGAGTGAGAAACATCACCTTTGTTCAAAAATCCCCCATGCAACTGAATAGAAGAGGCAGTGTTGCTTGTGTGAGAGAATCAACAATGATTGAAGCAAGAGCGGCTAGCACCTTGTTTTGCAGTTTGAACTGAGTTTGGTATTTGAAGGAATACTGCCTACCTCTCAGCGTTTTCATGGGTGAGGAACATCAACTTTGTGCCTAATAGTCCCTTTGAGTGTGTGGAGAAACACTGTAGTTCTTCTAAGAAATTGTTTCATGATAGAAGGAAGAGGTTCTAGCAGTTTGGTTAGCACTGTTAACTGAGTTTGCCGTGTAAGGGAATACTGCCTACCTCTCAGTGTTTTCAAGAATGAGAAACATTACCTTTGTTGAAAATGGCCCTATACAACTGAAAGGAACAGGCAGTGTAGCTTCTGTGAGAGAATCATTCACGTTAGAAGCAAAAGGGCCTAGAACCTTGTTTTGCAGTTTGATTTGAGTTTGCTGTTTAAAGGAATACTGCCTACCTGTCAGCGTTTTCATGGGTGAAGAACATCAACTTTGTACATAATACCCATTTCAAGTGAGTGGAGAAACACTGTAGTTCTTCTAAGAAAATTTTCAATGTTAGAAGGAAGACGGTCTAGCAGTTTGCTTAGCACTGTGAACTGAGTTTGCTGTATAAGGGAATATTGCCTATCTCGCAGTGATTTCAAGAGTGAGAAACATCACCTTTGTTCAAAATCCCCCTCAAAACTGAATAGAAGATGCAGTGTAGCTTGTGTGAGAGAATCAATAATGTTTGAAGCAAGAGCGGCTAGCACCTTGTTTTGCAGTTTGAATTGAGTTTGCTGTTTAAAGGAATACTGCCTAGCTCTCAGGGTTTTCATGGGTGAGGAACAGCAACTTTGTGCCTAATAGTGCCTTTCGAGTGTGTGGAGAAACACTGTAGTTGTTCTCAGAAAATCTTTCATGATAGAAGGAAGAGGGTCTAGCAGTTTTCTTACCACTGTGAACTGAGCTTGCTGTCGAGGAGAACACTGCCTAACTCTCAGTGTTTCCATGAGTAAGAACACAAGTGAATGAAAGGAGCACTTTTGTTCTTGTTAGAGAACCATTAATTTTAGCAGCAAGAGGGTCTAGCCAATTGTTTACTATTGTGAATTCACTTAACATTCTAAAAGACTTCTGCATATCCCTTAGTGTTATCACGGTTCTAGATCATCAACTTTTTGCAAAATGACCCCTTTCAAGTGAACGGCAGAATCACTGTAGCTATTGAAAGAACACATTAAAGTTAGAAGGAAGAAGCCCTATCACCTTGTTTAGCATTGTGCACTGAGTTGGCTTTTGAAAGGAACACTGCATAGGTCTCAGCTTTTTATGGTTGAGGAACATCAACTTTCAGCCAAAGAGCGCCTTTCGAGTGACTGGAGAAACAGTCTAGTTTTAATAAAATCTATCATGTTAGAAGAAAGAGGGCCTAGCAGTTTGCTTAGCACTGTGAACTGAGTTTGCTGTATAAGGGAACCCTGCCTACCTCTCAATGTTTTCAAGAATGAGAAACATTACCTTTGTTGAAAATGGCCCAATACAAATGAAAGGAAGATGCAGTGTAGCTTCTGTGAGAGAATCATTCATGTCAAAAGCAAGAGGGCCTAGAAGCTTGTTTTGCAGTTTGATTTGAGTTTCCTGTTTAAAGGAATACAGCCTACCTCTCAGTGTTTTCATGGCTGAGGAACAACTTTGTACCTAATACCCATTTCAAGTTAGTAGAGAAACACTATAGTTCTTCTAAGAAAATCTTTCATATTAGAAGGAAGAGGGTCTAGCATCTTGCTTTGCATTGTGAACTGAGTTTGCTGTATAAGGGAATACTGCCTACCTCTCAGTGTTTTCAAGAGTGAGAAACATCACCTTTGTTCAAAAATCCCCCATGCAACTGAATAGAAGAGGCAGTGTTGCTTGTGTGAGAGAATCAACAATGTTTGAAGCAAGAGCGGCTAGCACCTTGTTTTGCAGTTTGAACTGAGTTTCCTATTTGAAGGAATACTGCCTACCTCTCAGCATTTTCATGGGGGAGGAACATCAACTTTGTGCCTAATAGTCCCTTTGAGTGTGTGGAGAAACACTGTAGTTCTTCTAAGAAATTGTTTCATGATAGAAGGAAGAGGGCCTAGCAGTTTGGTTAGCACTGTGAACTGAGTTTGCTGTGTAAGGGAATACTGCCTACCTCTCAGTGTTTTCAAGAATGAGAAACATTACCGTTGTTGAAAATGGCCCTATACAACTGAAAGGAACATGCAGTGTAGCTTCTGTGAGAGAATCATTCACGTTAGAAGCAAAAGGGCCTAGAACCTTGTTTTGCAGTCGATTTGAGTTTGCTGTTTAAAGGAATACTGCCTACCTCTCCGCGTTTTCATGGGTGAAGAACATCTACTTTGTACATAATACCCATTTCAAGTGAGTGGAGAAACACTGCAGTTCTTCTAAGAAAATCTCCCATGTTAGAAGGAAGAGGGTCTACTAGTTTGCTTAGCACTGTGAACTGAGTTTGCTGTGTAAGGGAATACTGCCTACCTCTCAGGGTTTTAAAGTGTGAGGAATATAGTCTTTGGCAAAAGAGCCCCTTTCAAGTGAATGGAAGAAACATTCTATCTCTTGTAATGCAGATGTCAAGTTTTGCCGCAGGAGGTTCTGGCCCATTGTTTCCCTGTGAGAATTGAATTAGCATGTGAAAGAATGCTTCCCAAAGAAAGTCTTTATTGAGGGATATTCTTCCTAGCACAGAGTGGTTTCCTGTGGTTGGACCATCACTTTTTTGGAAAAGTGCCAAATTCAAGTGAAAGGAAGCAGCACTGTTTCTGTTTTAAGAACAGCATTAATGTTAGAAGCAAGGGGGGCTAGCATGCTGTTTACCAGTGAGAAGTGAATGAACTTTCCAAGGGAATACTGCCTATCTCTCAGGCTTTACACTGTGCGGAACATTACTTTTTTCAAATAGCCATTTGCAAGTGAATGGAAGAAGCACTGTTTCTCTTCTAAGAGACCATAAATGTTACAAGCAAGAGGGCCAAGAACCTTGTTTAGCATTTGAATTCAGTTAGCTGGTTATAAGAATACGGCCTACATCTCAGTGTTATTCTGGGTGAAAAACATAAAGTTTGTGCCAAATACCGCCTTTCAAATGAATGGAGAAACACTGTAGCTCTTCTAATAAAACCATTAATGTAGAAGGAAGAGGGTCTAGCAGCTTGCTTACAATTGCGAATGGAGCTTGCTGTTGAAGGGAACAATGCCTACCTCTCAGTGTTTCCATGAATGAGAACACAAGTGCATGAAAGGATCACTGTTGGTCTTGTGAGAGAACCAAGAATTTAAGAAGCAAGAGGGTCTAGCCACTTGTTTAATATTGTGAATTCAGTTCACATTTTAAAAGACTTCTGCCTATCCCTAAGTGTTTTCAAGGTTCTGGATCATCAACTTTTTGCAAAATGACCCCTTTCAAGTGAATGGCAGGAGCCCTGTAGCTCTAGAAAGACACACATTAAAGTTAGAAGCAAGAAGGTCTACAACCTTGTTTAGCCGTGTGAACGGAGTTGGCTTTTGAAAGGAACACTGCCTAAGTCTCAGCTTTGTCATGGGTGAGGAACATTACCTTTCAGCCAAATAGCCCCTTTTGAGGGAATGGAGAAACACTCTAGTTTTAATAAAATCTTTCATGTTAGAAGGAAGAGGGTCTAGCAGTTTGCTTAGCACTGTGAACTGAGTTTGCTGTATAAGGGAATACTGTCTACCTGTCAGTGTTTTCAAAAATGAGGAACATAACCTTTGTTGCAAATGGCCCGATACAACTGAATGGAAGTTGCAGTGCAGCTTTTGTGAGAGAATCATCCATGTCAGAAGCCAGAAGGCCTAGAACCTTGTTTTGCAGTTTGATTTGAATTTGCTGTTTAAAGGAATACTGCCTACCTCTCAGCGTTTTCATGGCTGAGGAACAGCTTTGTACCTAATACCCATTTCAAGTGAGTAGAGAAACACAATAGTTCTTCTAAGAAAATCTTCCATGTTAGAAGGAAGAGGGTCTAGCAGCTTGCTTAGCATTCTGAACTGAGTTTGCTGTATAAGGGAATACTGCCTACCTCTCAGTGTTTTCAAAAGTGAGAAACATCACCTTTGTTCAAAAATCCCCCATACAACTGAATAGAAGATGCAGTGTTGCTTGTGTGAGAGAATCAATAATGTTTGAAGCAAGAGCGGCGAACACCTTGTTTTGCAGTTTGATTTGAGTTTGCTGTTTAAAGGAATACTGCCTACCTCTCTGCGTTTTCATGGGTGAAGAACATCAACTTTGTACATAATACCCATTTCAAGTGAGTGGAGAAACACTGCAGTTCTTCTAAGAAAATCTCCCATGTTAGAAGGAAGAGGGTCTACTAGTTTGCTTAGCACTGTGAACTGAGTTTGCTGTATAAGGGAATACTGCCTACCTCTCAGTGTTTTCAAGAATGAGAAACATTACCTTTGTTGAAAATGGCCCTATACAACTGAAAGGAACATGCAGTGTAGCTTCTGTGAGAGAATCATTCAAGTTAGAAGCAAAAGGGCCTAGAACCTTGTTTTGCAGTTTCATTTGAGTTTGCTGTTTAAAGGAATACTGCCTACCTCTCAGCGTTTTCATGGGTGAAGAACATCTACTTTGTACATAATACCCATTTCAAGTGAGTGGACTAACACTGTAGTTCTTCTAAGAAAATCTTCCATGTTAGAAGGAAGAGCGTCTAGCAGCTTGCTTAGCATTGTGAACTGAGTTTGCTGTATAAGGGAATACTGCCTACCTCTCAGTGTTTTCAAAAGTGAGAAACATCACCTTTGTTCAAAAATCCCCCATACAACTGAATAGAAGATGCAGTGTTGCTTGTGTGAGAGAATCAATAATGTTTGAAGCAAGAGCGGCGACCACCTTGTTTTGCAGTTTGAATTGAGTTTGCTGTTTGAAGGAATACTGCCTACCTCTCAGCGTTTTCATAGGTGAGGAACTTCAACTTTGTGCCTAATAGTCCCTTTGAGTGTGTGGAGAAACACTGTAATTCTTCTAAAAATTGTTTCATGATAGAAGGAAGAGGGTCTAGCAGTTTGGTTAGCACTGTGAACTGTTTGCTGTGTAAGGGAATACGGCCTACCTCTCAGTGTTTTCAAGAATTAGAAACATTACCTTTGTTGAAAATGGCCCTATACAACTGAAAGGGGGATGCAGTGTAGCTTCTGTGAGAGAATCATTCATGTCAAAAGCAAGAGGGCCTCGAACCTTGTTTTGCAGTTTGATTTGACTTTCTTGTTTAAAGGAATACTGCCTACCTCTCAGTGTTTTCATGGCTAAGGAACAACTTTGTACCTGATACCCATTTCAAGTTAGTAGAGAAACACTATAGTTCTTCTAAGAAAATGTTTCATGTTAGAAGGAAGAGGGTCTAGCATCTTGCTTTGCATTGTGAACTGAGTTTGCTGTATAAGGGAATACTGCCTACCTCTCAGTGTTTTCAAGAGTGAGAAACATCACCTTTGTTCAAAAATCCCCCATGCAACTGAATATAAGAGGCAGTGTTGCTTGTGTGAGAGAATCAACAGTGTTTGAAGGAAGAGCGGCCAGCACCTTGTTTTGCAGTTTGAACTGAGTTTGCTGTTTGAAGGAATACTGCCTACCTCTCAGCGTTTTCATGGGTGAGGAACTTCAACTTTGTGCCTAATAGTCCCTTTGAGTGTGTGGAGAAACACTGTAGTTCTTCTAAGAAATTGTTTCATGATAGAAGGAAGAGGGTCTAGCAGTTTGGTTAGCACTGTGAACTGAGTTTGCTGTGTAAGGGAATACGGCCTACCTCTCCGTGTTTTCAAGAATGAGAAACATTACCTTTGTTGAAAATGGCCCTATACAACTGAAAGGAACATGCAGTGTAGCTTCTGTGAGAGAATCATTCACGTTAGAAGCAAAAGGGCCTAGAACCTTGTTTTGCAGTTTGATTTGAGTTTGCTGTTTAAAGGAATACTGCCTACCTCTCTGCGTTTTCATGGGTGAAGTACATCTACTTTGTACATAATACCCATTTCAAGTGAGTGGAGAAACACTGTAGTTCTTCTAAGAAAATCTTCCATGTTAGAAGGAAGAGGGTCTAGCAGCTTGCTTAGCATTGTGAACTGAGTTTGCTGTATAAGGGAATACTGCCTACCTCTCAGTGTTTTCAAAAGTGAGAAACATCACCTTTGTTCAAAAATCCCCCATACAACTGAATAGAATAAGCAGTGTTGCTTGTGTGAGAGAATCAATAATGTTTGAAGCAAGAGCGGCGACCACCTTGTTTTGCAGTTTGAATTGAGTTTGCTGTTTAAAGGAATACTGCCTAGCTCTCAGGGTTTTCATGGGTGAGGAACAGCAACTTTGTGCCTAATAGTGCCTTTCAAGTGTGTGGAGAAACACTGTAGTTGTTCTCAGAAAATCTTTCATGATAGAAGGAAGAGGGTCTAGCAGTTTTCTTACCACTGTGAACTGAGCTTGCTGTTGAGGAGAACACTGCCTAACTCTCAGTGTTTCCATGAGTAAGAACACAAGTGAATGAAAGGAGCACTTTTGGTCTTGTTAGAGAACCATTAATTTTTGCAGCAAGAGGGTCTAGCCAATTGTTTACTATTGTGAATTCACTTAACATTCTAAAAGACTTCTGCATATCCCTTAGTGTTATCACGGTTCTAGATCATCAACTTTTTGCAAAATGACCCCTTTCAAGTGAACAGCAGAATCACTGCAGCTATTCAAAGAGACACATTAAAGTTAGAAGGAAGAAGCTCTATCACCTTGTTTAGCATTGTGCACTGAGTTGGCTTTTGAAAGGAACACTGCATAGGTCTCAGCTTTTTATGGTTGAGGAACATCAACTTTCAGCCAAATAGCCCCTTTCGAGTGACTGGAGAAACAGTCTAGTTTTAATAAAATCTATCATGTTAGAAGAAAGAGGGCCTAGCAGTTTGCTTAGCACTGTGAACTGAGTTTGCTGTATAAGGGAACCCTGCCTACCTCTCAATGTTTTCAAGAATGAGAAACATTACCTTTGTTGAAAATGGCCCAATACAAATGAAAGGAAGATGCAGTGTAGCTTCTGTGAGAGAATCATTCATGTCAAAAGCAAGAGGGCCTAGAAGCTTGTTTTGCAGTTTGATTTGAGTTTCCTGTTTAAAGGAATACTGCCTACCTCTCAGTGTTTTCATGGCTGAGGAACAACTTTGTACCTAATACCCATTTCAAGTTAGTAGAGAAACACTATAGTTCTTCTAAGAAAATCTTTCATATTAGAAGGAAGAGGGTCTAGCATCTTGCTTTGCATTGTGAACTGAGTTTGCTGTATAAGGGAATACTGCCTACCTCTCAGTGTTTTCAAGAGTGAGAAACATCACCTTTGTTCAAAAATCCCCCATGCAACTGAATAGAAGAGGCAGTGTTGCTTGTGTGAGAGAATCAATAATGTTTGAAGCAAGAGCGTCTAGCACCTTGCTTTGCAGTTTGAACTGAGTTTGCTATTTGAAGGATTACTGCCTACCTCTCAGCGTTTTCATGGGTGACGAACATCAACTTTGTGCCTAATATTCCCTTTGAGTGTTGGAGGAACACTGTAGTTCTTTTAAGAAAATGTTTCATGATAGAAGGAAGAGGGTCTAGCAGTTTGGTTAGCACTGTGAACTGAGTTTGCTGTGTAAGGGAATACTGCCTACCTCTCAGTGTTTTCAAGAATGAGAAACATTACCTTTGTTGAAAATGGCCCTATACAACTGAAAGGAACATGCAGTGTAGCTTCTGTGAGAGAATCATTCACGTTAGAAGCAAAAGGGCCTAGAACCTTGTTTTGCAGTTTGATTTGAGTTTGCTGTTTAAAGGAATACTGCCTACCTCTCAGCGTTTTCATGGGTGAAGAACATCAACTTTGTACATAATACCCATTTCAAGTGAGTGGAGAAACACTGCAGTTCTTCTAAGAAAATCTCCCATGTTAGAAGGAAGAGGGTCTACTAGTTTGCTTAGCACTGTGAACTGAGTTTGCTGTATAAGGGAATACTGCCTACCTCTCAGTGTTTGCAAGAATGAGAAACATTACCTTTGTTGAAAATGGCCCTATACAACTGAAAGGAACATGCAGTGTAGCTTCTGTGAGAGAATCATTCACGTTAGAAGCAAAAGGGCCTAGAACCTTGTTTTGCAGTTTGATTTGAGTTTGCTGTTTAAAGGAATACTGCCTACCTCTCAGCGTTTTCATGGGTGAAGAACATCTACTTTGTACATAATACCCATTTCAAGTGAGTGGACTAACACTGTAGTTCTTCTAAGAAAATCTTCCATGTGAGAAGGAAGAGGGTCTAGCAGCTTGCTTAGCATTGTGAACTGAGTTTGCTGTATAAGGGAATACTGCCTACCTCTCAGTGTTTTCAAAAGTGAGAAACATCACCTTTGTTCAAAAATCCCCCATGCAACTGAATAGAAGAAGCAGTGTTGCTTGTGTGAGAGAATCAATAATGTTTGAAGCAAGAGCGGCGACCACCTTGTTTTGCAGTTTGAATTGAGTTTGCTGTTTGAAGGAATACTGCCTACCTCTCAGCGTTTTCATGGGTGAGGAACTTCAACTTTGTGCCTAATAGTTCCTTTGAGTGTGTGGAGAAACACTGTAATTCTTCTAAAAATTGTTTCATGATAGAAGGAAGAGGGTCTAGCAGTTTGGTTAGCACTGTGAACTGAGTTTGCTGTGTAAGGGAATACGGCCTACCTCTCAGTGTTTTCAAGGATTAGAAACATTACCTTTGTTGAAAATGGCCCTATACAACTGAAAGGAAGTTGCAGTGCAGCTTTTGTGAGAGAATCATCCATGTCAGAAGCCAGAAGGCCTAGAACCTTGTTTTGCAGTTTGATTTGAATTTGCTGTTTAAAGGAATACTGCCTACCTCTCAGCGTTTTCATGGCTGAGGAACAGCTTTGTACCTAATACCCATTTCAAGTGAGTAGAGAAACACAATAGTTCTTCTAAGAAAATCTTTCATGTTAGAAGGAAGAGGGTCTAGCAGCTTGCTTTGCATTGTGAACTGACTTTGCTGTATAAGGGAATACTGCCTACCTCTTAGTGTTTTCAAGAGTGAGATACATCAGCTTTGTTCACAATGGCCCCATACAACTGAAAGGAAGATGCAGTGTAGCTTGTGTGAGAGAATCAATAATATTTGAAGCAAGAGGGGCTAGCACCTTGTTTTGAAATTTGAATTGAGTTTGCTGTTTCCAGGAATACTGCCTACCTCTCAGTGTATTCATAGTTGAGGAACATCAACTTTGTGCCAAATTGCCCCTTTCAAGTGAGAGTTGAAACACTGTAGATCTTCTAAGAAAATCTTTCCTGTTAGAAGGAAGAGGGCCTAGCAGTTTGGTTAGCACTGTGAACTGAGTTTGCTGTATAAGGGAATACTTCCTACCTCTCAATGTTTTCAAGAATGAGAAACATTACCTTTGTTGAAAATGGCAAAATACAACTGAAAGGAAGATGCAGTGTAGCTTCTGTGAGAGAATCATTCAGGTTAGAAGCAAAAGGGCCTAGAACCTTGTTTTGCAGTTTGATTTGAGTTTGCTGTTTAAAGGAATACTGCCTACCTCTCAGCGTTTTCATGGGTGAAGAACATCAACTTTGTACATAATACCCATTTCAAGTGAGTGAAGAAACACTGTAGTTCTTCTAAGAAAATCTTCGATGTTAGAAGGAAGAGGGTCTAGTAGTTTTCTTACCACTGTGAACTGAGTTTGCTGTGTAAGGGAATACTGCCTACCTCTCAGTGTTTTCAAGAATGAGAAACATTACCTTTGTTGAAAATGGCCCTATACACCTGAAAGGAACATGCAGTGTAGCTTCTGTGAGAGAATCATTCACGTTAGAAGCAAAAGGGCCTAGAACCTTGTTTTGCAGTTTGATTTGAGTTTGCTGTTTAAAGGAATACTGCCTACCTCTCAGCGTTTTCATGGGTGAAGAACATCAACTTTGTACATAATACCCATTTCAAGTGAGTGGAGAAACACTGTAGTTCTTCTAAGAAAATCTTCCATGTTAGAAGGAAGAGGGTCTAGTAGTTTTCTTACCACTGTGAACTGAGTTTGCTGTGTAAGGGAATACGGCCTACCTCTCAGTGTTTTCAAGAATGAGAAACATTACCTTTGTTGAAAATGGCCCTATACAACTGAAAGGAACATGCAGTGTAGCTTCTGTGAGAGAATCATTCACGTTAGAAGCAAAAGGGCCTAGAACCTTGTTTTGCAGTTTGATTTGAGTTTGCTGTTTAAAGGAATACTGCCTACCTCTCAGCGTTTTCATGGGTGAAGAACATCAACTTTGTACATAATACCCATTTCAAGTGAGTGTAGAAACACTGTAGTTCTTCTAAGAAAATCTTCCATGTTAGAAGGAAGAGGGTCTAGCAGTTTGCTTAGCACTGTGAACTGAGTTTGCTGTATAAGGGAATATTGCCTACCTCGCAGTGATTTCAAGAGTGAGAAACATCACCTTTGTTCAAAATCCCCCTCAAAACTGAATAGAAGATGCAGTGTAGCTTGTGTGAGAGAATCAATAATGTTTGAAGCAAGAGCGGCTAGCACCTTGTTTTGCAGTTTGAATTGAGTTTGCTGTTTAAAGGAATACTGCCTAGCTCTCAGGGTTTTCATGGGTAAGGAACAGCAACTTTGTGCCTAATAGTGCCTTTCGAGTGTGTGGAGAAACACTGTAGTTGTTCTCAGAAAATCTTTCATGATAGAAGGAAGAGGGTCTAGCAGTTTTCTTACCACTGTGAACTGAGCTTGCTGTCGAGGAGAACACTGCCTAACTCTCAGTGTTTCCATGAGTAAGAACACAAGTGAATGAAAGGAGCACTTTTGGTCTTGTTAGAGAACCATTAATTTTAGCAGCAAGAGGGTCTAGCCAATTGTTTACTATTGTGAATTCACTTAACATTCTAAAAGACTTCTGCATATCCCTTAGTGTTATCACGGTTCTAGATCATCAACTTTTTGCAAAATGACCCCTTTCAAGTGAACGGCAGAATCACTGTAGCTATTGAAAGAGACACATTAAAGTTAGAAGGAAGAAGCTCTATCACCTTGTTTAGCATTGTGCACTGAGTTGGCTTTTGAAAGGAACACTGCATAGGTCTCAGCTTTTTATGGTTGAGGAACATCAACTTTCAGCCAAATAGCCCCTTTCGAGTGACTGGAGAAACAATCTAGTTTTAATAAAATCTATCATGTTAGAAGAAAGAGGGCGTAGCAGTTTGCTTAGCACTGTGAACTGAGTTTGCTGTATAAGGGAACCCTGCCTACCTCTCAATGTTTTCAAGAATGAGAAACATTACCTTTGATGAAAATGGCCCAATACAAATGAAAGGAAGATGCAGTGTAGCTTCTGTGAGAGAATCATTCATGTCAAAAGCAAGAGGGCCTAGAAGCTTGTTTTGCAGTTTGATTTGAGTTTCCTGTTTAAAGGAATACTGCCTACCTCTCAGTGTTTTCATGGCTGAGGAACAACTTTGTACCTAATACCCATTTCAAGTTAGTAGAGAAACACTATAGTTCTTCTAAGAAAATCTTTCATATTAGAAGGAAGAGGGTCTAGCATCTTGCTTTGCATTGTGAACTGAGTTTGCTGTATAAGGGAATACTGCCTACCTCTCAGTGTTTTCAAGAGTGAGAAACATCACCTTTGTTCAAAAATCCCCCATGCAACTGAATAGAAGAGGCAGTGTTGCTTGTGTGAGAGAATCAATAATGTTTGAAGCAAGAGCGGCTAGCACCTTGTTTTGCAGTTTGAACTGAGTTTGCTATTTGAAGGATTACTGCCTACCTCTCAGCGTTTTCATGGGTGAGGAACATCAACTTTGTGCCTAATATTCCCTTTGAGTGTTGGAGGAACACTGTAGTTCTTCTAAGAAAATGTTTCATGATAGAAGGAAGAGGGTCTAGCAGTTTGGTTAGCACTGTGAACTGAGTTTGCTGTGTAAGGGAATACTGCCTACCTCTCAGTGTTTTCAAGAATGAGAAACATTACCTTTGTTGAAAATGGCCCTATACAACTGAAAGGAACATGCAGTGTAGCTTCTGTGAGAGAATCATTCACGTTAGAAGCAAAAGGGCCTAGAACCTTGTTTTGCAGTTTGATTTGAGTTTGCTGTTTAAAGGAATACTGCCTACCTCTCAGCGTTTTCATGGGTGAAGAACATCAACTTTGTACATAATACCCATTTCAAGTGAGCGGAGAAACACTGCAGTTCTTCTAAGAAAATCTCCCATGTTAGAAGGAAGATTGTCTACTAGTTTGCTTAGCACTGTGAACTGAGTTTGCTGTATAAGGGAATACTGCCTACCTCTCAGTGTTTGCAAGAATGAGAAACATTACCTTTGTTGAAAATGGCCCTATACAACTGAAAGGAACATGCAGTGTAGCTTCTGTGAGAGAAACATTCACGTTAGAAGCAAAAGGGCCTAGAACCTTGTTTTGCAGTTTGATTTGAGTTTGCTGTTTAAAGGAATACTGCCTACCTCTCAGCGTTTTCATGGGTGAAGAACATCTACTTTGTACATAATACCCATTTCAAGTGAGTGGACTAACACTGTAGTTCTTCTAAGAAAATCTTCCATGTGAGAAGGAAGAGGGTCTAGCAGCTTGCTTAGCATTGTGAACTGAGTTTGCTGTATAAGGGAATACTGCCTACCTCTCAGTGTTTTCAAAAGTGAGAAACATCACCTTTGTTCAAAAATCCCCCATGCAACTGAATAGAAGAAGCAGTGTTGCTTGTGTGAGAGAATCAATAATGTTTGAAGCAAGAGCGGCGACCACCTTGTTTTGCAGTTTGAATTGAGTTTGCTGTTTGAAGGAATACTGCCTACCTCTCAGCGTTTTCATGGGTGAGGAACTTCAACTTTGTGCCTAATAGTTCCTTTGAGTGTGTGGAGAA
This sequence comes from Castor canadensis, assembly GCF_047511655.1. Classification (NCBI taxonomy): domain Eukaryota; kingdom Metazoa; phylum Chordata; class Mammalia; order Rodentia; family Castoridae; genus Castor; species Castor canadensis. The sequence goes on from NC_133403.1 coordinate 20,900,447, forward strand.
ACACTGTAATTCTTCTAAAAATTGTTTCATGATAGAAGGAAGAGGGTCTAGCAGTTTGGTTAGCACTGTGAACTGAGTTTGCTGTGTAAGGGAATACGGCCTACCTCTCAGTGTTTTCAAGAATTAGAAACATTACCTTTGTTGAAAATGGCCCTATACAACTGAAAGGAAGTTGCAGTGCAGCTTTTGTGAGAGAATCATCCATGTCAGGAGCCAGAAGGCCTAGAACCTTGTTTTGCAGTTTGATTTGAATTTGCTGTTTAAAGGAATACTGCCTACCTCTCAGCGTTTTCATGGCTGAGGAACAGCTTTGTACCTAATACCCATTTCAAGTGAGTAGAGAAACACAATAGTTCTTCTAAGAAAATCTTTCATGTTAGAAGGAAGAGGGTCTAGCAGCTTGCTTTGCATTGTGAACTGACTTTGCTGTATAAGGGAATACTGCCTACCTCTTAGTGTTTTCAAGAGTGAGATACATCAGCTTTGTTCACAATGGCCCCATACAACTGAAAGGAAGATGCAGTGTAGCTTGTGTGAGAGAATCAATAATATTTGAAGCAAGAGGGGCTAGCACCTTGTTTTGAAATTTGAATTGAGTTTGCTGTTTCCAGGAATACTGCCTACCTCTCAGTGTATTCATAGTTGAGGAACATCAACTTTGTGCCAAATTGCCCCTTTCAAGTGAGAGTTGAAACACTGTAGATCTTCTAAGAAAATCTTTCCTGTTAGAAGGAAGAGGGCCTAGCAGTTTGCTTAGCACTGTGAACTTAGTTTGCTGTATAAGGGAATACTTCCTACCTCTCAATGTTTTCAAGAATGAGAAACATTACCTTTGTTGAAAATGGCAAAATACAACTGAAAGGAAGATGCAGTGTAGCTTCTGTGAGAGAATCATTCAGGTTAGAAGCAAAAGGGCCTAGAACCTTGTTTTGCAGTTTGATTTGAGTTTGCTGTTTAAAGGAATACTGCCTACCTCTCAGCGTTTTCATGGGTGAAGAACATCAACTTTGTACATAATACCCATTTCAAGTGAGTGGAGAAACACTGTAGTTCTTCTAAGAAAATCTTCCATGTTAGAAGGAAGAGGGTCTAGTAGTTTTCTTAGCACTGTGAACTGAGTTTGCTGTGTAAGGGAATACGGCCTACCTCTCAGTGTTTTCAAGAATGAGAAACATTACCTTTGTTGAAAATGGCCCTATACAACTGAAAGGAACATGCAGTGTAGCTTCTGTGAGAGAATCATTCACGTTAGAAGCAAAAGGGCCTAGAAACTTGTTTTGCAGTTTGATTTGAGTTTGCTGTTTAAAGGAATACTGCCTACCTCTCAGCGTTTTCATGGGTGAAGAACATCAACTTTGTACATAATACCCATTTCAAGTGAGTGTAGAAACACTGTAGTTCTTCTAAGAAAATCTTCCATGTTAGAAGGAAGAGGGTCTAGCAGTTTGCTTAGCACTGTGAACTGAGTTTGCTGTATAAGGGAATATTGCCTACCTCGCAGTGATTTCAAGAGTGAGAAACATCACCTTTGTTCAAAATCCCCCTCAAAACTGAATAGAAGATGCAGTGTAGCTTGTGTGAGAGAATCAATAATGTTTGAAGCAAGAGCGGCTAGCACCTTGTTTTGCAGTTTGAATTGAGTTTGCTGTTTAAAGGAATACTGCCTAGCTCTCAGGGTTTTCATGGGTGAGGAACAGCAACTTTGTGCCTAATAGTGCCTTTCGAGTGTGTGGAGAAACACTGTAGTTGTTCTCAGAAAATCTTTCATGATAGAAGGAAGAGGGTCTAGCAGTTTTCTTACCACTGTGAACTGAGCTTGCTGTTGAGGAGAACACTGCCTAACTCTCAGTGTTTCCATGAGTAAGAACACAAGTGAATGAAAGGAGCACTTTTGGTCTTGTTAGAGAACCATTAATTTTAGCAGCAAGAGGGTCTAGCCAATTGTTTACTATTGTGAATTCACTTAACATTCTAAAAGACTTCTGCATATCCCTTAGTGTTATCACGGTTCTAGATCATCAACTTTTTGCAAAATGACCCCTTTCAAGTGAACGGCAGAATCACTGTAGCTATTGAAAGAGACACATTAAAGTTAGAAGGAAGAAGCTCTATCACCTTGTTTAGCATTGTGCACTGAGTTGGCTTTTGAAAGGAACACTGCATAGGTCTCAGCTTTTTATGGTTGAGGAACATCAACTTTCAGCCAAATAGCCCCTTTCGAGTGACTGGAGAAACAGTCTAGTTTTAATAAAATCTATCATGTTAGAAGAAAGAGGGCGTAGCAGTTTGCTTAGCACTGTGAACTGAGTTTGCTGTATAAGGGAACCCTGCCTACCTCTCAGTGTTTTCAAGAATGAGAAACATTACCTTTGTTGAAAATGGCCCTATACAACTGAAAGGAACATGCAGTGTAGCTTCTGTGAGAGAATCATTCACGTTAGAAGCAAAAGGGCCTAGAACCTTGTTTTGCAGTTTGATTTGAGTTTACTGTTTAAAGGAATACTGCCTACCTCTTAGTGTTTTCAAGAGTGAGATACATCAGCTTTGTTCACAATGGCCCCATACAACTGAAAGGAAGATGCAGTGTAGCTTGTGTGAGAGAATCAATAATATTTGAAGCAAGAGGGGCTAGCACCTTGTTTTGAAATTTGAATTGAGTTTGCTGTTTCCAGGAATACAGCCTACCTCTCAGTGTATTCATAGTTGAGGAACATCAACTTTGTGCCAAATTGCCCCTTTCAAGTGAGAGTTGAAACACTGTAGATCTTCTATGAAAATCTTTCATGTTAGAAGGAAGAGGGCCTAGCAGTTTGCTTAGCACTGTGAACTGAGTTTGCTGTATAAGGGAATACTTCCTACCTCTCAATGTTTTCAAGAATGAGAAACATTACCTTTGTTGAAAACGGCACAATACCACTGAAAGGAAGATGCAGTGTAGCTTCTGTGAGAGAATCATTCATGTCAGAAGCAAGAGGGCCTAGAACCTTGTTTTGCAGTTTGATTTGAGTTTCCTGTTTAAAGGAGTACTGCCTACCTCTCAGCATTTTCATGGGTGAGGAATTTTAACTTTGTACATAAGAGCCCCTTTCAAGTGAGTGGAGAAACACTGTGTAGTTCTTCTAAGAAAATCTTCCATGTTAGAAGGAAGAGGGTCTAGTAGTTGCTTAGCACTGTGAACTGAGTTTGCTGTATAAGGGAATACTGCCTATCTCTCAGTGTTTTCAAGAATGAGAAACATTACCTTTGTTGAAAATGGCCCTATACAACTGAAAGGAACATGCAGTGTAGCTTCTGTGAGAGAATCATTCACGATAGAAGCAAAAGGGCCTAGAACCTTGTTTTGCAGTTTGATTTGAGTTTGCTGTTTAAAGGAATACTGCCTACCTCTCAGCGTTTTCATGGGTGAAGAACATCTACTTTTTACATAATACTCATTTCAAGTGAGTGGACTAACACTGTAGTTCTTCTAAGAAAATCTTCCATGTTAGAAGGAAGAGGGTCTAGCAGCTTGCTTAGCATTGTGAACTGAGTTTGCTGTATAAGGGAATACTGCCTACCTCTCAGCGTTTTCTTGGGTGAGGAACTTCAACTTTGTGCCTAATAGTCCCTTTGAGTGTGTGGAGAAACACTGTAATTCTTCTAAAAATTGTTTCATGATAGAAGGAAGAGGGTATAGCAGTTTGGTTAGCACTGTGAACTGAGTTTGCTGTGTAAGGGAATACGGCCTACCTCTCAGTGTTTTCAAGAATGAGAAACATTACTTTTGTTGAAAATGGCCCTATACAACTGAAAGGAAGATGCAGTGTAGCTTCTGTGAGAGAATCATTCACGTTAGAAGCAAAAGGGCCTAGAACCTTGTTTTGCAGTTTGATTTGAGTTTGCTGTTTAAAGGAATACTGCCTACCTGTCAGCGTTTTCATGGGTGAAGAACATCAACTTTGTACATAATCCCATTTCAAGTGAGTGGAGAAACACTGTAGTTCTTCTAAGAAAATCTTCCATGTTAGAAGGAAGAGGGTCCAGCATCTTGCTTTGCATTGTGAACTGAGTTTGCTGTATAAGTTAATACTGCCTACCTCTCAGTGTTTTCAAGATTGAGAAACATCACCTTTGTTCAAAAATCCCCCATGCAACTGAATAGAAGAGGAAGTGTTGCTTGTGTGCGAGAATCAACAATGTTTGAAGCAAGAGCGGCTAGCACCTTGTTTTGCAGTTTGAACCTAGTTTGCTATTTGAAGGAATACTGCCTACCTCTCAGCGTTTTCATGGGTGAGGAACATCAACTTTGTGCCTAATAGTCCATTTGAGTGTGTGGAGAAACACTGTAGTTCTTCTAAGAAACTGTTTCATGATAGAAGGAAGAGGTTCTAGCAGTTTGGTTAGCACTGTGAACTGAGTTTGCTGTGTAAGGGAATACTGCCTACCTCTCAGTGTTTTCAAGAATGAGAAACATTACCTTTGTTGAAAATGGCCCTATACAACTGAAAGGAACATGCAGTGTAGCTTCTGTGAGAGAATCATTCACGTTAGAAGCAAAAGGGCCTAGAACCTTGTTTTGCAGTTTGATTTGAGTTTGCTGTTTAAAGGAATACTGCCTACCTCTCAGCGTTTTCATGGGTGAAGACCATCAACTTTGTACATAATACCCATTTCAAGTGAGTGGAGAAACACTGCAGTTCTTCTAAGAAAATCTCCCATGTTAGAAGGAAGAGGGTCTACTAGTTTGCTTAGCACTGTGAACTGAGTTTGCTGTATAAGGGAATATTGCCTATCTCGCAGTAATTTCAAGAGTGAGAAACATCACCTTTGTTCAAAATCCCCCTCAAAACTGAATAGAAGATGCAGTGTAGCTTGTGTGAGAGAATCAATAATGTTTGAAGCAAGAGCGGCTAGCACCTTGTTTTGCAGTTTGAATTGAGTTTGCTGTTTAAAGGAATACTGCCTAGCTCTCAGGGTTCTCATGGGTGAGGAACAGCAACTTTGTGCCTAATAGTGCCTTTCGAGTGTGTGGAGAAACACTGTAGTTGTTCTCAGAAAATCTTTCATGATAGAAGGAAGAGGGTCTAGCAGTTTTCTTAGCACTGTGAACTGAGCTTGCTGTCGAGGAGAACACTGCCTAACTCTCAGTGTTTCCATGAGTAAGAACACAAGTGAATGAAAGGAGCACTTTTGGTCTTGTTAGAGAACCATTAATTTTAGCAGCAAGAGGGTCTAGCCAATTGTTTACTATTGTGAATTCACTTAACATTCTAAAAGACTTCTGCATATCCCTTAGTGTTATCACGGTTCTAGATCATCAACTTTTTGCAAAATGACCCCTTTCAAGTGAACGGAAGAATCACTGTAGCTATTGAAAGAGACACATTAAAGTTAGAAGGAAGAAGCTCTATCACCTTGTTCAGCATTGTGCACTGAGTTGGCTTTTGAAAGGAACACTGCATAGGTCTCAGCTTTTTATGGTTGAGGAACATCAACTTTCAGCCAAATAGCCCCTTTCGAGTGACTGGAGAAACAGTCTAGTTTTAATAAAATCTATCATGTTAGAAGAAAGAGGGCCTAGCAGTTTGCTTAGCACTGTGAACTGAGTTTGCTGTATAAGGGAACCCTGCCTACCTCTCAATGTTTTCAAGAATGAGAAACATTACCTTTGTTGAAAATGGCCCAATACAAATGAAAGGAAGATGCAGTGTAGCTTCTGTGAGAGAATCATTCATGTCAAAAGCAAGAGGGCCTAGAAGGTTGTTTTGCAGTTTGATTTGAGTTTCCTGTTTAAAGGAATACTGCCTACCTCTCAGTGTTTTCATGGCTGAGGAACAACTTTGTACCTAATACCCATTTCAAGTTAGTAGAGAAACACTATAGTTCTTCTAAGAAAATCTTTCATATTAGAAGGAAGAGGGTCTAGCATCTTGCTTTGCATTGTGAACTGAGTTTGCTGTATAAGGGAATACTGCCTACCTCTCAGTGTTTTCAAGAGTGAGAAACATCACCTTTGTTCAAAAATCCCCCATGCAACTGAATAGAAGAGGCAGTGTTGCTTGTGTGAGAGAATCAACAATGTTTGAAGCAAGAGCGGCTAGCACCTTGTTTTGCAGTTTGAACTGAGTTTGCTATTTGAAGGATTACTGCCTACCTCTCAGCGTTTTCATGGGTGAGGAACATCAACTTTGTGCCTAATAGTCCCTTTGAGTATGTGGAGAAACACTGTACTTCTTCTAAGAAAATGTTCCATGATAGAAGGAAGAGGGTCTAGCAGTTTGGTTAGCACTGTGAACTGAGTTTGCTGTATAAGGGAATACTGCCTACCTCTCAGTGTTTTCAAGAATGAGAAACATTACCTTTGTGGAAAATGGCCCTATACAACTGAAAGGAACATGCAGTGTAGCTTCTGTGAGAGAATCATTCACGTTAGAAGCAAAAGGGCCTAGAACCTTGTTTTGCAGTTTGATTTGAGTTTGCTGTTTAAAGGAATACTGCCTACCTGTCAGCGTTTTCATGGGTGAAGAACATCAACTTTGTACATAATACCCATTTCAAGTGAGTGGAGAAACACTGTAGTTCTTCTAAGAAAATCTTCCATGTTAGAAGGAAGAGGGTGTAGCATCTTGCTTTGCATTGTGAAATGAGTTTGCTGTATAAGGGAATACTGCCTACCTCTCAGTGTTTTCAAGAGTGAGAATCATCACCTTTGTTCAAAAATCCCCCATGCAACTGAATAGAAGAAGCAGTGTTGCTTGTGTGAGAGAATCAATAATGTTTGAAGCAAGAGCGGCGACCACCTTGTTTTGCAGTGTGAATTGAGTTTGCTGTTTGAAGGAATACTGCCTACCTCTCAGCGTTTTCATGGGTGAGGAACTTCAACTTTGTGCCTAATAGTTCCTTTGAGTGTGTGGAGAAACACTGTAATTCTTCTAAAAATTGTTTCATGATAGAAGGAAAAGGGTCTAGCAGTTTGGTTAGCACTGTGAACTGAGTTTGCTGTGTAAGGGAATACGGCCTACCTCTCAGTGTTTTCAAGAATTAGAAACATTACCTTTGTTGAAAATGGCCCTATACAACTGAAAGGAAGTTGCAGTGCAGCTTTTGTGAGAGAATCATCCATGTCAGGAGCCAGAAGGCCTAGAACCTTGTTTTGCAGTTTGATTTGAATTTGCTGTTTAAAGAATACTGCCTACCTCTCAGCGTTTTCATGGCTGAAGAACAGCTTTGTACCTAATACCCATTTCAAGTGAGTAGAGAAACACAATAGTTCTTCTAAGAAAATCTTTCATGTTAGAAGGAAGAGGGTCTAGCAGCATGCTTTGCATTGTGAACTGACTTTGCTGTATAAGGGAATACTGCCTACCTCTTAGTGTTTTCAAGAGTGAGATACATCAGCTTTGTTCACAATGGCCCCATACAACTGAAAGGAAGATGCAGTGTAGCTTGTGTGAGAGAATCAATAATATTTGAAGCAAGAGGGGCTAGCACCTTGTTTTGAAATTTGAATTGAGTTTGCTGTTTCCAGGAATACTGCCTACCTCTCAGTGTATTCATAGTTGAGGAACATCAACTTTGTGCCAAATTGCCCCTTTCAAGTGAGAGTTGAAACACTGTAGAACTTCTAAGAAAATCTTTCCTGTTAGAAGGAAGAGGGCCTAGCAGTTTGCTTAGCACTGTGAACTGAGTTTGCTGTATAAGGGAATACTTCCTACCTCTCAATGTTTTCAAGAATGAGAAACATTACCTTTGTTGAAAATGGCAAAATACAACTGAAAGGAAGATGCAGTGTAGCTTCTGTGAGAGAATCATTCAGGTTAGAAGCAAAAGGGCCTAGAACCTTGTTTTGCAGTTTGATTTGAGTTTGCTGTTTAAAGGAATACTGCCTACCTCTCAGCGTTTTCATGGGTGAAGAACATCAACTTTGTACATAATACCCATTTCAAGTGAGTGAAGAAACACTGTAGTTCTTCTAAGAAAATCTTCGATGTTAGAAGGAAGAGGGTCTAGTAGTTTTCTTACCACTGTGAACTGAGTTTGCTGTGTAAGGGAATACTGCCTACCTCTCAGTGTTTTCAAGAATGAGAAACATTACCTTTGTTGAAAATGGCCCTATACACCTGAAAGGAACATGCAGTGTAGCTTCTGTGAGAGAATCATTCACGTTAGAAGCAAAAGGGCCTAGAACCTTGTTTTGCAGTTTGATTTGAGTTTGCTGTTTAAAGGAATACTGCCTACCTCTCAGCGTTTTCATGGGTGAAGAACATCAACTTTGTACATAATACCCATTTCAAGTGAGTGGAGAAACACTGTAGTTCTTCTAAGAAAATCTTCCATGTTAGAAGGAAGAGGGTCTAGTAGTTTTCTTAGCACTGTGAACTGAGTTTGCTGTGTAAGGGAATACGGCCTACCTCTCAGTGTTTTCAAGAATGAGAAACATTACCTTTGTTGAAAATGGCCCTATACAACTGAAAGGAACATGCAGTGTAGCTTCTGTGAGAGAATCATTCACGTTAGAAGCAAAAGGGCCTAGAACCTTGTTTTGCAGTTTGATTTGAGTTTGCTGTTTAAAGGAATACTGCCTACCTCTCAGCGTTTTCATGGGTGAAGAACATCAACTTTGTACATAATACCCATTTCAAGTGAGTGTAGAAACACTGTAGTTCTTCTAAGAAAATCTTCCATGTTAGAAGGAAGAGGGTCTAGCAGTTTGCTTAGCACTGTGAACTGAGTTTGCTGTATAAGGGAATATTGCCTACCTCGCAGTGATTTCAAGAGTGAGAAACATCACCTTTGTTCAAAATCCCCCTCAAAACTGAATAGAAGATGCAGTGTAGCTTGTGTGAGAGAATCAATAATGTTTGAAGCAAGAGCGGCTAGCACCTTGTTTTACAGTTTGAATTGAGTTTGCTGTTTAAAGGAATACTGCCTAGCTCTCAGGGTTTTCATGGGTGAGGAACAGCAACTTTGTGCCTAATAGTGCCTTTCGAGTGTGTGGAGAAACACTGTAGTTGTTCTCAGAAAATCTTTCATGATAGAAGGAAGAGGGTCTAGCAGTTTTCTTACCACTGTGAACTGAGCTTGCTGTCGAGGAGAACACTGCCTAACTCTCAGTGTTTCCATGAGTAAGAACACAAGTGAATGAAAGGAGCACTTTTGGTCTTGTTAGAGAACCATTAATTTTAGCAGCAAGAGGGTCTAGCCAATTGTTTACTATTGTGAATTCACTTAACATTCTAAAAGACTTCTGCATATCCCTTAGTGTTATCACGGTTCTAGATCATCAACTTTTTGCAAAATGACCCCTTTCAAGTGAACGGCAGAATCACTGTAGCTATTGAAAGAGACACATTAAAGTTAGAAGGAAGAAGCTCTATCACCTTGTTTAGCATTGTGCACTGAGTTGGCTTTTGAAAGGAACACTGCATAGGTCTCAGCTTTTTATGGTTGAGGAACATCAACTTTCAGCCAAATAGCCCCTTTCGAGTGACTGGAGAAACAGTCTAGTTTTAATAAAATCTATCATGTTAGAAGAAAGAGGGCGTAGCAGTTTGCTTAGCACTGTGAACTGAGTTTGCTGTATAAGGGAACCCTGCCTACCTCTCAATGTTTTCAAGAATGAGAAACATTACCTTTGTTGAAAATGGCCCAATACAAATGAAAGGAAGATGCAGTGTAGCTTCTGTGAGAGAATCATTCATGTCAAAAGCAAGAGGGCCTAGAAGCTTGTTTTGCAGTTTGATTTGAGTTTCCTGTTTAAAGGAATACTGCCTACCTCTCAGTGTTTTCATGGCTGAGGAACAACTTTGTACCTAATACCCATTTCAAGTTAGTAGAGAAACACTATAGTTCTTCTAAGAAAATCTTTCATATTAGAAGGAAGAGGGTCTAGCATCTTGCTTTGCATTGTGAACTGAGTTTGCTGTATAAGGGAATACTGCCTACCTCTCAGTGTTTCAAGAGTGAGAAACATCACCTTTGTTCAAAAATCCCCCATGCAACTGAATAGAAGAGGCAGTGTTGCTTGTGTGAGAGAATCAATAATGTTTGAAGCAAGAGCGGCTAGCACCTTGTTTTGCAGTTTGAACTGAGTTTGCTATTTGAAGGATTACTGCCTACCTCTCAGCGTTTTCATGGGTGAGGAACATCAACTTTGTGCCTAATATTCCCTTTGAGTGTTGGAGGAACACTGTAGTTCTTCTAAGAAAATGTTTCATGATAGAAGGAAGAGGGTCTAGCAGTTTGGTTAGCACTGTGAACTGAGTTTACTGTGTAAGGGAATACTGCCTACCTCTCAGTGTTTTCAAGAATGAGAAACATTACCTTTGTTGAAAATGGCCCTATACAACTGAAAGGAACATGCAGTGTAGCTTCTGTGAGAGAATCATTCACGTTAGAAGCAAAAGGGCCTAGAACCTTGTTTTGCAGTTTGATTTGAGTTTGCTGTTTAAAGGAATACTGCCTACCTCTCAGCGTTTTCATGGGTGAAGAACATCAACTTTGTACATAATACCCATTTCAAGTGAGTGGAGAAACACTGCAGTTCTTCTAAGAAAATCTCCCATGTTAGAAGGAAGAGGGTCTACTAGTTTGCTTAGCACTGTGAACTGAGTTTGCTGTATAAGGGAATACTGCCTACCTCTCAGTGTTTGCAAGAATGAGAAACATTACCTTTGTTGAAAATGGCCCTATACAAGTGAAAGGAACATGCAGTGTAGCTTCTGTGAGAGAAACATTCACGTTAGAAGCAAAAGGGCCTAGAACCTTGTTTTGCAGTTTGATTTGAGTTTGCTGTTTAAAGGAATACTGCCTACCTCTCAGCGTTTTCATGGGTGAAGAACATCTACTTTGTACATAATAACCATTTCAAGTGAGTGGACTAACACTGTAGTTCTTCTAAGAAAATCTTCCATGTGAGAAGGAAGAGGGTCTAGCAGCTTGCTTAGCATTGTGAACTGAGTTTGCTGTATAAGGGAATACTGCCTACCTCTCAGTGTTTTCAAAAGTGAGAAACATCACCTTTGTTCAAAAATCCCCCATGCAACTGAATAGAAGAAGCAGTGTTGCTTGTGTGAGAGAATCAATAATGTTTGAAGCAAGAGCGGCGACCACCTTGTTTTGCAGTTTGAATTGAGTTTGCTGTTTGAAGGAATACTGCCTACCTCTCAGCGTTTTCATGGGTGAGGAACTTCAACTTTGTGCCTAATAGTTCCTTTGAGTGTGTGGAGAAACACTGTAATTCTTCTAAAAATTGTTTCATGATAGAAGGAAGAGGGTCTAGCAGTTTGCTTAGCACTGTGAACTGAGTTTGCTGTGTAAGGGAATACGGCCTACCTCTCAGTGTTTTCAAGAATTAGGAACATTACCTTTGTTGAAAATGGCCCTATACAACTGAAAGGAAGTTGCAGTGCAGCTTTTGTGAGAGAATCATCCATGTCAGGAGCCAGAAGGCCTAGAACCTTGTTTTGCAGTTTGATTTGAATTTGCTGTTTAAAGGAATACTGCCTACCTCTCAGCGTTTTCATGGCTGAGGAACAGCTTTGTACCTAATACCCATTTCAAGTGAGTAGAGAAACACAATAGTTCTTCTAAGAAAATCTTTCATGTTAGAAGGGAGAGGGTCTAGCAGCTTGCTTTGCATTGTGAACTGACTTTGCTGTATAAGGGAATACTGCCTACCTCTTAGTGTTTTCAAGAGTGAGATACATCAGCTTTGTTCACAATGGCCCCATACACCTGAAAGGAAGATGCAGTGTAGCTTGTGTGAGAGAATCAATAATATTTGAAGCAAGAGGGGCTAGCACCTTGTTTTGAAATTTGAATTGAGTTTGCTGTTTCCAGGAATACTGCCTACCTCTCAGTGTATTCATAGTTGAGGAACATCAACTTTGTGCCAAATTGCCCCTTTCAAGTGAGAGTTGAAACACTGTAGATCTTCTAAGAAAATCTTTCCTGTTAGAAGGAAGAGGGCCTAGCAGTTTGCTTAGCACTGTGAACTGAGTTTGCTGTATAAGGGAATACTTCCTACCTCTCAATGTTTTCAAGAATGAGAAACATTACCTTTGTTGAAAATGGCAAAATACAACTGAAAGGAAGATGCAGTGTAGCTTCTGTGAGAGAATCATTCAGGTTAGAAGCAAAAGGGCCTAGAACCTTGTTTTGCAGTTTGATTTGAGTTTGCTGTTTAAAGGAATACTGCCTACCTCTCAGCGTTTTCATGGGTGAAGAACATCAACTTTGTACATAATACCCATTTCAAGTGAGTGAAGAAACACTGTAGTTCTTCTAAGAAAATCTTCGATGTTAGAAGGAAGAGGGTCTAGTAGTTTTCTTACCACTGTGAACTGAGTTTGCTGTGTAAGGGAATACTGCCTACCTCTCAGTGTTTTCAAGAATGAGAAACATTACCTTTGTTGAAAATGGCCCTATACACCTGAAAGGAACATGCAGGGTAGCTTCTGTGAGAGAATCATTCACGTTAGAAGCAAAAGGGCCTAGAACCTTGTTTTGCAGTTTGATTTGAGTTTGCTGTTTAAAGGAATACTGCCTACCTCTCAGCGTTTTCATGGGTGAAGAACATCAACTTTGTACATAATACCCATTTCAAGTGAGTGGAGAAACACTGTAGTTCTTCTAAGAAAATCTTCCATGTTAGAAGGAAGAGGGTCTAGTAGTTTTCTTAGCACTGTGAACTGAGTTTGCTGTGTAAGGGAATACGGCCTACCTCTCAGTGTTTTCAAGAATGAGAAACATTACCTTTGTTGAAAATGGCCCTATACAACTGAAAGGAACATGCAGTGTAGCTTCTGTGAGAGAATCATTCACGTTAGAAGCAAAAGGGCCTAGAACCTTGTTTTGCAGTTTGATTTGAGTTTGCTGTTTAAAGGAATACTGCCTACCTCTCAGCGTTTTCATGGGTGAAGAACATCAACTTTGTACATAATACCCATTTCAAGTGAGTGTAGAAACACTGTAGTTCTTCTAAGAAAATCTTCCATGTTAGAAGGAAGAGGGTCTAGGAGTTTGCTTAGCACTGTGAACTGAGTTTGCTGTATAAGGGAATATTGCCTACCTCGCAGTGATTTCAAGAGTGAGAAACATCACCTTTGTTCAAAATCCCCCTCAAAACTGAATAGAAGATGCAGTGTAGCTTGTGTGAGAGAATCAATAATGTTTGAAGCAAGAGCGGCTAGCACCTTGTTTTGCAGTTTGAATTGAGTTTGCTGTTTAAAGGAATACTGCCTAGCTCTCAGGGTTTTCATGGGTGAGGAACAGCAACTTTGTGCCTAATAGTGCCTTTCGAGTGTGTGGAGAAACACTGTAGTTGTTCTCAGAAAATCTTTCATGATAGAAGGAAGAGGGTCTAGCAGTTTTCTTACCACTGTGAACTGACCTTGCTGTTGAGGAGAACACTGCCTAACTCTCAGTGTTTCCATGAGTAAGAACACAAGTGAATGAAAGGAGCACTTTTGGTCTTGTTAGAGAACCATTAATTTTAGCAGCAAGAGGGTCTAGCCAATTGTTTACTATTGTGAATTCACTTAACATTCTAAAAGACTTCTTCATATCCCTTAGTGTTATCACGGTTCTAGATCATCAACTTTTTGCAAAATGACCCCTTTCAAGTGAACGGCAGAATCACTGTAGCTATTGAAAGAGACACATTAAAGTTAGAAGGAAGAAGCTCTATCACCTTGTTTAGCATTGTGCACTGAGTTGGCTTTTGAAAGGAACACTGCATAGGTCTCAGCTTTTTATGGTTGAGGAACATCAACTTTCAGCCAAATAGCCCCTTTCGAGTGACTGGAGAAACAGTCTAGTTTTAATATATTCTATCATGTTAGAAGAAAGAGGGCCTAGCAGTTTTCTTAGCACTGTGAACTGAGTTTGCTGTATAAGGGAACCCTGCCTACCTCTCAATGTTTTCAAGAATGAGAAACATTACCTTTGTTGAAAATGGCCCAATACAAATGAAAGGAAGATGCAGTGTAGCTTCTGTGAGAGAATCATTCATGTCAAAAGCAAGAGGGCCTAGAAGCTTGTTTTGCAGTTTGATTTGAGTTTCCTGTTTAAAGGAATACTGCCTACCTCTCAGTGTTTTCATGGCTGAGGAACAACTTTGTACCTAATACCCATTTCAAGTTAGTAGAGAAACACTATAGTTCTTCTAAGAAAATCTTTCATATTAGAAGGAAGAGGGTCTAGCATCTTGCTTTGCATTGTGAACTGAGTTTGCTGTATAAGGGAATACTGCCTACCTCTCATTGTTTTCAAGAGTGAGAAACATCACCTTTGTTCAAAAATCCCCCATGCAACTGAATAGAAGAGGCAGTGTTGCTTGTGTGAGAGAATCAACAATGTTTGTAGCAAGAGCGGCTAGCACCTTGTTTTGCAGTTTGAACTGAGTTTGCTATTTGAAGGAATACTGCCTACCTCTCAGCGGTTTCATGGATGAAGAACATCAACTTTGTGCCTATTAGTCCCTTTGAGTGTGTGGAGAAACACTGTAGTTCTTCTAAGAAAATCTTCCATGATAGAAGGAAGAGGGTCTAGCAGTTTGGTTAGCACTGTGAACTGAGTTTGCTGTGTAAGGGAATACGGCCTACCTCTCAGTGTTTTCAAGAATGAGAAACATTACCTTTGTTGAAAATGGCCCTATACAACTGAAAGGAACATGCAGTGTAGCTTCTGTGAGAGAATCATTCACGTTAGAAGCAAAAGGGCCTAGAACCTTGTTTTGCAGTTTGATTTGAGTTTGCTGTTTAAAGGAATACTGCCTACCTCTCAGCATTTTCATGGGTGAAGAACATCAACTTTGTACATAATTCCCATTTCAAGTGAGTGGACTAACACTGTAGTTCTTCTAAGAAAATCTTCCATGTTAGAAGGAAGAGGGTCTAGCAGCTTGCTTAGCATTGTGAACTGAGTTTGCTGTATAAGGGAATACTGCCTACCTCTCAGTGTTTTCAAAAGTGAGAAACATCACCTTTGTTCAAAAATCCCCCATACAACTGAATAGAAGATGCAGTGTTGCTTGTGTGAGAGAATCAATAATGTTTGAAGCAAGAGCGGCTAGCACCTTCTTTTGCAGTTTGAACTGAGTTTGCTATTTGAAGGAATACTGCCTACCTCTCAGCGTTTTCATGGGTGAGGAACATCAACTTTGTGCCTAATAGTCCATTTGAGTGTGTGGAGAAACACTGTAGTTCTTCTAAGAAATTGTTTCATGATAGAAGGAAGAGGGTCTAGCAGTTTGGTTAGCACTGTGAACTGAGTTTGCTGTGTAAGGGAATACGGCCTACCTCTCAGTGTTTTCAAGAATGAGAAACATTACCTTTGTTGAAAATGGCCCTATACAACTGAAAGGAACATGCAGTGTAGCTTCTGTGAGAGAATCATTCACGTTAGAAGCAAAAGGGCCTAGAACTTTGTTTTGCAGTTTGATTTGAGTTTGCTGTTTAAAGGAATACTGCCTACCTCTCAGCGTTTTCATGGGTGAAGAACATCAACTTTGTACATAATATACATTTCAAGTGAGTGGAGAAACACTGTATTTCTTCTAAGAAAATCTTCGATGTTAGAAGGAAGAGGGTCTAGTAGTTTTCTTAGCACTGTGAACTGAGTTTGCTGTGTAAGGGAATACTGCCTACCTCTCAGTGTTTTCAAGAATGAGAAACATTACCTTTGTTGAAAATGGCCCTATACAACTGAAAGGAACATGCAGTGTAGCTTCTGTGAGAGAATCATTCACGTTAGAAGCAAAAGGGCCTAGAACCTTGTTTTGCAGTTTGATTTGAGTTTGCTGTTTAAAGGAATACTGCCTACCTCTCAGCGTTTTCATGGGTGAAGAACATCAACTTTGTACATAATACCCATTTCAAGTGAGTGGAGAAACACTGTATTTCTTCTAAGAAAATCTTCGATGTTAGAAGGAAGAGGGTCTAGTAGTTTTCTTAGCACTGTGAACTGAGATTGCTGTGTAAGGGAATACTGCCTACCTCTCAGTGTTTTCAAGAATGAGAAACATTACCTTTGTTGAAAATGGCCCTATACAACTGAAAGGAACATGCAGTGTAGCTTCTGTGAGAGAATCATTCACGTTAGAAGCAAAAGGGCCTAGAACCTTGTTTTGCAGTTTGATTTGAGTTTGCTGTTTAAAGGAATACTGCCTACCTCTCAGCGTTTTCATGGGTGAAGAACATCAACTTTGTACATAATACCCATTTCAAGTGAGTGGAGAAACACTGTAGTTCTTCTAAGAAAATCTTCCATGTTAGAAGGAAGAGGGTCTAGCAGTTTGCTTAGCACTGTGACCTGAGTTTGCTGTATAAGGGAATATTGCCTACCTCGCAGTGATTTCTAGAGTGAGGAACATCACCTTTGTTCAAAATCCCCCACAAAACTGAATAGAAGATGCAGTGTAGCTTGTGTGAGAGAATCAAAAATGTTTGAAGCAAGAGCGGCTAGCACCTTGTTTTGCAGTTTGAATTGAGTTTGCTGTTTGAAGGAATACTGCCTAGCTCTCAGGGTTTTCATGGGTGAGGAACAGCAACTTTGTGCCTAATAGTGCCTTTCGAGTGTTTGGAGAAACACTGTAGTTGTTCTAAGAAAATCTTTCATGATAGAAGGAAGAGGGTCTAGCAGTTTTCTTACCACTGTGAACTGAACTTGCTGTTGGGGAGAACACTGCCTAACTCTCAGTTTTTACCTGAGTAAGAACACAAGTGAATGAAAGGAGCACTTTTGGTCTTGTTAGAGAACCATTAGTTTTAGAAGCAAGAGGGTCTAGCCAATTGTTTACTATTGTGAATTCACTTAACATTCTAAAAGACTTCTGCATATCCCTTAGTGTTATCACGGTTCTAGATCATCAACTTTTTGCAAAATGACCCCTTTCAAGTGAACGGCAGAATCACTGTAGCTATTGAAAGAGACACATTAAAGTTAGAAGGAAGAAGCTCTATCACCTTGTTTAGCATTGTGCACTGAGTTGGCTTTTGAAAGGAACACTGCATAGGTCTCAGCTTTTTATGGTTGAGGAACATCAACTTTCAGCCAAATAGCCCCTTTCGAGTGACTGGAGAAACAGTATAGTTTTAATAAAATCTATTCTGTTAGAAGGAAGAGGGCCTAGCAGTTTGCTTAGCACTGTGAACTGACTTTGCTGTATAAGGGAACCCTGCCTACCTCTCAATGTTTTCAAGAATGAGAAACATTACCTTTGTTGAAAATGGCCCTATACAACTGAAAGGAACATGCAGTGTAGCTTCTGTGAGAGAATCATTCAGGTTAGAAGCAAAAGGGCCTAGAACCATGTTTTGCAGTTTGATTTGAGTTTGCTGTTTAAAGGAATACTGCCTACCTGTCAGCGTTTTCATGGGTGAAGAACATCAACTTTGTACATAATTCCCATTTCAAGTGAGGGGAGAAACACTGTAGTTCTTCTAAGAAAATCTTCCATGATAGAAGGAAGAGGGTCTAGCAGTTTGGTTAGCACTGTGAACTGAGTTTGCTGTGTAAGGGAATACGGCCTACCTCTCAGTGTTTTCAAGAATGAGAAACATTACCTTTGTTGAAAATGGCCCTATACAACTGAAAGGAACATGCAGTGTAGCTTCTGTGAGAGAATCATTCACGTTAGAAGCAAAAGGGCCTAGAACCTTGTTTTGCAGTTTGATTTGAGTTTGCTGTTTAAAGGAATACTGCCTACCTCTCAGCATTTTCATGGGTGAAGAACATCAACTTTGTACATAATTCCCATTTCAAGTGAGTGGACTAACACTGTAGTTCTTCTAAGAAAATCTTCCATGTTACAAGGAAGAGGGTCTAGCAGCTTGCTTAGCATTGTGAACTGAGTTTGCTGTATAAGGGAATACTGCCTAACTCTCAGTGTTTTCAAAAGTGAGAAACATCACCTTTGTTCAAAAATCCCCCATACAACTGAATAGAAGATGCAGTGTTGCTTGTGTGAGAGAATCAATAATGTTTGAAGCAAGAGCGGCGACCACCTTGTTTTGCAGTTTGAATTGAGTTTGCTGTTTGAAGGAATACTGCCTACCTCTCAGCGTTTTCATGGGTGAGGAACTTCAACTTTGTGCCTAATAGTCCCTTTGAGTGTGTGGAGAAACACTGTAATTCTTCTAAAAATTGTTTCATGATAGAAGGAAGAGGGTCTAGCAGTTTGGTTAGCACTGTGAACTGAGTTTGCTGTGTAAGGGAATACGGCCTACCTCTCAGTGTTTTCAAGAATTAGAAACATTACCTTTGTTGAAAATGGCCCTATACAACTGAAAGGAAGATGCAGTGTAGCTCTTGTGACAGAACCATTCATGTCAAAACAAGAGGGCCTAGAACCTTGTTTTGCAGTTTGATTTGAGTTTCCTGTTTAAAGGAATACTGCCTACCTCTCAGTGTTTTCATGGCTGAGGAACAACTTTGTACCTAATACCCATTTCAAGTTAGTAGAGAAACACTATAGTTCTTCTAAGAAAATCTTTCATATTAGAAGGAAGAGGGTCTAGCATCTTGCTTTGCATTGTGAACTGAGTTTGCTGTATAAGGGAATACTGCCTACATCTCAGTGTTTTCAAGAGTGAGAAACATCACCTTTGTTCAAAAATCCCCCATGCAACTGAATAGAAGAGGCAGTGTTGCTTGTGTGAGAGAATCAACAATTTTTGAAGCAAGAGCGGCTAGCACCTTCTTTTGCAGTTTGAACTGAGTTTGCTATTTGAAGGAATACTGCCTACCTCTCAGCGTTTTCATGGGTGAGGAACATCAACTTTGTGCCTAATAGTCCATTTGAGTGTGTGGAGAAACACTGTAGTTCTTCTAAGAAATTGTTTCATGATAGAAGGAAGAGGGTCTAGCAGTTTGGTTAGCACTGTGAACTGAGTTTGCTGTGTAAGGGAATACGGCCTACCTCTCAGTGTTTTCAAGAATGAGAAACATTACCTTTGTTGAAAATGGCCCTATACAACTGAAAGGAACATGCAGTGTAGCTTCTGTGAGAGAATCATTCACGTTAGAAGCAAAAGGGCCTAGAACTTTGTTTTGCAGTTTGATTTGAGTTTGCTGTTTAAAGGAATACTGCCTACCTCTCAGCGTTTTCATGGGTGAAGAACATCAACTTTGTACATAATACCCATTTCAAGTGAGTGGAGAAACACTGTATTTCTTCTAAGAAAATCTTCGATGTTAGAAGGAAGAGGGTCTAGTAGTTTTCTTAGCACTGTGAACTGAGATTGCTGTGTAAGGGAATACTGCCTACCTCTCAGTGTTTTCAAGAATGAGAAACATTACCTTTGTTGAAAATGGCCCTATACAACTGAAAGGAACATGCAGTGTAGCTTCTGTGAGAGAATCATTCACGTTAGAAGCAAAAGGGCCTAGAACCTTGTTTTGCAGTTTGATTTGAGTTTGCTGTTTAAAGGAATACTGCCTACCTCTCAGCGTTTTCATGGGTGAAGAACATCAACTTTGTACATAATACCCATTTCAAGTGAGTGGAGAAACACTGTAGTTCTTCTAAGAAAATCTTCCATGTTAGAAGGAAGAGGGTCTAGCAGTTTGCTTAGCACTGTGACCTGAGTTTGCTGTATAAGGGAATATTGCCTACCTCGCAGTGATTTCTAGAGTGAGGAACATCACCTTTGTTCAAAATCCCCCACAAAACTGAATAGAAGATGCAGTGTAGCTTGTGTGAGAGAATCAATAATGTTTGAAGCAAGAGCGGCTAGCACCTTGTTTTGCAGTTTGAATTGAGTTTGCTGTTTGAAGGAATACTGCCTAGCTCTCAGGGTTTTCATGGGTGAGGAACAGCAACTTTGTGCCTAATAGTGCCTTTCGAGTGTTTGGAGAAACACTGTAGTTGTTCTAAGAAAATCTTTCATGATAGAAGGAAGAGGGTCTAGCAGTTTTCTTACCACTGTGAACTGAACTTGCTGTTGGGGAGAACACTGCCTAACTCTCAGTTTTTACCTGAGTAAGAACACAAGTGAATGAAAGGAGCACTTTTGGTCTTGTTAGAGAACCATTAGTTTTAGAAGCAAGAGGGTCTAGCCAATTGTTTACTATTGTGAATTCACTTAACATTCTAAAAGACTTCTGCATATCCCTTAGTGTTATCACGGTTCTAGATCATCAACTTTTTGCAAAATGACCCCTTTCAAGTGAACGGCAGAATCACTGTAGCTATTGAAAGAGACACATTAAAGTTAGAAGGAAGAAGCTCTATCACCTTGTTTAGCATTGTGCACTGAGTTGGCTTTTGAAAGGAACACTGCATAGGTCTCAGCTTTTTATGGTTGAGGAACATCAACTTTCAGCCAAATAGCCCCTTTCGAGTGACTGGAGAAACAGTATAGTTTTAATAAAATCTATTCTGTTAGAAGGAAGAGGGCCTAGCAGTTTGCTTAGCACTGTGAACTGAGTTTGCTGTATAAGGGAACCCTGCCTACCTCTCAATGTTTTCAAGAATGAGAAACATTACCTTTGTTGAAAATGGCCCTATACAACTGAAAGGAACATGCAGTGTAGCTTCTGTGAGAGAATCATTCAGGTTAGAAGCAAAAGGGCCTAGAACCATGTTTTGCAGTTTGATTTGAGTTTGCTGTTTAAAGGAATACTGCCTACCTGTCAGCGTTTTCATGGGTGAAGAACATCAACTTTGT
Organism: Castor canadensis; assembly: GCF_047511655.1. NCBI lineage: Eukaryota > Metazoa > Chordata > Mammalia > Rodentia > Castoridae > Castor > Castor canadensis. Next base: position 20,921,098 of record NC_133403.1, read on the forward strand.
ACATAATTCCCATTTCAAGTGAGGGGAGAAACACTGTAGTTCTTCTAAGAAAATCTTCCATGTTAGAAGGAAGAGGGTCTAGTAGTTTTCTTAGCACTGTGAACTGAGTTTGCTGTATAAGGGAATACTGCCTACCTCTCAGTGTTTTCAAGAATGAGGAACATTACCTTTGTTGAAAATGGCCCTATACAACTGAAAGGAACATGCAGTGTAGCTTCTGTGAGAGAATAATTCACCTTAGAAGCAAAAGGGCCTAGAACATTGTTTTGCAGTTTGATTTGAGTTTGCTGTTTAAAGGAATACTGCCTACCTCTCAGCGTTTTCATGGGTGAAGAACAACTACTTTGTACATAATACCCATTTCAAGTGAGTGGATTAACACTGTAGTTCTTCTAAGAAAATCTTCCATGTTAGAAGGAAGAGGGTCTACTAGTTTGCTTAGCACTGTGAACTGACTTTGCTGTATAAGGGAATACTGCCTACCTCTCAGTGTTTTCAAAAGTGAGAAACATCACCTTTGTTCAAAAATCCCCCATACAACTGAATAGAAGATGCAGTGTTGCTTGTGTGAGAGAATCAATAATGTTTGAAGCAAGAGCGGCGACCACCTTGTTTTGCAGTTTGAATTGAGTTTGCTGTTTGAAGGAATACTGCCTACCTCTCAGCGTTTTCATGGGTGAGGAACTTCAACTTTGTGCCTAATAGTCCCTTTGAGTGTGTGGAGAAACACTGTAGTTCTTCTAAGAAAATGTTTCATGATAGAAGGAAGAGGGTCTAGCAGTTTGGTTAGCACTGTGAACTGAGTTTGCTGTGTAAGGGAATACGGCCTACCTCTCAGTGTTTTCAAGAATTACAAACATTACATTTGTTGAAAATGGCCCTATACAACTGAAAGGAAGATGCAGTGTAGCTTCTGTGAGAGAATCATTCATGTCAAAAGCAAGAGGGCCTAGAACCTTGTTTTGCAGTTTGATTTGACTTTCTTGTTTAAAGGAATACTGCCTACCTCTCAGTGTTTTCATGGCTGAGGAACAACTTTGTACCTAATACCCATTTCAAGTTAGTAGAGAAACACTATAGTTCTTCTAAGAAAATATTTCATGTTAGAAGAAAGAGGGTCTAGCATCTTGCTTTGCATTGTGAACTGAGTTTGCTGTATAAGGGAATACTGCCTACCTCTCAGTGTTTTCAAGAGTGAGAAACATCACCTTTGTTCAAAAATCCCCCATGCAACTGAATAGAAGAGGCAGTGTTGCTTGTGTGAGAGAATCAACAATGTTTGAAGCAAGAGCGGCTAGCACCTTGTTTTGCAGTTTGAACTGAGTTTGCTATTTGTAGGAATACTGCCTACCTCTCAGCGTTTTCATGGGTGAGGAACATCAACTTTGTGCCTAATAGTCCCTTTGAGTGTGTGGAGAAACACTGTAGTTCTTCTAAGAAAATGTTTCATGATAGAAGGAAGAGGGTCTAGCAGTTTGGTTAGCACGGTGAACTGAGGTTGCTGTGTAAGGGAATACTGCCTACCTCTCAGTGTTTTCAAGAATGAGAAACATTACCTTTGTTGAAAATGGCCCTATACAACTGAAAGGAACAGGCAGTGTAGCTTTGTGAGAGAATCATTCACGTTAGAAGCAAAAGGGCCTAGAACCTTGTTTTGCAGTTTGATTTGAGTTTACTGTTTAAAGGAATACTGCCTACCTCTCAGCGTTTTCATGGCTGAGGAACAGCTTTGTACCTAATACCCATTTCAATTGAGTAGAGAAACACAATAGTTCTTCTAAGAAAATCTTTCATGTTAGAAGGAAGAGGGTCTAGCAACTTGCTTTGCATTGTGATCTGACTTTGCTGTATAAGGGAATACTGCCTACCTCTTAGTGTTTTCAAGAGTGAGATACATCAGCTTTGTTCACAATGGCCCCATACAACTGAAAGGAAGATGCAGTTTAGCTTGTGTGAGAGAATCAATAATATTTGAAGCAAGAGGGGCTAGCACCTTGTTTTGAAATTTGAATTGAGTTTGCTGTTTCCAGGAATACTGCCTACCTCTCAGTGTATTCATAGATGAGGAACATCAACTTTGTGCCAAATTGCCCCTTTCAAGTGAGAGTTGAAACACTGTAGATCTTCTAAGAAAATCTTTCATGTTAGAAGGAAGACGGCCTAGCAGTTTGCTTAGCACTGTGAACTGAGTTTGCTGTATAAGGGAATACTTCCTACCTCTCAATGTTTTCAAGAATGAGAAACATTACCTTTGTTGAAAATGGCACAATACCACTGAAAGGAAGATGCAGTGTAGCTTCTGTGAGAGAATCATTCATGTCAGAAGCAAGAGGGCCTAGAACCTTGTTTTCCAGTTTGATTTGAGTTTCCTGTTTAAAGGAGTACTGCCTACCTCTCAGCATTTTCATGGGTGAGGAATTTTAACTTTGTACATAACAGCCCCTTTCAAGTGAGTGGAGAAACACTGTGTAGTTCTTCTAAGAAAATCTTCCATGTTAGAAGGAAGATGGTCTAGCAGCTTGCTTAGCATTGTTAACTGAGTTTGCTGTATAAGGGAATACTGCCTACCTCTCAGTGTTTTCAAGAGTGAGAAACATCACCTTTGTTCAAAAATCCCCCATACAACTGAATAGAAGAAGCAGTGTTGCTTGTGTGAGAGAACCAACAATGTTTGTAGCAAGAGCGGCTAGCACCTTGTTTTGCAGTTTGAATTGAGTTTGCTGTTTGAAGGAATACTGCCCAGCTCTCAGGGTTTTCATGGGTGAGGAACAGCAACTTTGTGCCTAATAGTGCCTTTCGAGTGTGTGGAGAAACACTGTAGTTGTTCTAAGAAAATCTTTCATGATAGAAGGAAGAGGGTCTAGCAGTTTTCTTACCACTGTGAATTGAGCTTGCTGTTGAGGAGAACACTGCCTAACTCTCAGTGTTTCCATGAGTAAGAACACAAGTGAATGAAAGGAGCACTTTTGGTCTTGTTAGAGAACCATTAATTTGAGCAGCAAGAGGGTCTAGCCAATTGTTTACTATTGTGAATTCACTTAACATTCTAAAAGACTTCTGCATATCCCTTAGTGTTATCACGGTTCTAGATCATCAACTTTTTGCAAAATGACCCCTTTCAAGTGAATGGCAGAATCACTGTAGCTATTGAAAGAGACACATTAAAGTTAGAAGGAAGAAGCTCTATCACCTTGTTTAGCATTGTGCACTGAGTTGGCTTTTGAAAGGAACACTGCATAGGTCTCAGGTTTTTATGGTTGAGGAACATCAACTTTCAGCCAAATAGCCCCTTTCGAGTGACTGGAGAAACAGTCTAGTTTTAATAAAATCTATCATGTTAGAAGGAAGAGGGCCTAGCAGTTTGCTTAGCACTGTGAACTGAGTTTGCTGTATAAGGGAACCCTGCCTACCTCTCAATGTTTTCAAGAATGGGAAACATTACCTTTGTTGAAAATGGCCCAATACAACTGAAAGGAAGATGCAGTGTAGCTTCTGTGAGAGAATCATTCATGTCAAAAGCAAGAGGGCCTAGAACCTTGTTTTGCAGTTTGATTTGAGTTTCCTGTTTAAGGGAATACTGCCTACCTCTCAGTGTTTTCATGGCTGAGGAACAACTTTGTACCTAATACCCATTTCAAGTTAGTAGAGAAACACTATAGTTCTTCTAAGAAAATCTTTCATGTTAGAAGGAAGAGGGTCTAGCATCTTGCTTTGCATTGTGAACTGAGTTTGCTGTATAAGGGTATACTGCCTACCTCTCATTGTTTTCAAGAGTGAGAAACATCACCTTTGTTCAAAAATCCCCCATGCAACTGAATAGAAGAGGCAGTGTTGCTTGTGTGAGAGAATCAACAATGTTTGTAACAAGAGCGGCTAGCACCTTGTTTTGCAGTTTGAACTGAGTTTGCTATTTGAAGGAATACTGCCTACCTCTCAGCGTTTTCATGGGTGAGGAACATCAACTTTGTGCCTAATAGTCCCTTTGAGTGTGTGGAGAAACACTGTAGTTCTTCTAAGAAAATGTTTCATGATAGAAGGAAGAGGGTCTAGCAGTTTGGTTAGCACTGTGAACTGAGTTTGCTGTGTAAGGGAATACTGCCTACCTCTCAGTGTTTTCAAGAATGAGAAACATTACCTTTGTTGAAAATGGCCCTATACAACTGAAAGGAACATGCAGTGTAACTTCTGTGAGAGAATCATTCACGTTAGAAGCAAAAGGGCCTAGAACCTTGTTTTGAAGTTTGATTAGAGTTTACTGTTTAAAGGAATACTGCCTACCTCTCAGCATTTTCATGGATGAAGAACATCAACTTTGTACATAATACCCATTTCAAGTGAGTGGAGAAACACTGTAGTTCTTCTAAGAAAATCTTCCATGATAGAAGGAAGAGGGTCTAGCAGTTTGGTTAGCACTGTGAACTGAGTTTGCTGTGTAAGGGAATACTGCCTACCTCTCAGTGTTTTCAAGAATGAGAAACATTACCTTTGTTGAAAATGGCCCTATACAACTGAAAGGAACATGCAGTGTAGCTTCTGTGAGAGAATCATTCACGTTAGAAGCAAAAGGGCCTAGAACCTTGTTTTGCAGTTTGATTTGAGTTTGCTGTTTAAAGGAATACTGCCTACCTCTCAGCATTTTCATGGGTGAAGAACATCAACTTTGTACATAATACCCATTTCAAGTGAGTGGACTAACACTGTAGTTCTTCTAAGAAAATCTTCCATGTTAGAAGGAAGAGGGTCTAGCAGCTTGCTTAGCACTGTGAACTGAGTTTGCTGTATAAGGGAATATTGCCTACCTGGCACTGATTTCAAGAGTGAGAAACATAACCTTTGTTCAAAATCCCCCACAAAACTGAATAGAAGATGCAGTGTAGCTTGTGTGAATGAATCAATAATGTTTGAAGCAAGAGCGGCTACCACCTTGTTTTGCAGTTTGAATTGAGTTTGCTGTTTGAAGGAATACTGCCTAGCTCTCAGGGTTTTCATGGGTGAGGAACAGCAACTTTGTGCCTAATAGTGCCTTTCGAGTGTGTGGAGAAACACTGTAGTTGTTCTAAGAAAATCTTTCATGATAGAAGGAAGAGGGTCTAGCAGTTTTCTTACCACTGTGAACTGAACCTGCTGTTGGGGAGAACACTGCCTAACTCTCAGTTTTTCCATGAGTAAGAACACAAGTGAATGAAAGGAGCACTTTTGGTCTTGTTAGAGAACCATTAGTTTTAGAAGCAAGAGGTTCTAGCCAATTGTTTACTATTGTGAATTCACTTAACATTCTAAAAGACTTCTGCATATCCCTTAGTGTTATCACGGTTCTAGATCATCAACTTTTTGCAAAATGACCCCTTTCAAGTGAACGGCAGAATCACTGTAGCTATTGAAAGAGACACATTAAAGTTAGAAGGAAGAAGCTCTATCACCTTGTTTAGCATTGTGCACTGAGTTGGCTTTTGAAAGGAACACTGCATAGGTCTCAGCTTTTTATGGTTAAGGAACATCAACTTTCAGCCAAATAGCCCCTTTCGAGTGACTGGAGAAACAGTATAGTTTTAATAAAATCTATCATGTTAGAAGGAAGAGGGCCTAGCAGTTTGCTTAGCACTGTGAACTGAGTTTGCTGTATAAGGGAACCCTGCATACCTCTCAATGTTTTCAAGAATGAGAAACATTACCTTTGTTGAAAATGGCCCAATACAACTGAAAGGAAGATGCAGTGTAGCTTCTGTGAGAGAATCATTCATGTCAAAAGCAAGAGGGCCTAGAACCTTGTTTTGCAGTTTGATTTGAGTTTCCTGTTTAAGGGAATACTGCCTACCTCTCAGTGTTTTCATGGCTGAGGAACAACTTTGTACCTAATACCCATTTCAAGTGAGTGGACTAAAACTGTAGTTCTTCTAAGAAAATCTTCCATGTTGAAGGAAGAGGGTCTAGCAGCTTGCTTAGCATTGTGAACTGAGTTTGCTGTATAAGGGAATACTGCCTACCTCTCAGTGTTTTCAAAAGTGAGAAACATCACCTTTGTTCAAAAATCCCCCATACAACTGAATAGAAGATGCAGTGTTGCTTGTGTGAGAGAATCAATAATGTTTGAAGCAAGAGCGGCGACCACCTTGTTTTGCAGTTTGAATTGAGTTTGCTGTTTGAAGGAATACTGCCAACCTCTCAGCGTTTTCATGGGTGAGGAACTTCAACTTTGTGCCTAATAGTCCCTTTGAGTGTGTGGAGGAACACTGTAATTCTTCTAAAAATTGTTTCATGATAGAAGGAAGAGGGTCTAGCAGTTTGGTTAGCACTGTGAACTGAGTTTGCTGTGTAAGGGAATACGGCCTACCTCTCAGTGTTTTCAAGAATTAGAAACATTACCTTTGTTGAAAATGGCCCTATACAACTGAAAGGAAGATGCAGTGTAGCTTCTGTGACAGAATCATTCACGTTAGAAGCAAAAGGGCCTAGAACCTTGTTTTGCAGTTTGATTTGAGTTTGCTGTTTAAAGGAATACTGCCTACCTCTCAGCGTTTTCATGGGTGAAGAACATCAACTTTGTACATAATACCCATTTCAAGTGAGTGGAGAAACACTGTAGTTCTTCTAAGAAAATCTTCGATGTTAGAAGGAAGAGGGTCTAGTAGTTTTCTTAGCACTGTGAACTGAGTTTGCTGTGTAAGGGAATACTGCCTACCTCTCAGTGTTTTCAAGAATGAGAAACATTACCTTTGTTGAAAATGGCCCTATACACCTGAAAGGAACATGCAGTGTAGCTTCTGTGAGAGAATCATTCACGTTAGAAGCAAAAGGGCCTAGAACCTTGTTTTGCAGTTTGATTTGAGTTTGCTGTTTAAAGGAATACTGCCTACCTCTCAGCGTTTTCATGGGTGAAGAACATCAACTTTGTACATAATACCCATTTCAAGTGAGTGGAGAAACACTGTAGTTCTTCTAAGAAAATCTTCCATGTTAGAAGGAAGAGGGTCTAGTAGTTTTCTTAGCACTGTGAACTGAGTTTGCTGTGTAAGGGAATACGGCCTACCTCTCAGTGTTTTCAAGAATGAGAAACATTACCTTTGTTGAAAATGACCCTATACAACTGAAAGGAACATGCAGTGTAGCTTCTGTGAGAGAATCATTCACGTTAGAAGCAAAAGGGCCTACAAACTTGTTTTGCAGTTTGATTTGAGTTTCCTGTTTAAAGGAATACTGCCTACCTCTCAGTGTTTTCATGGCTGAGGAACAACTTTGTACCTAATACCCATTTCAAGTTAGTAGAGAAACACTATAGTTCTTCTAAGAAAATCTTTCATGTTAGAAGGAAGAGGGTCTAGCATCTTGCTTTGCATTGTGAACTGAGTTTGCTGTATAAGGGAATACTGCCTACCTCTCATTGTTTTCAAGAGTGAGAAACATCACCTTTGTTCAAAAATCCCCCATGCAACTGAATAGAAGAGGCAGTGTTGCTTGTGTGAGAGAATCAACAATGTTTGAAGCAAGAGCGGCTAGCACCTTGATTTGCAGTTTGAACTGAGTTTGCTATTTGAAGGAATACTGCCTACCTCTCAGCGTTTTCATGGGTGAGGAACATCAACTTTGTGCCTAATAGTCCCTTTGAGTGTGTGGAGAAACACTGTAGTTCTTCTAAGAAAATGTTTCATGATAGAAGGAAGAGGGTCTAGCAGTTTGGTTAGCACTGTGAACTGAGTTTGCTGTGTAAGGGAATACTGCCTACCTCTCAGTGTTTTCAAGAATGAGAAACATTACCTTTGTTGAAAATGGCCCTATACAACTGAAAGGAACATGTAGTGTAGCTTCTGTGAGAGAATCATTCACGTTAGAAGCAAAAGGGCCTAGAACCTTGTTTTGCAGTTTGATTTGAGTTTACTGTTTAAAGGAATACTGCCTACCTCTCAGCATTTTCATGGGTGAAGAACATCAACTTTGTACATAATACCCATTTCAAGTGAGTGGAGAAACACTGTAGTTCTTCTAAGAAAATCTTCCATGATAGAAGGAAGAGGCTCTAGCAGTTTGGTTAGCACTGTGAACTGAGTTTGCTGTGTAAGGGAATACGGCCTACCTCTCAGTGTTTTCAAGAATTAGAAACATTACCTTTGTTGAAAATGGCCCTATACAACTGAAAGGAAGATGCAGTGTAGCTTCTGTGAGAGAATCATTCATGTCAAAACAAGAGGGCCTAGAACCTTGTTTTGCAGTTTTATTTGACTTTCTTGTTTAAAGGAATACTGCCTACCTCTCAGTGTTTTCATGGCTGAGGAACAACTTTGTACCTAATACCCATTTCAAGTTAGTAGAGAAACACTATAGTTCTTCTAAGAAAATCTTTCATGTTAGAAGGAAGAGGGTCTAGCATCTTGCTTTGCATTGTGAACTGAGTTTGCTGTATAAGGGAATACTGCCTACCTCTCAGTGTTTTCAAGAGTGAGAAACATCACCTTTGTTCAAAAATTCCCCATGCAACTGAATAGAAGAGGCAGTGTTGCTTGTGTGAGAGAATCAACAATGTTTGAAGCAAGAGCGGCTAGCACCTTGTTTTGCAGTTTGAACTGAGTTTGCTATTTGAAGGAATACTGCCTACCTCTCAGCGTTTTCATGGGTGAGGAACATCAACTTTGTGCCTAATAGTCCCTTTGAGTGTGTGGAGAAACACTGTAGTTCTTCTAAGAAATTGTTTCATGATAGAAGGAAGAGGGTCTAGCAGTTTGGTTAGCACTGTGAACTGAGTTTGCTGTGTAAGGGAATACTGCCTACCTCTCAGTGTTTTCAAGAATGAGAAACATTACCTTTGTTGAAAATGGCCCTATACAACTGAAAGGAACATGCAGTGTAGCTTCTGTGAGAGAATCATTCAGGTTAGAAGCAAAAGGGCCTAGAACCTTGTTTTGCAGTTTGAACTGAGTTTGCTATTTGAAGGAATACTGCCTACCTCTCAGCGTTTTCATGGGTGAGGAACATCAACTTTGTGCCTAATAGTCCCTTTGAGTGTGTGGAGAAACACTGTAGTTCTTCTAAGAAATTGTTTCATGATAGAAGGAAGAGGGTCTAGCAGTTTGGTTAGCACTGTGAACTGAGTTTGCTGTGTAAGGGAATACTGCCTACCTCTCAGTGTTTTCAAGAATGAGAAACATTACCTTTGTTGAAAATGGCCCTATATAACTGAAAGGAACATGCAGTGTAGCTTCTGTGAGAGAATCATTCAGGTTAGAAGCAAAAGGGCCTAGAACCTTGTTTTGCAGTTTGATTTGAGTTCGCTGTTTAAAGGAATACTGCCTACCTCTCAGCGTTTTTATGGGTGAAGAACATCAACTTTGTACATAATACCCATTTCAAGTGAGTGGAGAAACACTGTAGTTCTTCTAAGAAAATCTTCCATGTTAGAAGGAAGAGGGTCTAGCAGTTTGCTTAGCACTGTGAACTGACTTTGCTGTGTAAGGGAATACTGCCTACCTCTCAGGGTTTTAAAGTGTGAGGAATATAGTCTTTGGCAAAAGAGCCCCTTTCAAGTGAATGGAAGAAACATTCTATCTCTTGTAATGCAGATGTCAAGTTTTGCAGCAGGAGGTTCTGGCACATTGTTTCCCTGTGAGAATTGAATTAGCATGTGAAAGAATGCTTCCCAAAGAAAGTCTTTATTGAGGGATATTCTTCCTAGCACAGAGTGGTTTCCTGTGGTTGGACCATCACTTTTTTGGAAAAGTGCCAAATTCAAGTGAAAGGAAGCAGCACTGTTTCTGTTTTAAGAACAGCATTAATGTTAGAAGCAAGGGGGCTAGCATGCTGTTTACCAGTGAGAAGTGAATGAACTTTCCAAGGGAATACTGCCTGTCTCTCAGGCTTTACACTGTGCGGAACATTACTTTTTTCAAATAGCCATTTGCAAGTGAATGGAAGAAGCACTGTTTCTCTTCTAAGAGACCATAAATGTTACAAGCAAGAGGGCCAAGAACCTTGTTTAGCATTTGAATTCAGTTAGCTGGTTATAAGAATACGGCCTACATCTCAGTGTTATTCTGGGTGAAAAACATAAAGTTTGTGCCAAATACCGCCTTTCAAATGAATGGAGAAACACTGTAGCTCTTCTAATAAAACCATTAATGTAGAAGGAAGAGGGTCTAGCAGCTTGCTTACAATTGCGAATGGAGCTTGCTGTTGAAGGGAACAATGCCTACCTCTCAGTGTTTCCATGAATGAGAACACAAGTGCATGAAAGGATCACTGTTGGTCTTGTGAGAGAACCAAGAATTTAAGAAGCAAGAGGGTCTAGCCACTTGTTTAATATTGTGAATTCAGTTCACATTTTAAAAGACTTCTGCCTATCCCTAAGTGTTTTCAAGGTTCTGGATCATCAACTTTTTGCAAAATGACCCCTTTCAAGTGAATGGCAGGAGCCCTGTAGCTCTAGAAAGACACACATTAAAGTTAGAAGCAAGAAGGTCTACAACCTTGTTTAGCCTTGTGAACGGAGTTGGCTTTTGAAAGGAACACTGCCTAAGTCTCAGCTTTGTCATGGGTGAGGAACATTACCTTTCAGCCAAATAGCCCCTTTTGAGGGAATGGAGAAACACTCTAGTTTTAATAAAATCTTTCATGTTAGAAGGAAGAGGGTCTAGCAGTTTGCTTAGCACTGTGAACTGAGTTTGCTGTATAAGGGAATACTGTCTACCTCTCAGTGTTTTCAAAAATGAGGAACATAACCTTTGTTGCAAATGGCCCGATACAACTGAAAGGAAGTTGCAGTGCAGCTTTTGTGAGAGAATCATCCATGTCAGAAGCCAGAAGGCCTAGAACCTTGTTTTGCAGTTTGATTTGAATTTGCTGTTTAAAGGAATACTGCCTACCTCTCAGCGTTTTCATGGCTGAGGAACAGCTTTGTACCTAATACCCATTTCAAGTGAGTAGAGAAACACAATAGTTCTTCTAAGAAAATCTTTCATGTTAGAAGGAAGAGGGTCTAGCAGCTTGCTTTGCATTGTGAACTGACTTTGCTGTATAAGGAAATACTGCCTACCTCTTAGTGTTTTCAAGAGTGAGATACATCAGCTTTGTTCACAATGGCCCCATACAACTGAAAGGAAGATGCAGTGTAGCTTGTGTGAGAGAATCAATAATATTTGAAGCAAGAGGGGCTAGCACCTTGTTTTGAAATTTGAATTGAGTTTGCTGTTTCCAGGAATACTGCCTACCTCTCAGTGTATTCATAGTTGAGGAACATCAACTTTGTGCCAAATTTCCCCTTTCAAGTGAGAGTTGAAACACTGTAGATCTTCTAAGAAAATCTTTCCTGTTAGAAGGAAGAGGGCCTAGCAGTTTGCTTAGCACTGTGAACTGAGTTTGCTGTATAAGGGAATACTTCCTACCTCTCAATGTTTTCAAGAATGAGAAACATTACCTTTGTTGAAAATGGCACAATACAACTGAAAGGAAGATGCAGTGTAGCTTCTGTGAGAGAATCATTCATGTCAGAAGCAAGAGGGCCTAGAACCTTGTTTTGCAGTTTGATTTGAGTTTCCTGTTTAAAGGAGTACTGCCTACCTCTCAGCATTTTCATGGGTGAGGAATTTTAACTTTGTACATAACAGCCCCTTTCAAGTGAGAGGGGAAACACTTTGTAGTTCTTCTAAGAAAATCTTCCATGTTAGAAGGAAGATGGTCTAGCAGCTTGCTTAGCATTGTGAACTGAGTTTGCTGTATAAGGGAATACTGCCTACCTCTCAGTGTTTTCAAGAGTGAGAAACATCACCTTTGTTCAAAAATCCCCCATACAACTGAATAGAAGATGCAGTGTTGCTTGTGTGAGAGAACCAACAATGTTTGTAGCAAGAGCGGCTAGCACCTTGTTTTGCAGTTTGAATTGAGTTTGCTGTTTGAAGGAATACTGCCTAGCTCTCAGGGTTTTCACGGGTGAGGAACAGCAACTTTGTGCCTAATAGTGCCTTCCGAGTGTGTGGAGAAACACTGTAGTTGTTCTAAGAAAATCTTTCATGATAGAAGGAACAGGGTCTAGCAGGTTTCTTACCACTGTGAATTGAGCTTGCTGTTGAGGAGAACACTGCCTAACTCTCAGTGTTTCCATGAGTAAGAACACAAGTGAATGGAAGGAGCACTTTTGGTCTTGTTAGAGAACCATTAATTTTAGCAGCAAGAGGGTCTAGCCAATTGTTTACTATTGTGAATGCACTTAACATTCTAAAAGACTTCTGCATATCCCTTAGTGTTATCACGGTTCTACATCATCAACTTTTTGCAAAATGACCCCTTTCAAGTGAATGGCAGAATCACTGTAGCTATTGAAAGAGACACATTAAAGTTAGAAGGAAGAAGCTCTATCACCTTGTTTAGCATTGTGCACTGAGTTGGCTTTTGAAAGGAACACTGCATAGGTCTCAGCTTTTTATGGTTGAGGAACATCAACTTTCAGCCAAATAGCCCCTTTCCAGTGACTGGAGAAACAGTCTCGTTTTAATAAAATCTATCATGTTAGAAGGAAGAGGGCCTAGCAGTTTGCTTAGCACTGTGAACTGAGTTTGCTGTATAAGGGAACCCTGCATACCTCTCAATGTTTTCAAGAATGAGAAACATTACCTTTGTTGAAAATGGCCCAATAGAACTGAAAGGAAGATGCAGTGTAGCTTCTGTGAGAGAATCATTCATGTCAAAGGCAAGAGGGCCTAGAACCTTGTTTTGCAGTCGATTTGAGTTTGCTGTTTAAAGGAATACTGCCTACCTCTCCGCGTTATCATGGGTGAAGAACATCAACTTTGTACATAATACCCATTTCAAGTGAGTGGAGAAACACTGCAGTTCTTCTAAGAAAATCTCCCATGTTAGAAGGAAGAGGGTCTACTAGTTTGCTTAGCACTGTGAACTGAGTTTGCTGTATAAGGGAATACTGCCTACCTCTCAGTGTTTTCAAGAATGAGAAACATTACCTTTGTTGAAAATGGCCCGATACAACTGAAAGGAACATGCAGTGTAGCTTCTGTGAGAGAAACATTCACGTTAGAAGCAAAAGGGCCTAGAACCTTGTTTTGCAGTTTGATTTGAGTTTGCTGTTTAAAGGAATACTGCCTACCTCTCAGCGTTTTCATGGGTGAAGAACATCTACTTTGTACATAATACCCATTTCAAGTGAGTGGACTAACACTGTAGTTCTTCTAAGAAAATCTTCCATGTGAGAAGGAAGAGGGTCTACTAGTTTGCTTAGCACTGTGAACTGACTTTGCTGTATAAGGGAATACTGCCTACCTCTCAGTGTTTTCAAAAGTGAGAAACATCACCTTTGTTCAAAAATCCCCCATACAACTGAATAGAAGAAGCAGTGTTGCTTGTGTGAGAGAATCAATAATGTTTGAAGCAAGAGCGGCGACCACCTTGTTTTGCAGTTTGAATTGAGTTTGCTGTTTGAAGGAATACTGCCTACCTCTCAGCGTTTTCATGGGTGAGGAACTTCAACTTTGTGCCTAATAGTCCCTTTGAGTGTGTGGAGAAACACTGTAATTCTTCTAAAAATTGTTTCATGATAGAAGGAAGAGGGTCTAGCAGTTTGGTTAGCACTGTGAACTGAGTTTGCTGTGTAAGGGAATACGGCCTACCTCTCAGTGTTTTCAAGAATTAGAAACATTACCTTTGTTGAAAATGGCCCTATACAACTGAAAGGAAGATGCAGTGTAGCTTCTGTGAGAGAATCATTCATGTCAAAAGCAAGAATGCCTAGAACCTTGTTTTGCAGTTTGATTTGACTTTCTTGTTTAAAGGAATACTGCCTACCTCTCAGTGTTTTCATGGCTGAGGAACAACTTTGTACCTAATACCCATTTCAAGTTAGTAGAGAAACACTATAGTTCTTCTAAGAAAATATTTCATGTTAGAAGGAAGAGGGTCTAGCATCTTGCTTTGCATTGTGAACTGAGTTTGCTGTATAAGGGAATACTGCCTACCTCTCAGTGTTTTCAAGAGTGAGAAACATCACCTTTGTTCAAAAATCCCCCATGCAACTGAATAGAAGAGGCAGTGTTGCTTGTGTGAGAGAATCAACAATGTTTGAAGCAAGAGCGGCTAGCACCTTGTTTTGCAGTTTGAACTGAGTTTGATATTTGAAGGAATACTGCCTACCTCTCAGCGTTTTCATGGGTGAGGAACATCAACTTTGTGCCTAATAGTCCATTTGAGTGTGTGGAGAAACACTGTAGTTCTTCTAAGAAATTGTTTCATGATAGAAGGAAGAGGGTCTAGCAGTTTGGTTAGCACTGTGAACTGAGTTTGCTGTGTAAGGGAATACTGCCTACCTCTCAGTGTTTTCAAGAATGAGAAACATTACCGTTGTTGAAAATGGCCCTATACAACTGAAATGAACATGCAGTGTAGCTTCTGTGAGAGAATCATTCACGTTAGAAGCAAAAGGGCCTAGAACCTTGTTTTGCAGTTTGATTTGAGTTTGCTGTTTAAAGGAATACTGCCTACCTCTCAGCGTTTTCATGGGTGAAGAACATCAACTTTGTACATAATACCCATTTCAAGTGAGTGGAGAAACACTGTAGTTCTTCTAAGAAAATCTTCGATGTTAGAAGGAAGAGGGTCTAGTAGTTTTCTTAGCACTGTGAACTGAGTTTGCTGTGTAAGGGAATACTGCCTACCTCTCAGTGTTTTCAAGAATGAGAAACATTACCTTTGTTGAAAATGGCCCTATACACCTGAAAGGAACATGCAGTGTAGCTTCTGTGAGAGAATCATTCACGTTAGAAGCAAAAGGGCCTAGAACCTTGTTTTGCAGTTTGATTTGAGTTTGCTGTTTAAAGGAATACTGCCTACCTCTCAGCGTTTTCATGGGTGAAGAACATCAACTTTGTACATAATACCCAATTCAAGTGAGTGGAGAAACACTGTAGTTCTTCTAAGAAAATCTTCCATGTTAGAAGGAAGAGGGTCTAGTAGTTTTCTTAGCACTGTGAACTGAGTTTGCTGTGTAAGGGAATACGGCCTACCTCTCAGTGTTTTCAAGAATGAGAAACATTACCTTTGTTGAAAATGGCCCTATACAACTGAAAGGAACATGCAGTGTAGCTTCTGTGAGAGAATCATTCACGTTAGAAGCAAAAGGGCCTACAAACTTGTTTTGCAGTTTGATTTGAGTTTCCTGTTTAAAGGAATACTGCCTACCTCTCAGTGTTTTCATGGCTGAGGAACAACTTTGTACCTAATACCCATTTCAAGTTAGTAGAGAATCACTATAGTTCTTCTAAGAAAATCTTTCATGTTAGAAGGAAGAGGGTCTAGCATCTTGCTTTGCATTGTGAACTGAGTTTGCTGTATAAGGGAATACTGCCTACCTCTCATTGTTTTCAAGAGTGAGAAACATCACCTTTGTTCAAAAATCCCCCATGCAACTGAATAGAAGAGGCAGTGTTGCTTGTGTGAGAGAATCAACAATGTTTGTAGCAAGAGCGGCTAGCACCTTGTTTTGCAGTTTGAACTGAGTTTGCTATTTGAAGGAATACTGCCTACCTCTCAGCGTTTTCATGGGTGAGGAACATCAACTTTGTGCCTAATAGTCCCTTTGAGTGTGTGGAGAAACACTGTAGTTCTTCTAAGAAAATGTTTCATGATAGAAGGAAGAGGGTCTAGCAGTTTGGTTAGCACTGTCAACTGAGTTTGCTGTGTAAGGGAATACTGCCTACCTCTCAGTGTTTTCAAGAATGAGAAACATTACCTTTGTTGAAAATGGCCCTATACAACTGAAAGGAACATGCAGTGTAGCTTCTGTGAGAGAATCATTCACGTTAGAAGCAAAAGGGCCTAGAACCTTGTTTTACAGTTTGATTTGAGTTTACTGTTTAAAGGAATACTGCCTACCTCTCAGCATTTTCATGGGTGAAGAACATCAACTTTGTACATAATACCCATTTCAAGTGAGTGGAGAAACACTGTAGTTCTTCTAAGAAAATCTTCCATGATAGAAGGAAGAGGGTTTAGCAGTTTGGTTAGCACTGTGAACTGAGTTTGCTGTGTAAGGGAATACCGCCTACCTCTCAGTGTTTTCAAGAATGAGAAACATTACCTTTGTTGAAAATGGCCCTATACAACTGAAAGGAACATGCAGTGTAGCTTCTGTGTGAGAATCATTCACGTTAGAAGCAAAAGGGCCTAGAACCTTGTTTTGCAGTTTGATTTGAGTTTGCTGTTTGAAGGAATACTGCCTACCTCTCAGCGTTTTCATGGGTGAGGAACTTCAACTTTGTGCCTAATAGTCCCTTTGAGTGTGTGGAGAAACACTGTAATTCTTCTAAAAATTGTTTCATGATAGAAGGAAGAGGGTCTAGCAGTTTGCTTAGCACTGGAACTGAGTTTGCTGTGTAAGGGAATACTGCCTACCTCTCAGGGTTTTAAAGTGTGAGGAATATTGTCTTTGGCAAAAGAGCCCCTTTCAAGTGAATGGAAGAAACATTCTATCCCTTGTAATGCAGATGTCAAGTTTTGCAGCAGGAGGTTCTGGCCCATTGTTTCCCTGTGAGAATTGAATTAGCATGTGAAAGAATGCTTCCCAAAGAAAGTCTTTATTGAGGGATATACTTCCCAGCACAGAGTGGTTTCCTGTGGTTGGACCATCACTTTTTTGGAAAAGTGCCAAATTCAAGTGAAAGGAAGCAGCACTGTTTCTGTTTTAAGAACAGCATTAATGTTAGAAGCAAGGGGGGCTAGCATGCTGTTTACCAGTGAGAAGTGAATGAACTTTCCAAGGGAATACTGCCTGTCTCTCAGGCTTTACACTGTGCGGAACATTACTTTTTTCAAATAGCCATTTGCAAGGGAATGGAAGAAGCACTGTTTCTCTTCTAAGAGATCATAAATGTTACAAGCAAGAGGGCCAAGAACCTTGTTTAGCATTTGAATTCAGTTAGCTGGTTATAAGAATACGGCCTACATCTCAGTGTTATTCTGGGTGAAAAACATAAAGTTTGTGCCAAATACCGCCTTTCAAATGAATGGAGAAACACTGTAGCTCTTCTAATAAAACCATTAATGTAGAAGGAAGAGGGTCTAGCAGCTTGCTTACAATTGCGAATGGAGCTTGCTGTTGAAGGGAACAATGCCTACCTCTCAGTGTTTCCATGAATGAGAACACAAGTGCATGAAAGGATCACTGTTGGTCTTGTGAGAGAACCAAGAATTTAAGAAGCAAGAGGGTCTAGCCACTTGTTTAATATTGTGAATTCAGTTCACATTTTAAAAGACTTCTGCCTATCCCTAAGTGTTTTCAAGGTTCTGGATCATCAACTTTTTGCAAAATGACCCCTTTCAAGTGAATGGCAGGAGCCCTGTAGCTCTAGAAAGACACACATTAAAGTTAGAAGCAAGAAGGTCTACAACCTTGTTTAGCCTTGTGAACGGAGTTGGCTTTTGAAAGGAACACTGCCTAAGTCTCAGCTTTGTCATGGGTGAGGAACATTAACTTTCAGCCAAATAGCCCCTTTTGAGGGAATGGAGAAACACTTTAGTTTTAATAAAATCTTTCATGTTAGAAGGAAGAGGGTCTAGCAGTTTGCTTAGCACTGTGAACTGAGTTTGCTGTATAAGGGAATACTGTCTACCTCTCAGTGTTTTCAAAAATGAGGAACATAACCTTTGTTGCAAATGGCCCGATACAACTGAAAGGAAGTTGCAGTGCAGCTTTTGTGAGAGAATCATCCATGTCAGAAGCCAGAAGGCCTAGAACCTTGTTTTGCAGTTTGATTTGAATTTGCTGTTTAAAGGAATACTGCCTACCTCTCAGCGTTTTCATGGCTGAGGAACAGCTTTGTACCTAATACCCATTTCAAGTGAGTAGAGAAACACAATAGTTCTTCTAAGAAAATCTTTCATGTTAGAAGGAAGAGGGTCTAGCAGCTTGCTTTGCATTGTGAACTGACTTTGCTGTATAAGGGAATACTGCCTACCTCTTAGTGTTTTCAAGAGTGAGATACATCAGCTTTGTTCACAATGGCCCCATACAACTGAAAGGAAGATGCAGTGTAGCTTGTGTGAGAGAATCAATAATATTTGAAGCAAGAGGGGCTAGCACCTTGTTTTGAAATTTGAATTGAGTTTGCTGTTTCCAGGAATACAGCCTACCTCTCAGTGTATTCATAGTTGAGGAACATCAACTTTGTGCCAAATTGCCCCTTTCAAGTGAGAGTTGAAACACTGTAGATCTTCTAAGAAAATCTTTCATGTTAGAAGGAAGAGGGCCTAGCAGTTTGCTTAGCACTGTGAACTGAGTTTGCTGTATAAGGGAATACTTCCTACCTCTCAATGTTTTCAAGAATGAGAAACATTACCTTTGTTGAAAACGGCACAATACCACTGAGAGGAAGATGCAGTGTAGCTTCTGTGAGAGAATCATTCATGTCAGAAGCAAGAGGGCCTAGAAGGTTGTTTTGCAGTTTGATTTGAGTTTCCTGTTTAAAGGAGTACTGCCTACCTCTCAGCATTTTCATGGGTGAGGAATTTTAACTTTGTACATAAGAGCCCCTTTCAAGTGAGTGGAGAAACACTGTGTAGTTCTTCTA
Organism: Castor canadensis; assembly: GCF_047511655.1. Lineage (NCBI taxonomy): Eukaryota > Metazoa > Chordata > Mammalia > Rodentia > Castoridae > Castor > Castor canadensis. The sequence continues at coordinate 20,939,649 of NC_133403.1, forward strand.
AGAAAATCTTCCATGTTAGAAGGAAGAGGGTCTAGTAGTTGCTTAGCACTGTGAAATGAGTTTGCTGTATAAGGGAATACTGCCTACCTCTCAGTGTTTTCAAGAATGAGAAACATTACCTTTGTTGAAAATGGCCCTATACAACTGAAAGGAACATGCAGTGTAGCTTCTGTGAGAGAATCATTCACGTTAGAAGCAAAAGGGCCTAGAACCTTGTTTTGCAGTTTGATTTGAGTTTGCTGTTTAAAGGAATACTGCCTACCTCTCAGCGTTTTCATGGGTGAAGAACATCTACTTTTTACATAATACCCATTTCAAGTGAGTGGACTAACACTGTAGTTCTTCTAAGAAAATCTTCCATGTTAGAAGGAAGAGGGTCTAGCAGCTTGCTTAGCATTGTGAACTGAGTTTGCTGTATAAGGGAATACTGCCTACCTCTCAGCGTTTTCTTGGGTGAGGAACTTCAACTTTGTGCCTAATAGTCCCTTTGAGTGTGTGGAGAAATACTGTAATTCTTCTAAAAATTGTTTCATGATAGAAGGAAGAGGGTCTAGCAGTTTGGTTAGCACTGTGAACTGAGTTTGCTGTGTAAGGGAATACGGCCTACCTCTCAGTGTTTTCAAGAATTAGAAACATTACCTTTGTTGAAAATGGCCCTATACAACTGAAAGGAAGATGCAGTGTAGCTTCTGTGAGAGGATCATTCATGTCAAAAGCAAGAGGGCCTAGAACCTTGTTTTGCAGTTTGATTTGACTTTCTTGTTTAAAGGAATACTGCCTACCTCTCAGCATTTTCATGGGTGAAGAACATCAACTTTGTACATAATACCCATTTCAAGTGAGTGGAGAAACACTGTAGTTCTTCTAAGAAAATCTTCCATGTTAGAAGGAAGAGGGTCTAGCAGTTTGCTGAGCACTGTGAACTGAGTTTGCTGTGTAAGGGAATACTGCCTACCTCTCAGGGTTTTAAAGTGTGAGGAATATAGTCTTTGGCAAAAGAGCCCCTTTCAAGTGAATGGAAGAAACATTCTATCTCTTGTAATGCAGATGTCAAGTTTTGCAGCAGGAGGTTCTGGCCCATTGTTTCCCTGTGAGAATTGAATTAGCATGTGAAAGAATGCTTCCCAAAGAAAGTCTTTATTGAGGGATATTCTTCCTAGCACAGAGTGGTTTCCTGTGGTTGGACCATCACTTTTTTGGAAAAGTGCCAAATTCAAGTGAAAGGAAGCAGCACTGTTTCTGTTTTAAGAACAGCATTAATGTTAGAAGCAAGGGGGCTAGCATGCTGTTTACCAGTGAGAAGTGAATGAACTTTCCAAGGGAATACTGCCTGTCTCTCAGGCTTTACACTGTGCGGAACATTACTTTTTTCAAATAGCCATTTGCAAGTGAATGGAAGAAGCACTGTTTCTCTTCTAAGAGACCATAAATGTTACAAGCAAGAGGGCCAAGAACCTTGTTTAGCATTTGAATTCAGTTAGCTGGTTATAAGAATACGGCCTACATCTCAGTGTTATTCTGGGTGAAAAACATAAAGTTTGTGCCAATACCGCCTTTCAAATGAATGGAGAAACACTGTAGCTCTTCTAATAAAACCATTAATGTAGAAGGAAGAGGGTCTAGCAGCTTGCTTACAATTGCGAATGGAGCTTGCTGTTGAAGGGAACAATGCCTACCTCTCAGTGTTTCCATGAATGAGAACACAAGTGCATGAAAGGATCACTGTTGGTCTTGTGAGAGAACCAAGAATTTAAGAAGCAAGAGGGTCTAGCCACTTGTTTAATATTGTGAATTCAGTTCACATTTTAAAAGACTTCTGCCTATCCCTAAGTGTTTTCAAGGTTCTGGATCATCAACTTTTTGCAAAATGACCCCTTTCAAGTGAATGGCAGGAGCCCTGTAGCTCTAGAAAGACACACATTAAAGTTAGAAGCAAGAAGGTCTACAACCTTGTTTAGCCTTGTGAACGGAGTTGGCTTTTGAAAGGAACACTGCCTAAGTCTCAGCTTTGTCATGGGTGAGGAACATTACCTTTCAGCCAAATAGCCCCTTTTGAGGGAATGGAGAAACACTCTAGTTTTAATAAAATCTTTCATGTTAGAAGGAAGAGGGTCTAGCAGTTTGCTTAGCACTGTGAACTGAGTTTGCTGTATAAGGGAATACTGTCTACCTCTCAGTGTTTTCAAAAATGAGGAACATAACCTTTGTTGCAAATGGCCCGATACAACTGAAAGGAAGTTGCAGTGCAGCTTTTGTGAGAGAATCATCCATGTCAGAAGCCAGAAGGCCTAGAACCTTGTTTTGCAGTTTGATTTGAATTTGCTGTTTAAAGGAATACTGCCTACCTCTCAGCGTTTTCATGGCTGAGGAACAGCTTTGTACCTAATACCCATTTCAAGTGAGTAGAGAAACACAATAGTTCTTCTAAGAAAATCTTTCATGTTAGAAGGAAGAGGGTCTAGCAGCTTGCTTTGCATTGTGAACTGACTTTGCTGTATAAGGAAATACTGCCTACCTCTTAGTGTTTTCAAGAGTGAGATACATCAGCTTTGTTCACAATGGCCCCATACAACTGAAAGGAAGATGCAGTGTAGCTTGTGTGAGAGAATCAATAATATTTGAAGCAAGAGGGGCTAGCACCTTGTTTTGAAATTTGAATTGAGTTTGCTGTTTCCAGGAATACTGCCTACCTCTCAGTGTATTCATAGTTGAGGAACATCAACTTTGTGCCAAATTGCCCCTTTCAAGTGAGAGTTGAAACACTGTAGATCTTCTAAGAAAATCTTTCCTGTTAGAAGGAAGAGGGCCTAGCAGTTTGCTTAGCACTGTGAACTGAGTTTGCTGTATAAGGGAACCCTGCCTACCTCTCAAAGTTTTCAAGAATGAGAAACATTACCTTTGTTGAAAATGGCCCAATACAACTGAAAGGAAGATGCAGTGTAGCTTCTGTGAGAGAATCATTCATGTCAAAAGCAAGAGGGCCTAGAAGCTTGTTTTGCAGTTTGATTTGAGTTTCCTGTTTAAAGGAATACTGCCTACCTCTCAGTGTTTTCATGGCTGAGGAACAAATTTGTACCTAATACCCATTTCAAGTTAGTAGAGAAACACTATAGTTCTTCTAAGAAAATCTTTCATGTTAGAAGGAAGAGGGTCTAGCATCTTGCTTTGCATTGTGAACTGAGTTTGCTGTATAAGGGAATACTGCCTACCTCTCATTGTTTTCAAGAGTGAGAAACATCACCTTTGTTCAAAAATCCCCCATGCAACTGAATAGAAGAGGCAGTGTTGCTTGTGTGAGAGAATCAACAATGTTTGTAGCAAGAGCGGCTAGCACCTTGTTTTGCAGTTTGAACTGAGTTTGCTATTTGAAGGAATACTGCCTACCTCTCAGCGTTTTCATGGGTGAGGAACATCAACTTTGTGCCTAATAGTCCCTTTGAGTGTGTGGAGAAACACTGGAGTTTTTCTAAGAAAATGTTTCATGATAGAAGGAAGAGGGTCTAGCAGTTTGGTTAGCACTGTGAACTGAGTTTGCTGTGTTAGGGAATACTGCCTTCCTCTCAGTGTTTTCAAGAATGAGAAACATTACCTTTGTTGAAAATGGCCCTATACAACTGAAAGGAACATGCAGTGTAGCTTCTGTGAGAGAATCATTCACGTTAGAAGCCAAAGGGCCTAGAACCTTGTTTTGCAGTTTGATTTGAGTTTACTGTTTAAAGGAATACTGCCTACCTCTCAGCATTTTCATGGATGAAGAACATCAACTTTGTACATAATACCCATTTCAAGTGAGTGGAGAAACACTGTAGTTCTTCTAAGAAAATCTTCCATGATAGAAGGAAGAGGGTCTAGCAGTTTGGTGAGCACTGTGACCTGAGTTTGCTGTGTAAGGGAATACCGCCGACCTCTCAGTGTTTTCAAGAATGAGAAACATTACCTTTGTTGAAAATGGCCCTATACAACTGAAAGGAACATGCAGTGTAGCTTCTGTGAGAGAATCATTCACGTTAGAAGCAAAAGGGCCTAGAACCTTGTTTTGCAGTTTGATTTGAGTTTGCTGTTTAAAGGAATACTGCCTACCTCTCAGCGTTTTCATGGGTGAAGAACATCAACTTTGTACATAATACCCATTTCAAGTGAGTGGACTAACACTGTAGTTCTTCTAAGAAAATCTTCCATGTTAGAAGGAAGAGGGTCTAGCAGCTTGCTTAGCATTGTGAACTGAGTTTGCTGTATAAGGGAATACTGCCTACCTCTCAGCGTTTTCATGGGTGAGGAACTTCAACTTTGTGCCTAATAGTCCCTTTGAGTGTGTGGAGAAACACTGTAATTCTTCTAAAAATTGTTTTATGATAGAAGGAAGAGGGTCTAGCAGTTTGGTTACCACTGTGAACTGAGTTTGCTGTGTAAGGGAATACGGCCTACCTCTCAGTGTTTTCAAGAATTAGAAACATTACCTTTGTTGAAAATGGCCCTATACAACTGAAAGGAAGATGCAGTGTAGCTTCTGTGAGAGAATCATTCATGTCAAAAGCAAGAGGGCCTAGAACCTTGTTTTGCAGTTTGATTTGACTTTCTTGTTTAAAGGAAAATTCCTTCCTCTCAATGTTTTCATGGCTGAGGAACAACTTTGTACCTAATACCCATTTCAAGTTAGTAGAGAAACACTATAGTTCTTCTAAGAAAATCTTTCATGTTAGAAGGAAGAGGGTCTAGCATCTTGCTTTGCATTGTGAACTGAGTTTGCTATATAAGGGAATACTGCCTACCTCTCATTGTTTTCAAGAGTGAGAAACATCACCTTTGTTCAAAAATCCCCCATGCAACTGAATGGAAGAGGTAGTGTTGCTTGTGTGAGAGAATCAACAATGTTTGAAGCAAGAGCGGCTAGCACCTTGTTTTGCAGTTTGAACTGAGTTTGCTATTTGAAGGAATACTGCCTACCTCTCTGCGTTTTCATGGGTGAGGAACATCAACTTTGTGCCTAATAGTCCCTTTGAGTGTGTGGAGAAACACTGTAGTTCTAAGAAAATGTTTCATGATAGAAGGAAGAGGGTCTAGCAGGTTGGTTAGCACTGTGAACTGAGTTTGCTGTGTAAGGGAATACTGCCTACCTCTCAGTGTTTTCAAGAATGAGAAAAATTACCTTTGTTGAAAATGGCCCTATACAACTGAAAGGAACATGCAGTGTAGCTTCTGTGAGAGAATCATTCAGGTTAGAAGCAAAAGGGCCTAGAAACTTGTTTTGCAGTTTGATTTGAGTTTGCTGTTTAAAGGAATACTGCCTACCTCTCAGCGTTTTCATGGGTGAAGAACATCAACTTTGTACATAATACCCATTTCAAGTGAGTGGAGAAACACTGTGTAGTTCTTCTATGAAAATCTTCCATGTTAGAAGGAAGATGGTCTAGCAGCTTGCTTAGCATTGTGAACTGAGGTTGCTGTATAAGGGAATACTGCCTACCTCTCAGTGTTTTCAAGAGTGAGAAACATCACCTTTGTTCAAAAATCCCCCATACAACTGAATAGAAGATGCAGTGTTGCTTGTGTGAGAGAACCAACAATGTTTGTAGCAAGAGCGGCTAGCACCTTGTTTTGCAGTTTGAATTGAGTTTGCTGTTTGAAGGAATACTGCCTAGCTCTCAGGGTTTTCATGGGTGAGGAACAGCAACTTTGTGCCTAATAGTGCCTTTCGAGTGTGTGGAGAAACACTGTAGTTCTTCTAAGAAAATGTTTCATGATAGAAGGAAGAGGGTCTAGCAGTTTGGTTAGCACTGTGAACTGAGTTTGCTGTGTTAGGGAATACTGCCTACCTCTCAGTGTTTTCAAGAATGAGAAACATTACCTTTGTTGAAAATGGCCCTATACAACTGAAATGAACATGCAGTGTAGCTTCTGTGAGAGAATCATTCAGGTTAGAAGCAAAAGGGCCTAGAACCTTGTTTTGCAGTTTGATTTGAGTTTGCTGTTTAAAGGAATACTGCCTACCTCTCAGCGTTTTCATGGGTGAAGAACATCAACTTTGTACATAATACCCATTTCAAGTGAGTGAAGAAACACTGTAGTTCTTCTAAGAAAATCTTCGATGTTAGAAGGAAGAGGGTCTAGTAGTTTTCTTACCACTGTGAACTGAGTTTGCTGTGTAAGGGAATACTGCCTACCTCTCAGTGTTTTCAAGAATGAGAAACATTACCTTTGTTGAAAATGGCCCTATACACCTGAAAGGAACATGCAGTGTAGCTTCTGTGAGAGAATCATTCACGTTAGAAGCAAAAGGGCCTAGAACCTTGTTTTGCAGTTTGATTTGAGTTTGCTGTTTAAAGGAATACTGCCTACCTCTCAGCGTTTTCATGGGTGAAGAACATCAACTTTGTACATAATACCCATTTCAAGTGAGTGGAGAAACACTGTAGTTCTTCTAAGAAAATCTTCCATGTTAGAAGGAAGAGGGTCTAGTAGTTTTCTTAGCACTGTGAACTGAGTTTGCTGTGTAAGGGAATACGGCCTACCTCTCAGTGTTTTCAAGAATGAGAAACATTACCTTTGTTGAAAATGGCCCTATACAACTGAAAGGAACATGCAGTGTAGCTTCTGTGAGAGAATCATTCACGTTAGAAGCAAAAGGGCCTACAAACTTGTTTTGCAGTTTGACTTGAATTTCCTGTTTAAAGGAATACTTCCTACCTCTCAGTGTTTTCATGGCTGAGGAACAACTTTGTACCTAATACCCATTTCAAGTTAGTAGAGAAACACTATAGTTCTTCTAAGAAAATCTTTCATGTTAGAAGGAAGAGGGTCTAGCATCTTGCTTTGCATTGTGAACTGAGTTTGCTGTATAAGGGAATACTGCCTACCTCTCATTGTTTTCAAGAGTGAGAAACATCACCTTTGTTCAAAAATCCCCCATGCAACTGAATAGAAGAGGCAGTGTTGCTTGTGTGAGAGAATCAACAATGTTTGTAGCAAGAGCGGCTAGCACCTTGTTTTGCAGTTTGAACTGAGTTTGCTATTTGAAGGAATACTGCCTACCTCTCAGCGTTTTCATGGGTGAGGAACATCAACTTTGTGCCTAATAGTCCCTTTGAGTGTGTGGAGAAACACTGTAGTTCTTCTAAGAAAATGTTTCATGATAGAAGGAAGAGGGTCTAGCAGTTTGGTTAGCACTGTGAACTGAGTTTGCTGTGTAAGGGAATACTGCCTACCTCTCAGTGTTTTCAAGAATGAGAAACATTACCTTTGTTGAAAATGGCCCTATACAACTGAAAGGAATATGCAGTGTAGCTTCTGTGAGAGAATCATTCACGTTAGAAGTAAAAGCGCCTAGATCCTTGTTTTGCAGTTTGATTTGAGTTTACTGTTTAAAGGAATACTGCCTACCTCTCAGCATTTTCATGGATGAAGAACATCAACTTTGTACATAATACCCATTTCAAGTGAGTGGAGAAACACTGTAGTTCTTCTAAGAAAATCTTCCATGATAGAAGGAAGAGGGTCTAGCAGCTTGCTTAGCATTGTGAACTGAGTTTGCTGTATAAGGGAATACTGCCTACCTCTCAGTGTTTTCAAAAGTGAGAAACATCACATTTGTTCAAAAATCCCCCATACAACTGAATAGAAGATGCAGTGTTGCTTGTATGAGAGAATCAATAATGTTTGAAGCAAGAGCGGCGACCACCTTGTTTTGCAGTTTGAATTGAGTTTGCTGTTTGAAGGAATACTGCCTACCTCTCAGCGTTTTCATGGGTGAGGAACTTCAACTTTGTGCCTAATAGTCCCTTTAGTGTGTGGAGAAACACTGTAATTCTTCTAAAAATTGTTTCATGATAGAAGGAAGAGGGTCTAGCAGTTTGGTTAGCACTGTGAACTGAGTTTGCTGTGTAAGGGAATACGGCCTACCTCTCAGTGTTTTCAAGAATTAGAAACATTACCTTTGTTGAAAATGGCCCTATACAACTGAAAGGAAGATGCAGTGTAGCTTCTGTGAGAGAATCATTCATGTCAAAAGCAAGAGGGCCTAGAACCTTGTTTTGCAGTTTGATTTGACTTTCTTGTTTAAAGGAATACTGCCTACCTCTCAGCATTTTCATGGGTGAAGAACATCAACTTTGTACATAATACCCATTTCAAGTGAGTGGAGAAACACTGTAGTTCTTCTAAGAAAATCTTCCATGTTAGAAGGAAGAGGGTCTAGTAGTTTTCTTAGCACTGTGAACTGAGTTTGCTGTATAAGGGAATACTGCCTACCTCTCAGTGTTTTCAAGAATGAGAAACATTACCTTTGTTGAAAATGGCCCTATACAACTGAAAGGAACATGCAGTGTAGCTTCTGTGAAACAATCATTCACGTTAGAAGCAAAAGGGCCTAGAACCTTGTTTTGCAGTTTGATTTGAGTTTGCTGTTTAAAGGAATACTGCCTACCTCTCAGCGTTTTCATGGGTGAAGAACATCTACTTTGTACATAATACCCATTTCAAGTGAGTGGAGAAACACTGTAGTTCTTCTAAGAAAATCTTCCATGTTAGAAGGAAGAGGGTCTAGCAGGTTGCTTAGCACTGGAACTGAGTTTGCTGTGTAAGGGAATACTGCCTACCTCTCAGGGTTTTAAAGTGTGAGGAATATAGTCTTTGGCAAAAGAGCCCCTTTCAAGTGAATGGAAGAAACATTCTATCCCTTGTAATGCAGATGTCAAGTTTTGCAGCAGGAGGTTCTGGCCCATTGTTTCCCTGTGAGAATTGAATTAGCATGTGAAAGAATGCTTCCCAAAGAAAGTCTTTATTGAGGGATATACTTCCCAGCACAGAGTGGTTTCCTGTGGTTGGACCATCACTTTTTTGGAAAAGTGGCAAATTCAAGTGAAAGGAAGCAGCACTGTTTCTGTTTTAAGAACAGCATTAATGTTAGAAGCAAGGGGGGCTAGCATGCTGTTTACCAGTGAGAAGTGAATGAACTTTCCAAGGGAATACTGCCTGTCTCTCAGGCTTTACACTGTGCGGAACATTACTTTTTTCAAATAGCCATTTGCAAGTGAATGGAAGAAGCACTGTTTCTCTTCTAAGACATCATAAATGTTACAAGCAAGAGGGCCAAGAACCTTGTTTAGCATTTGAATTCAGTTAGCTGGTTATAAGAATACGGCCTACATCTCAGTGTTATTCTGGGTGAAAAACATAAAGTTTGTGCCAAATACCGCCTTTCAAATGAATGGAGAAACACTGTAGCTCTTCTAATAAAACCATTAATGTAGAAGGAAGAGGGTCTAGCAGCTTGCTTACAATTGCGAATGGAGCTTGCTGTTGAAGGGAACAATGCCTACCTCTCAGTATTTCCATGAATGAGAACACAAGTGCATGAAAGGATCACTGTTGGTCTTGTGAGAGAACCAAGAATTTAAGAAGCAAGAGGGTCTAGCCACTTGTTTAATATTGTGAATTCAGTTCACATTTTAAAAGACTTCTGCCTATCCCTAAGTGTTTTCAAGGTTCTGGATCATCAACTTTTTGCAAAATGACCCCTTTCAAGTGAATGGCAGGAGCCCTGTAGCTCTAGAAAGACACACATTAAAGTTAGAAGCAAGAAGGTCTACAACCTTGTTTAGCCTTGTGAACGGAGTTGGCTTTTGAAAGGAACACTGCCTAAGTCTCAGCTTTGTCATGGGTGAGGAACATTACCTTTCAGCCAAATAGCCCCTTTTGAGGGAATGGAGAAACACTCTAGTTTTAATAAAATCTTTCATGTTAGAAGGAAGAGGGTCTAGCAGTTTGCTTAGCACTGTGAACTGAGTTTGCTGTATAAGGGAATACTGTCTACCTCTCAGTGTTTTCAAAAATGAGGAACATAACCTTTGTTGCAAATGGCCCGATACAACTGAAAGGAAGTTGCAGTGCAGCTTTTGTGAGAGAATCATCCATGTCAGAAGCCAGAAGGCCTAGAACCTTGTTTTGCAGTTTGATTTGAATTTGCTGTTTAAAGGAATACTGCCTACCTCTCAGCGTTTTCATGGCTGAGGAACAGCTTTGTACCTAATACCCATTTCAAGTGAGTAGAGAAACACAATAGTTCTTCTAAGAAAATCTTTCATGTTAGAAGGAAGAGGGTCTAGCAGCTTGCTTTGCATTGTGAACTGACTTTGCTGTATAAGGGAATACTGCCTACCTCTTAGTGTTTTCAAGAGTGAGATACATCAGCTTTGTTCACAATGGCCCCATACAACTGAAAGGAAGATGCAGTGTAGCTTGTGTGAGAGAATCAATAATATTTGAAGCAAGAGGGGCTAGCACCTTGTTTTGAAATTTGAATTGAGTTTGCTGTTTCCAGGAATACAGCCTACCTCTCAGTGTATTCATAGTTCAGGAACATCAACTTTGTGCCAAATTGCCCCTTTCAAGTGAGAGTTGAAACACTGTAGATCTTCTAAGAAAATCTTTCATGTTAGAAGGAAGAGGGCCTAGCAGTTTGCTTAGCACTGTGAACTGAGTTTGCTGTATAAGGGAATACTTCCTACCTCTCAATGTTTTCAAGAATGAGAAACATTACCTTTGTTGAAAACGGCACAATACCACCGAAAGGAAGATGCAGTGTAGCTTCTGTGAGAGAATCATTCATGTCAGAAGCAAGAGGGCCTAGAACCTTGTTTTGCAGTTTGATTTGAGTTTCCTGTTTAAAGGAGTACTGCCTACCTCTCAGCATTTTCATGGGTGAGGAATTTTAACTTTGTACATAAGAGCCCCTTTCAAGTGAGTGGAGAAACACTGTGTAGTTCTTCTAAGAAAATCTTCCATGTTAGAAGGAAGAGGGTCTAGTAGTTGCTTAGCACTGTGAAATGAGTTTGCTGTATAAGGGAATACTGCCTACCTCTCAGTGTTTTCAAGAATGAGAAACATTACCTTTGTTGAAAATGGCCCTATACAACTGAAAGGAACATGCAGTGTAGCTTCTGTGAGAGAATCATTCACGTTAGAAGCAAAAGGGCCTAGAACCATGTTTTGCAGTTTGATTTGAGTTTGCTGTTTAAAGGAATACTGCCTACCTGTCAGCGTTTTCATGGGTGAAGAACATCAACTTTGTACATAATTCCCATTTCAAGTGAGGGGAGAAACACTGTAGTTCTTCTAAGAAAATCTTCCATGTTAGAAGGAAGAGGGTCTAGCAGCTTGCTTAGCATTGTGAACTGACTTTGCTGTATAAGGGAATACTGCCTACCTCTCAGGGTTTTCAAAAGTGAGAAACATCACCTTTGTTCAAAAATCCCCCATACAACTGAATAGAAGAGGCAGTGTTGCTTGTGTGAGAGAATCAATAATGTTTGAAGCAAGAGCGGCGACCACCTTGTTTTGCAGTTTGAATTGAGTTTGCTGTTTGAAGGAATACTGCCTACCTCTCAGCGTTTTCATGGGTGAGGAACTTCAATTTTGTGCCTAATAGTCCCTTTGAGTGTGTGGAGAAACACTGTAATTCTTCTAAAAATTGTTTCATGATTGAAGGAAGAGGGTCTAGCAGTTTGGTTAGCACTGTGAACTGAGTTTGCTGTGTAAGGGAATACGGCCTACCTCTCAGTGTTTTCAAGAATTAAAAACATTACCTTTGTTGAAAATGGCCCTATACAACTGAAAGGAAGATGCAGTGTAGCTTCTGTGAGAAAATCATTCATGTCAAAAGCAAGAGGGCCTAGAACCTTGTTTTGCAGTTTGATTTGACTTTCTTGTTTAAAGGAATACTGCCTACCTTTCAGTGTTTTCATGGCTGAGGAACAAATTTGTACCTAATACCCATTTCAAGTTAGTAGAGAAACACTAGTTCTTCTAAGAAAATATTTCATGTTAGAAGAAAGAGGGTCTAGCATCTTGCTTTGCATTGTGAACTGAGTTTGCTGTATAAGGGAATAATGCCTACCTCTCAGTGTTTTCAAGAGTGAGAAACATCACCTTTGTTCAAAAATCCCCCATGCAACTGAATAGAAGAGGCAGTGTTGCTTGTGTGAGAGAATCAACAATGTTTGAAGCAAGAGCGGCTAGCAACTTGTTTAGCAGTTTGAACTGAGTTTGCTATTTGAAGGAATACTGCCTACCTCTCAGCGTTTTCATGGGTGAGGAACATCAACTTTGTGCCTAATAGTCCATTTGAGTGTGTGGAGAAACACTGTAGTTCTTCTAAGAAATTGTTTCATGATAGATTGAAGAGGGTCTAGCAGTTTGGTTAGCACTGTGAACTGAGTTTGCTGTGTAAGGGAATACGGCCTACCTCTCAGTGTTTTCAAGAATGAGAAACATTACCTTTGTTGAAAATGGCCCTATACAACTGAAAGGAACACGCAGTGTAGCTTCTGTGAGAGAATCATTCACGTTAGAAGCAAAAGGGCCTAGAACTTTGTTTTGCAGTTTGATTGGAGTTTGCTGTTTAAAGGAATACTGCCTACCTCTCAGCGTTTTCATGGGTGAAGAACATCAACTTTGTACATAATACCCATTTCAAGTGAGTGGAGAAACACTGTAGTTCTTCTAAGAAAATCTTCGATGTTAGAAGGAAGAGGGTCTAGTAGTTTTCTTAGCACTGTGAACTGAGATTGCTGTGTAAGGGAATACTGCCTACCTCTCAGTGTTTTCAAGAATGAGAAACATTACCTTTGTTGAAAATGGCCCTATACAACTGAAAGGAACATGCAGTGTAGCTTCTGTGAGAGAATCATTCAGGTTAGAAGCAAAAGGGCCTAGAACCATGTTTTGCAGTTTGATTTGAGTTTGCTGTTTAAAGGAATACTGCCTACCTGTCAGCGTTTTCATGGGTGAAGAACATCAACTTTGTACATAATTCCCATTTCAAGTGAGGGGAGAAACACTGTAGTTCTTCTAAGAAAATCTTCCATGTTAGAAGGAAGAGGGTCTAGTAGTTTTCTTAGCACTGTGAACTGAGTTTGCTGTATAAGGGAATACTGCCTACCTCTCAGTGTTTTCAAGAATGAGGAACATTACCTTTGTTGAAAATGGCCCTATACAACTGAAAGGAACATGCAGTGTAGCTTCTGTGAGAGAATAATTCACCTTAGAAGCAAAAGGGCCTAGAACCTTGTTTTGCAGTTTGATTTGAGTTTGCTGTTTAAAGGAATACTGCCTACCTCTCAGCGTTTTCATGGGTGAAGAACAACTACTTTGTACATAATACCCATTTCAAGTGAGTGGACTAACACTGTAGTTCTTCTAAGAAAATCTTCCATGTTAGAAGGAAGAGGGTCTAGCAGCTTGCTTAGCATTGTGAACTGACTTTGCTGTATAAGGGAATACTGCCTACCTCTCAGTGTTTTCAAAAGTGAGAAACATCACCTTTGTTCAAAAATCCCCCATACAACTGAATAGAAGATGCAGTGTTGCTTGTGTGAGAGAATCAATAATGTTTGAAGCAAGAGCGGCGACCACCTTGTTTTGCAGTTTGAATTGAGTTTGCTGTTTGAAGGAATACTGCCTACCTCTCAGCGTTTTCATGGGAGAGGAACTTCAACTTTGTGCCTAATAGTCCCTTTGAGTGTGTGGAGAAACACTGTAATTCTTCTACAAATTGTTTCATGATAGAAGGAAGAGGGTCTAGCAGTTTGGTTAGCACTGTGAACTGAGTTTGCTGTGTAAGGGAATACGGCCTACCTCTCAGTGTTTTCAAGAATTAGAAACATTACCTTTGTTGAAAATGGCCCTATACAACTGAAAGGAAGATGCAGTGTAGCTTCTGTGAGAGAATCATTCATGTCAAAAGCAAGAGGGCCTAGAACCTTGTTTTGCAGTTTGATTTGACTTTCTTGTTTAAAGGAATACTGCCTACCTCTCAGTGTTTTCATGGCTGAGGAACAACTTTGTACCTAATACCCATTTCAAGTTAGTAGAGAAACACTAGTTCTTCTAAGAAAATATTTCATGTTAGAAGGAAGAGGGTCTAGCATCTTGCTTTGCATTGTGAACTGAGTTTGCTGTATAAGGGAATACTGCCTACCTCTCAGTGTTTTCAAGAGTGAGAAACATCACCTTTGTTCAAAAATCCCCCATGCAACTGAATAGAAGAGGCAGTGTTGCTTGTGTGAGAGAATCAACAATGTTTGAGGCAAGAGCGGCTAGCACCTTGTTTTGCAGTTTGAACTGAGTTTGCTATTTGAAGGAATACTGCCTACCTCTCAGCGTTTTCATGGGTGAGGAACATCAACTTTGTGCCTAATAGTCCCTTTGAGTGTGTGGAGAAACACTGTAGTTCTTCTAAGAAAATGTTTCATGATAGAAGGAAGAGGGTCTAGCAGTTTGGTTAGCACTGTGAACTGAGTTTGCTGTGTAAGGGAATACGGCCTACCTCTCAGTGTTTTCAAGAATGAGAAACATTACCTTTGTTGAAAATGGCCCTATACAACTGAAAGGAACATGCAGTGTAGCTTCTGTGAGAGAATCATTCATGTTAGAAGCAAAAGGGCCTAGAACCTTGTTTTGCAGTTTGATTTGAGTTTGCTGTTTAAAGGAATACTGCCTACCTCTCAGCGTTTTCATGGGTGAAGAACATCAACTTTGTACATAATACCCATTTCAAGTGAGTGGAGAAACACTGTAGTTCTTCTAAGAAAATCTTCGATGTTAGAAGGAAGAGGGTCTAGTAGTTTTCTTAGCACTGTGAACTGAGTTTGCTGTGTAAGGGAATACTGCCTACCTCTCAGTGTTTTCAAGAATGAGAAACATTACCTTTGTTGAAAATGGCCCTATACAACTGAAAGGAACATGCAGGGTAGCTTCTGTGAGAGAATCATTCACGTTAGAAGCAAAAGGGCCTAGAACCTTGTTTTGCAGTTTGATTTGAGTTTGCTGTTTAAAGGAATACTGCCTACCTCTCAGCGTTTTCAGGGGTGAAGAACATCAACTTTGTACATAATACCCATTTAAAGTGAGTGGAGAAACACTGCAGTTCTTCTAAGAAAATCTTCCATGTTAGAAGGAAGAGGGTCTAGCAGTTTGCTTAGCACTGTGAACTGAGTTTGCTGTATAAGGGAATATTGCCTACCTCGCAGTGATTTCAAGAGGGAGAAACATCACCTTTGTTCAAAATCCCCCACAAAACTGAATAGAAGATGCAGTGTAGCTTGTGTGAGAGAATCAATAATGTTTGAAGCAAGAGCGGCTAGCACCTTGTTTTGCAGTTTGAATTGAGTTTGCTGTTTAAAGGAATACTGCCTAGCTCTCAGGGTTTTCATGGGTGAGGAACAGCCACTTTGTGCCTAATAGTGCCTTTCGAGTGTGAGGAGAAACACTGTAGTTGTTCTCAGAAAAATCTTTCATGATAGAAGGAAGAGGGTCTAGCAGTTTTCTTACCACTGTGAACTGAGCTTGCTGTTGAGGAGAACACTGCCTAACTCTCAGTGTTTCCATGAGTAAGAACACAAGTGAATGAAAGGAGCACTTTTGGTCTTGTTAGAGAACCATTAATTTTAGCAGCAAGAGGGTCTAGCCAATTGTTTACTATTGTGAATTCACTTAACATTCTAAAAGACTTCTGCATATCCCTTAGTGTTATCACGGTTCTAGATCATCAACTTTTTGCAAAATGACCCCTTTCAAGTGAACGGCAGAATCACTGTAGCTATTGAAAGAGACACATTAAAGTTAGAAGGAAGAAGCTCTATCACCTTGTTTAGCATTGTGCACTGAGTTGGCTTTTGAAAGGAACACTGCATAGGTCTCAGCTTTTTATGGTTGAGGAACATCAACTTTCAGCCAAATAGCCCCTTTCGAGTGACTGGAGAAACAGTCTAGTTTTAATAAAATGTATCATGTTAGAAGAAAGAGGGCCTAGCAGTTTTCTTAGCACTGTGAACTGAGTTTGCTGTATAAGGGAACCCTGCCTACCTCTCAATGTTTTCAAGAATGAGAAACATTACCTTTGTTGAAAATGGCCCAATACAAATGAAAGGAAGATGCAGTGTAGCTTCTGTGAGAGAATCATTCATGTCAAAAGCAAGAGGGCCTAGAAGCTTGTTTTGCAGTTTGATTTGAGTTTCCTGTTTAAAGGAATACTGCCTACCTCTCAGTGTTTTCATGGCTGAGGAACAACTTTGTACCTAATACCCATTTCAAGTTAGTAGAGAAACACTATAGTTCTTCTAAGAAAATCTTTCATATTAGAAGGAAGAGGGTCTAGCATCTTGCTTTGCATTGTGAACTGAGTTTGCTGTATAAGGGAATACTGCCTACCTCTCAGTGTTTTCAAGAGTGAGAAACATCACCTTTGTTCAAAAATCCCCCATGCAACTGAATAGAAGAGGCAGTGTTGCTTGTGTGAGAGAATCAACAATGTTTGAAGCAAGAGCGGCTAGCACCTTGTTTTGCAGTTTGAACTGAGTTTGCTATTTGAAGGATTACTGCCTACCTCTCAGCGTTTTCATGGGTGAGGAACATCAACTTTGTGCCTAACAGTCCCTTTGAGTGTGTGGAGAAACACTGTAGTTCTTCTAAGAAAATGTTCCATGATAGAAGGAAGAGGGTCTAGCAGTTTGGTTAGCACTGTGAACTGAGTTTGCTGTGTAAGGGAATACTGCCTACCTCTCAGTGTTTTCAAGAATGAGAAACATTACCTTTGTTGAAAATGGCCCTATACAACTGAAAGGAACATGCAGTGTAGCTTCTGTGAGAGAATCATTCACGTTAGAAGCAAAAGGGCCTAGAACCTTGTTTTGCAGTTTGATTTGAGTTTGCTGTTTAAAGGAATACTGCCTACCTGTCAGCGTTTTCATGGGTGAAGAACATCAACTTTGTACATAATTCCCATTTCAAGTGAGGGGAGAAACACTGTAGTTCTTCTAAGAAAATCTTCCATGTTAGAAGGAAGAGGGTCTAGTAGTTTTCTTAGCACTGTGAACTGAGTTTGCTGTATAAGGGAATACTGCCTACCTCTCAGTGTTTTCAAGAATGAGGAACATTACCTTTGTTGAAAATGGCCCTATACAACTGAAAGGAACATGCAGTGTAGCTTCTGTGAGAGAATAATTCACCTTAGAAGCAAAAGGGCCTAGAACCTTGTTTTGCAGTTTGATTTGAGTTTGCTGTTTAAAGGAATACTGCCTACCTCTCAGCGTTTTCATGGGTGAAGAACAATTACTTTGTACATAATACCCATTTCAAGTGAGTGGACTAACACTGTAGTTCTTCTAAGAAAATCTTCCATGTTAGAAGGAAGAGGGTCTAGCAGCTTGCTTAGCATTGTGAACTGACTTTGCTGTATAAGGGAATACTGCCTACCTCTCAGTGTTTTCAAAAGTGAGAAACATCACCTTTGTTCAAAAATCCCCCATACAACTGAATAGAAGATGCAGTGTTGCTTGTGTGAGAGAATCAATAATGTTTGAAGCAAGAGCGGCGACCACCTTGTTTTGCAGTTTGAATTGAGTTTGCTGTTTGAAGGAATACTGCCTACCTCTCAGCGTTTTCATGGGAGAGGAACTTTAACTTTGTGCCTAATAGTCCCTTTGAGTGTGTGGAGAAACACTGTAATTCTTCTACAAATTGTTTCATGATAGAAGGAAGAGGGTCTAGCAGTTTGGTTAGCACTGTGAACTGAGTTTGCTGTGTAAGGGAATACTGCCTACCTCTCAGTGTTTTCAAGAATGAGAAACATTACCTTTGTTGAAAATGGCCCTATACAACTGAAAGGAACATGCAGTGTAGCTTCTGTGAGAGAATCATTCACGTTAGAAGCAAAAGGGCCTAGAACCTTGTTTTGCAGTTTGATTTGAGTTTGCTGTTTAAAGGAATACTGCCTACCTCTCAGCGTTTTCATGGGTGAAGAACATCAACTTTGTACATAATACCCATTTCAAGTGAGTGGAGAAACACTGTAGCTCTTCTAAGAAAATCTTGGATGTTTGAAGGAAGAGGGTCTAGTAGTTTTCTTAGCACTGTGAACTGAGTTTGCTGTGTAAGGGAACACTGCCTACCTCTCAGTGTTTTCAAGAATGAGAAACATTACCTTTGTTGAAAATGGCCCTATACAACTGAAAGGAACATGCAGTGTAGCTTCTGTGAGAGAATCATTCACGTTAGAAGCAAAAGGGCCTAGAACCTTGTTTTGCAGTTTGATTTGAGTTTCCTGTTTAAAGGAATACTGCCTACCTCTCAGCGTTTTCATGGGTGAAGAAAATCTACTTTGTACATAATATCCATGTCAAGTGAGTGGACTAACACTGTAGTTCTTCTAAGAAAATCTTCCATGTTAGAAGGAAGAGGGTCTAGCAGCTTGCTTAGCATTGTGAGCTGAGTTTGCTGTATAAGGGAATACTGCCTACCTCTCAGTGTTTTCAAGAGTGAGAAACATCACCTTTGTTCAAAAATCCCCCATACAACTGAATAGAAGATTCAGTGTTGCTTGTGTGAGAGAATCAATAATGTTTGAAGCAAGAGTGGCGACCACCTTGTTTTGCAGTTTGAATTGAGTTTGCTGTTTGAAGGAATACTGCCTACCTCTCAGCGTTTTCATGGGTGAGGAACTTCAATTTTGTTCCTAATAGTCCCTTTGAGTGTGTGGAGAAACACTGTAATTCTTCTAAAAATTGTTTCATGATAGAAGGAAGAGGGTCTAGCAGTTTGGTTAGCACTGTGAACTGAGTTTGCTGTGTAAGGGAATACGGCCTACCTCTCAGTGTTTTCAAGAATTAGAAACATTACCTTTGTTGAAAATGGCCCTATACAACTGAAAGGAAGATGCAGTGTAGCTTCTGTGAGAAAATCATTCATGTCAAAAGCAAGAGGGCCTAGAACCTTGTTTTGCAGTTTGATTTGACTTGCTTGTTTAAAGGAATACTGCCTACCTCTCAGTGTTTTCATGGCTGAGGAACAAATTTGTACCTAATACCCATTTCAAGTTAGTAGAGAAACACTAGTTCTTCTAAGAAAATATTTCATGTTAGAAGGAAGAGGGTCTAGCATCTTGCTTTGCATTGTGAACTGAGTTTGCTGTATAAGGGAATAATGCCTACCTCTCAGTGTTTTCAAGAGTGAGAAACATCACCTTTGTTCAAAAATCCCCCATGCAACTGAATAGAAGAGGCAGTGTTGCTTGTGTGAGAGAATCAACAATGTTTGAAGCAAGAGCGGCTAGCAACTTGTTTTGCAGTTTGAACTGAGTTTGCTATTTGAAGGAATACTGCCTACCTCTCAGCGTTTTCATGGGTGAGGAACATCAACTTTGTGCCTAATAGTCCATTTGAGTGTGTGGAGAAACACTGTAGTTCTTCTAAGAAATTGTTTCATGATAGATTGAAGAGGGTCTAGCAGTTTGGTTAGCACTGTGAACTGAGTTTGCTGTGTAAGGGAATACGGCCTACCTCTCAGTGTTTTCAAGAATGAGAAACATTACCTTTGTTGAAAATGGCCCTATACAACTGAAAGGAACATGCAGTGTAGCTTCTGTGAGAGAATCATTCACGTTAGAAGCAAAAGGGCCTAGAACCTTGTTTTGCAGTTTGATTTGAGTTTGCTGTTTAAAGGAATACTGCCTACCTCTCAGCGTTTTCATGGGTGAAGAACATCAACTTTGTACATAATACCCATTTCAAGTGAGTGGAGAAACACTGTAGCTCTTCTACGAAAATCTTGGATGTTAGAAGGAAGAGGGTCTAGTAGTTTTCTTAGCACTGTGAACTGAGTTTGCTGTGTAAGGGAATACTGCCTACCTCTCAGTGTTTTCAAGAATGAGAAACATTACCTTTGTTGAAAATGGCCCTATACAACTGAAAGGAACATGCAGTGTAGCTTCTGTGAGAGAATCATTCACGTTAGAAGCAAAAGGGCCTAGAACCTTGTTTTGCAGTTTGATTTGAGTTTGCTGTTTAAAGGAATACTGCCTACCTCTCAGCGTTTTCATGGGTGAAGAACATCAACTTTGTACATAATACCCATTTCAAGTGAGTGGAGAAACACTGTAGTTCTTCTAAGAAAATCTTCCATGTTAGAAGGAAGAGGGTCTAGCAGTTTGCTTAGCACTGTGAACTCAGTTTGCTGTATAAGGGAATATTGCCTACCTCTCAGTGATTTCAAGAGTGAGGAACATCACCTTTGTTCAAAATCCCCCACAAAACTGAATAGAAGATGCAGTGTAGCTTGTGTGAGAGAATCAATAATGTTTGAAGCAAGAGCGGCTACCACCTTGTTTTGCAGTTTGAATTGAGTTTGCTGTTTGAAGGAATACTGCCTAGCTCTCAGGGTTTTCATGGGTGAGGAACAGCAACTTTGTGCCTAATAGTGCCTTTCGAGTGTGTGGAGAAACACTGTAGTTGTTCTAAGAAAATCTTTCATGATAGAAGGAAGAGGGTCTAGCAGTTTTCTTACCACTGTGAACTGAACTTGCTGTTGGGGAGAACACTGCCTAACTCTCAGTTTTTACCTGAGTAAGAACACAAGTGAATGAAAGGAGCACTTTTGGTCTTGTTAGAGAACCATTAGTTTTAGAAGCAAGAGGGTCTAGCCAATTGTTTACTATTGTGAATTCACTTAACATTCTAAAAGACTTCTGCATATCCCTTAGTGTTATCACGGTTCTAGATCATCAACTTTTTGCAAAATGACCCCTTTCAAGTGAACGGCAGAATCACTGTAGCTATTGAAAGAGACACATTAAAGTTAGAAGGAAGAAGCTCTATCACCTTGTTTAGCATTGTGCACTGAGTTGGCTTTTGAAAGGAACACTGCATAGGTCTCAGCTTTTTATGGTTGAGGAACATCAACTTTCAGCCAAATAGCCCCTTTCGAGTGACTGGAGAAACAGTATAGTTTTAATAAAATCTATCATGTTAGAAGGAAGAGGGCCTAGCAGTTTGCTTAGCACTGTAAACTGAGTTTGCTATATAAGGGAACCCTGCCTACCTCTCAATGTTTTCAAGAATGAGAAACATTACCTTTGTTGAAAATGGCCCTATACAACTGAAAGGAACATGCAGTGTAGCTTCTGTGAGAGAATCATTCAGGTTAGAAGCAAAAGGGCCTAGAACCATGTTTTGCAGTTTGATTTGGGTTTGCTGTTTAAAGGAATACTGCCTACCTCTCAGCGTTTTCATGGGTGAAGAACATCAACTTTGTACATAATTCCCATTTCAAGTGAGTGGAGAAACACTGTAGTTCTTCTAAGAAAATCTTCCATGTTAGAAGGCAGAGGGTCTAGTAGTTTTTTTAGCACTGTGAACTGAGTTTGCTGTATAAGGGAATACTGCCTACCTCTCAGTGTTTTCAAGAATGAGAAACATTACCTTTGTTGAAAATGGCCCTATACAACTGAAAGGAACATGCAGTGTAGCTTCTGTGAGAGAATCATTCACCTTAGAAGCAAAAGGGCCTAGAACCTTGTTTTGCAGTTTGATTTGAGTTTGCTGTTTAAAGGAATACTGCCTACCTCTCAGCGTTTTCATGGGTGAAGAACATCTACTTTGTACATAATACCCATTTCAAGTGAGTGGACTAACACTGTAGTTCTTCTAAGAAAATCTTCCATGTTAGAAGGAAGAGGGTCTAGCAGCTTGCTTAGCATTGTGAACTGACTTTGCTGTATAAGGGAATACTGCCTACCTCTCAGTGTTTTCAAAAGTGAGAAACATCACCTTTGTTCAAAAATCCCCCATACAACTGAGTAGAAGATGCAGTGTTGCTTGTGTGAGAGAATCAATAATGTTTGAAGCAAGAGCGGCGACCACCTTGTTTTGCAGTTTGAATTGAGTTTGCTGTTTGAAGGAATACTGCCTACCTCTCAGCGTTTTCATGGGTGAGGAACTTCAACTTTGTTCCTAATAGTCCCTTTGAGTGTGTAGAGAAACACTGTAATTCTTCTAAAAATTGTTTCATGATAGAAGGAAGAGGGTCTAGCAGTTTGGTTAGCACTGTGAACTGAGTTTGCTGTGTAAGGGAATACGGCCTACCTCTCAGTGTTTTCAAGAATTAGAAACATTACCTTTGTTGAAAATGGCCCTATACAACTGAAAGGAAGATGCAGTGTAGCTTCTGTGAGAGAATCATTCATGTCAAAAGCAAGAGGGCCTAGAACCTTGTTTTGCAGTTTGATTTGACTTTCTTGTTTAAAGGAATACTGCCTACCTCTCAGTGTTTTCATGGCTGAGGAACAACTTTGTACCTAATACCCATTTCAAGTTAGTAGAGAAACACTAGTTTTTCTAAGAAAATATTTCATGTTAGAAGGAAGAGGGTCTAGCATCTTGCTTTGCATTGTGAACTGAGTTTGCTGTATAAGGGAATACTGCCTACCTCTCAGTGTTTTCAAGAGTGAGAAACATCACCTTTGTTCAAAAATCCCCCATGCAACTGAATAGAAGAGGCAGTGTTGCTTGTGTGAGAGAATCAACAATGTTTGAAGCAAGAGCGGCTAGCACCTTGTTTTGCAGTTTGAACTGAGTTTGCTATTTGAAGGATTACTACCTACCTCTCAGCGTTTTCATGGGTGAGGAACATCAACTTTGTGCCTAATAGTCCCTTTGAGTGTGTGGAGAAACACTGTAGTTCTTCTAAGAAAATGTTTCATGATAGAAGGAAGAGGGTCTAGCAGTTTGGTTAGCACTGTGAACTGAGTTTGCTGTGTAAGGGAATACTGCCTACCTCTCAGTGTTTTCAAGAATGAGAAACATTACCTTTGTTGAAAATGGCCCTATACAACTGAAAGGAACATGCAGTGTAGCTTCTGTGAGAGAATCATTCACGTTAGAAGCAAAAGGGCCTAGAACCTTGTTTTGCAGTTTGATTTGAGTTTGCTGTTTAAAGGAATACTGCCTACCTCTCAGCGTTTTCATGGGTGAAGAACATCAACTTTGTACATAATACCCATTTCAAGTGAGTGGAGAAACACTGTAGCTCTTCTAAGAAAATCTTGGATGTTAGAAGGAAGAGGGTCTAGTAGTTTTCTTAGCACTGTGAACTGAGTTTGCTGTGTAAGAGAATACTGCCTACCTCTCAGTGTTTTCAAGAATGAGAAACATTACCTTTGTTGAAAATGGCCCTATACAACTGAAAGGAACATGCAGTGTAGCTTCTGTGAGAGAATCATTCACGTTAGAAGCAAAAGGGCCTAGAACCTTGTTTTGCAGTTTGATTTGAGTTTGCTGTTTAAAGGAATACTGCCTACCTCTCAGCGTTTTCATGGGTGAAGAACATCAACTTTGTACATAATACCCATTTCAAGTGAGTGGAGAAACACTGTAGTTCTTCTAAGAAAATCTTCGATGTTAGAAGGAAGAGGGTCTAGTATTTTTCTTAGCACTGTGAACTGAGATTGCTGTGTAAGGGAATACTGCCTACCTCTCAGTGTTTTCAAGAATGAGAAACATTACCTTTGTTGAAAATGGCCCTATACAACTGAAAGGAACATGCAGTGTAGCTTCTGTGAGAGAATCATTCACGTTAGAAGCAAAAGGGCCTAGAACCTTGTTTTGCAGTTTGATTTGAGTTTGCTGTTTAAAGGAATACTGCCTACCTCTCAGCGTTTTCATGGGTGAAGAACATCAACTTTGTACATAATACCCATTTCAAGTGAGTGGAGAAACACTGCAGTTCTTCTAAGAAAATCTTCCATGTTAGAAGGAAGAGGGTCTAGCAGTTTGCTTAGCACTGTGAACTGAGTTTGCTGTATAAGGGAATATTGCCTACCTCGCAGTGATTTCAAGAGTGAGAAACATCACCTTTGTTCAAAATCCCCCTCAAAACTGAATAGAAGATGCAGTGTAGCTTGTGTGAGAGAATCAATAATGTTTGAAGCAAGAGCGGCTAGCACCTTGTTTTGCAGTTTGAATTGAGTTTGCTGTTTAAAGGAATACTGCCTAGCTCTCAGGGTTTTCATGGGTGAGGAACAGCCACTTTGTGCCTAATAGTGCCTTTCGAGTGTGTGGAGAAACACTGTAGTTGTTCTCAGAAAATCTTTCATGATAGAAGGAAGAGGGTCTAGCAGTTTTCTTACCACTGTGAACTGAGCTTGCTGTTGAGGAGAACACTGCCTAACTCTCAGTGTTTCCATGAGTAAGAACACAAGTGAATGAAAGGAGCACTTTTGGTCTTGTTAGAGAACCATTAATTTTAGCAGCAAGAGGGTCTAGCCAATTGTTTACTATTGTGAATTCACTTAACATTCTAAAAGACTTCTGCATATCCCTTAGTGTTATCACGGTTCTAGATCATCAACTTTTTGCAAAATGACCCCTTTCAAGTGAACGGCAGAATCACTGTAGCTATTGAAAGAGACACATTAAAGTTAGAAGGAAGAAGCTCTATCACCTTGTTTAGCATTGTGCACTGAGATGCCTTTTGAAAGGAACACTGCATAGGTCTCAGCTTTTTATGGTTGAGGAACATCAACTTTCAGCCAAATAGCCCCTTTCGAGTGACTGGAGAAACAGTCTAGTTTTAAAAAAATCTATCATGTTAGAAGAAAGAGGGCCTAGCAGTTTTCTTAGCACTGTGAACTGAGTTTGCTGTATAAGGGAACCCTGCCTACCTCTCAATGTTTTCAAGAATGAGAAACATTACCTTTGTTGAAAATGGCCCAATACAAATGAAAGGAAGATGCAGTGTAGCTTCTGTGAGAGAATCATTCATGTCAAAAGCAAGAGGGCCTAGAAGCTTGTTTTGCAGTTTGATTTGAGTTTCCTGTTTAAAGGAATACTGCCTACCTCTCAGTGTTTTCATGGCTGAGGAACAACTTTGTACCTAATACCCATTTCAAGTTAGTAGAGAAACACTATAGTTCTTCTAAGAAAATCTTTCATATTAGAAGGAAGAGGGTCTAGCATCTTGCTTTGCATTGTGAACTGAGTTTGCTGTATAAGGGAATACTGCCTACCTCTCAGTGTTTTCAAGAGTGAGAAACATCACCTTTGTTGAAAATGGCCCTATACAACTGAAAGGAACATGCAGTGTAGCTTCTGTGAGAGAATCAACAATGTTTGAAGCAAGAGCGGCTAGCACCTTGTTTTGCAGTTTGAACTGAGTTTGCTATTTGAAGGAATACTGCCTACCTCTCAGCGTTTTCATGGGTGAGGAACATCAACTTTGTGCCTAATAGTCCATTTGAGTGTGTGGAGAAACACTGTAGTTCTTCTAAGAAAATGTTTCATGATAGAAGGAAGAGGGTCTAGCAGTTTGGTTAGCACTGTGAACTGAGTTTGCTGTGTAAGGGAATACTGCCTACCTCTCAGTGTTTTCAAGAATGAGAAACATTACCTTTGTTGAAAATGGCCCTATACAACTGAAAGGAACATGCAGTGTAGCTTCTGTGAGAGAATCATTCACGTTAGAAGCAAAAGGGCCTAGAACCTTGTTTTGCAGTTTGATTTGAGTTTGCTGTTTAAAGGAATACTGCCTACCTCTCAGCGTTTTCATGGGTGAAGAACATCAACTTTGTACATAATACCCAATTCAAGTGAGTGGAGAAACACTGTAGTTCTTCTAAGAAAATCTTCCATGTTAGAAGGAAGAGGGTCTAGTAGTTTTCTTAGCACTGTGAACTGAGTTTGCTGTGTAAGGGAATACGGCCTACCTCTCAGTGTTTTCAAGAATGAGAAACATTACCTTTGTTGAAAATGGCCCTATACAACTGAAAGGAACATGCAGTGTAGCTTCTGTGAGAGAATCATTCACGTTAGAAGCAAAAGGGCCTACAAACTTGTTTTGCAGTTTGATTTGAGTTTCCTGTTTAAAGGAATACTGCCTACCTCTCAGTGTTTTCATGGCTGAGGAACAACTTTGTACCTAATACCCATTTCAAGTTAGTAGAGAATCACTATAGTTCTTCTAAGAAAATCTTTCATGTTAGAAGGAAGAGGGTCTAGCATCTTGCTTTGCATTGTGAACTGAGTTTGCTGTATAAGGGAATACTGCCTACCTCTCATTGTTTTCAAGAGTGAGAAACATCACCTTTGTTCAAAAATCCCCCATGCAACTGAATAGAAGAGGCAGTGTTGCTTGTGTGAGAGAATCAACAATGTTTGTAGCAAGAGCGGCTAGCACCTTGTTTTGCAGTTTGAACTGAGTTTGCTATTTGAAGGAATACTGCCTACCTCTCAGCGTTTTCATGGGTGAGGAACATCAACTTTGTGCCTAATAGTCCCTTTGAGTGTGTGGAGAAACACTGTAGTTCTTCTAAGAAAATGTTTCATGATAGAAGGAAGAGGGTCTAGCAGTTTGGTTAGCACTGTCAACTGAGTTTGCTGTGTAAGGGAATACTGCCTACCTCTCAGTGTTTTCAAGAATGAGAAACATTACCTTTGTTGAAAATGGCCCTATACAACTGAAAGGAACATGCAGTGTAGCTTCTGTGAGAGAATCATTCACGTTAGAAGCAAAAGGGCCTAGAACCTTGTTTTACAGTTTGATTTGAGTTTACTGTTTAAAGGAATACTGCCTACCTCTCAGCATTTTCATGGGTGAAGAACATCAACTTTGTACATAATACCCATTTCAAGTGAGTGGAGAAACACTGTAGTTCTTCTAAGAAAATCTTCCATGATAGAAGGAAGAGGGTTTAGCAGTTTGGTTAGCACTGTGAACTGAGTTTGCTGTGTAAGGGAATACCGCCTACCTCTCAGTGTTTTCAAGAATGAGAAACATTACCTTTGTTGAAAATGGCCCTATACAACTGAAAGGAACATGCAGTGTAGCTTCTGTGTGAGAATCATTCACGTTAGAAGCAAAAGGGCCTAGAACCTTGTTTTGCAGTTTGATTTGAGTTTGCTGTTTGAAGGAATACTGCCTACCTCTCAGCGTTTTCATGGGTGAGGAACTTCAACTTTGTGCCTAATAGTCCCTTTGAGTGTGTGGAGAAACACTGTAATTCTTCTAAAAATTGTTTCATGATAGAAGGAAGAGGGTCTAGCAGTTTGCTTAGCACTGGAACTGAGTTTGCTGTGTAAGGGAATACTGCCTACCTCTCAGGGTTTTAAAGTGTGAGGAATATTGTCTTTGGCAAAAGAGCCCCTTTCAAGTGAATGGAAGAAACATTCTATCCCTTGTAATGCAGATGTCAAGTTTTGCAGCAGGAGGTTCTGGCCCATTGTTTCCCTGTGAGAATTGAATTAGCATGTGAAAGAATGCTTCCCAAAGAAAGTCTTTATTGAGGGATATACTTCCCAGCACAGAGTGGTTTCCTGTGGTTGGACCATCACTTTTTTGGAAAAGTGCCAAATTCAAGTGAAAGGAAGCAGCACTGTTTCTGTTTTAAGAACAGCATTAATGTTAGAAGCAAGGGGGGCTAGCATGCTGTTTACCAGTGAGAAGTGAATGAACTTTCCAAGGGAATACTGCCTGTCTCTCAGGCTTTACACTGTGCGGAACATTACTTTTTTCAAATAGCCATTTGCAAGGGAATGGAAGAAGCACTGTTTCTCTTCTAAGAGATCATAAATGTTACAAGCAAGAGGGCCAAGAACCTTGTTTAGCATTTGAATTCAGTTAGCTGGTTATAAGAATACGGCCTACATCTCAGTGTTATTCTGGGTGAAAAACATAAAGTTTGTGCCAAATACCGCCTTTCAAATGAATGGAGAAACACTGTAGCTCTTCTAATAAAACCATTAATGTAGAAGGAAGAGGGTCTAGCAGCTTGCTTACAATTGCGAATGGAGCTTGCTGTTGAAGGGAACAATGCCTACCTCTCAGTGTTTCCATGAATGAGAACACAAGTGCATGAAAGGATCACTGTTGGTCTTGTGAGAGAACCAAGAATTTAAGAAGCAAGAGGGTCTAGCCACTTGTTTAATATTGTGAATTCAGTTCACATTTTAAAAGACTTCTGCCTATCCCTAAGTGTTTTCAAGGTTCTGGATCATCAACTTTTTGCAAAATGACCCCTTTCAAGTGAATGGCAGGAGCCCTGTAGCTCTAGAAAGACACACATTAAAGTTAGAAGCAAGAAGGTCTACAACCTTGTTTAGCCTTGTGAACGGAGTTGGCTTTTGAAAGGAACACTGCCTAAGTCTCAGCTTTGTCATGGGTGAGGAACATTAACTTTCAGCCAAATAGCCCCTTTTGAGGGAATGGAGAAACACTTTAGTTTTAATAAAATCTTTCATGTTAGAAGGAAGAGGGTCTAGCAGTTTGCTTAGCACTGTGAACTGAGTTTGCTGTATAAGGGAATACTGTCTACCTCTCAGTGTTTTCAAAAATGAGGAACATAACCTTTGTTGCAAATGGCCCGATACAACTGAAAGGAAGTTGCAGTGCAGCTTTTGTGAGAGAATCATCCATGTCAGAAGCCAGAAGGCCTAGAACCTTGTTTTGCAGTTTGATTTGAATTTGCTGTTTAAAGGAATACTGCCTACCTCTCAGCGTTTTCATGGCTGAGGAACAGCTTTGTACCTAATACCCATTTCAAGTGAGTAGAGAAACACAATAGTTCTTCTAAGAAAATCTTTCATGTTAGAAGGAAGAGGGTCTAGCAGCTTGCTTTGCATTGTGAACTGACTTTGCTGTATAAGGGAATACTGCCTACCTCTTAGTGTTTTCAAGAGTGAGATACATCAGCTTTGTTCACAATGGCCCCATACAACTGAAAGGAAGATGCAGTGTAGCTTGTGTGAGAGAATCAATAATATTTGAAGCAAGAGGGGCTAGCACCTTGTTTTGAAATTTGAATTGAGTTTGCTGTTTCCAGGAATACAGCCTACCTCTCAGTGTATTCATAGTTGAGGAACATCAACTTTGTGCCAAATTGCCCCTTTCAAGTGAGAGTTGAAACACTGTAGATCTTCTAAGAAAATCTTTCATGTTAGAAGGAAGAGGGCCTAGCAGTTTGCTTAGCACTGTGAACTGAGTTTGCTGTATAAGGGAATACTTCCTACCTCTCAATGTTTTCAAGAATGAGAAACATTACCTTTGTTGAAAACGGCACAATACCACTGAGAGGAAGATGCAGTGTAGCTTCTGTGAGAGAATCATTCATGTCAGAAGCAAGAGGGCCTAGAAGGTTGTTTTGCAGTTTGATTTGAGTTTCCTGTTTAAAGGAGTACTGCCTACCTCTCAGCATTTTCATGGGTGAGGAATTTTAACTTTGTACATAAGAGCCCCTTTCAAGTGAGTGGAGAAACACTGTGTAGTTCTTCTAAGAAAATCTTCCATGTTAGAAGGAAGAGGGTCTAGTAGTTGCTTAGCACTGTGAAATGAGTTTGCTGTATAAGGGAATACTGCCTACCTCTCAGTGTTTTCAAGAATGAGAAACATTACCTTTGTTGAAAATGGCCCTATACAACTGAAAGGAACATGCAGTGTAGCTTCTGTGAGAGAATCATTCACGTTAGAAGCAAAAGGGCCTAGAACCTTGTTTTGCAGTTTGATTTGAGTTTGCTGTTTAAAGGAATACTGCCTACCTCTCAGCGTTTTCATGGGTGAAGAACATCTACTTTTTACATAATACCCATTTCAAGTGAGTGGACTAACACTGTAGTTCTTCTAAGAAAATCTTCCATGTTAGAAGGAAGAGGGTCTAGCAGCTTGCTTAGCATTGTGAACTGAGTTTGCTGTATAAGGGAATACTGCCTACCTCTCAGCGTTTTCTTGGGTGAGGAACTTCAACTTTGTGCCTAATAGTCCCTTTGAGTGTGTGGAGAAATACTGTAATTCTTCTAAAAATTGTTTCATGATAGAAGGAAGAGGGTCTAGCAGTTTGGTTAGCACTGTGAACTGAGTTTGCTGTGTAAGGGAATACGGCCTACCTCTCAGTGTTTTCAAGAATTAGAAACATTACCTTTGTTGAAAATGGCCCTATACAACTGAAAGGAAGATGCAGTGTAGCTTCTGTGAGAGGATCATTCATGTCAAAAGCAAGAGGGCCTAGAACCTTGTTTTGCAGTTTGATTTGACTTTCTTGTTTAAAGGAATACTGCCTACCTCTCAGCATTTTCATGGGTGAAGAACATCAACTTTGTACATAATACCCATTTCAAGTGAGTGGAGAAACACTGTAGTTCTTCTAAGAAAATCTTCCATGTTAGAAGGAAGAGGGTCTAGCAGTTTGCTGAGCACTGTGAACTGAGTTTGCTGTGTAAGGGAATACTGCCTACCTCTCAGGGTTTTAAAGTGTGAGGAATATAGTCTTTGGCAAAAGAGCCCCTTTCAAGTGAATGGAAGAAACATTCTATCTCTTGTAATGCAGATGTCAAGTTTTGCAGCAGGAGGTTCTGGCCCATTGTTTCCCTGTGAGAATTGAATTAGCATGTGAAAGAATGCTTCCCAAAGAAAGTCTTTATTGAGGGATATTCTTCCTAGCACAGAGTGGTTTCCTGTGGTTGGACCATCACTTTTTTGGAAAAGTGCCAAATTCAAGTGAAAGGAAGCAGCACTGTTTCTGTTTTAAGAACAGCATTAATGTTAGAAGCAAGGGGGCTAGCATGCTGTTTACCAGTGAGAAGTGAATGAACTTTCCAAGGGAATACTGCCTGTCTCTCAGGCTTTACACTGTGCGGAACATTACTTTTTTCAAATAGCCATTTGCAAGTGAATGGAAGAAGCACTGTTTCTCTTCTAAGAGACCATAAATGTTACAAGCAAGAGGGCCAAGAACCTTGTTTAGCATTTGAATTCAGTTAGCTGGTTATAAGAATACGGCCTACATCTCAGTGTTATTCTGGGTGAAAAACATAAAGTTTGTGCCAATACCGCCTTTCAAATGAATGGAGAAACACTGTAGCTCTTCTAATAAAACCATTAATGTAGAAGGAAGAGGGTCTAGCAGCTTGCTTACAATTGCGAATGGAGCTTGCTGTTGAAGGGAACAATGCCTACCTCTCAGTGTTTCCATGAATGAGAACACAAGTGCATGAAAGGATCACTGTTGGTCTTGTGAGAGAACCAAGAATTTAAGAAGCAAGAGGGTCTAGCCACTTGTTTAATATTGTGAATTCAGTTCACATTTTAAAAGACTTCTGCCTATCCCTAAGTGTTTTCAAGGTTCTGGATCATCAACTTTTTGCAAAATGACCCCTTTCAAGTGAATGGCAGGAGCCCTGTAGCTCTAGAAAGACACACATTAAAGTTAGAAGCAAGAAGGTCTACAACCTTGTTTAGCCTTGTGAACGGAGTTGGCTTTTGAAAGGAACACTGCCTAAGTCTCAGCTTTGTCATGGGTGAGGAACATTACCTTTCAGCCAAATAGCCCCTTTTGAGGGAATGGAGAAACACTCTAGTTTTAATAAAATCTTTCATGTTAGAAGGAAGAGGGTCTAGCAGTTTGCTTAGCACTGTGAACTGAGTTTGCTGTATAAGGGAATACTGTCTACCTCTCAGTGTTTTCAAAAATGAGGAACATAACCTTTGTTGCAAATGGCCCGATACAACTGAAAGGAAGTTGCAGTGCAGCTTTTGTGAGAGAATCATCCATGTCAGAAGCCAGAAGGCCTAGAACCTTGTTTTGCAGTTTGATTTGAATTTGCTGTTTAAAGGAATACTGCCTACCTCTCAGCGTTTTCATGGCTGAGGAACAGCTTTGTACCTAATACCCATTTCAAGTGAGTAGAGAAACACAATAGTTCTTCTAAGAAAATCTTTCATGTTAGAAGGAAGAGGGTCTAGCAGCTTGCTTTGCATTGTGAACTGACTTTGCTGTATAAGGAAATACTGCCTACCTCTTAGTGTTTTCAAGAGTGAGATACATCAGCTTTGTTCACAATGGCCCCATACAACTGAAAGGAAGATGCAGTGTAGCTTGTGTGAGAGAATCAATAATATTTGAAGCAAGAGGGGCTAGCACCTTGTTTTGAAATTTGAATTGAGTTTGCTGTTTCCAGGAATACTGCCTACCTCTCAGTGTATTCATAGTTGAGGAACATCAACTTTGTGCCAAATTGCCCCTTTCAAGTGAGAGTTGAAACACTGTAGATCTTCTAAGAAAATCTTTCCTGTTAGAAGGAAGAGGGCCTAGCAGTTTGCTTAGCACTGTGAACTGAGTTTGCTGTATAAGGGAACCCTGCCTACCTCTCAAAGTTTTCAAGAATGAGAAACATTACCTTTGTTGAAAATGGCCCAATACAACTGAAAGGAAGATGCAGTGTAGCTTCTGTGAGAGAATCATTCATGTCAAAAGCAAGAGGGCCTAGAAGCTTGTTTTGCAGTTTGATTTGAGTTTCCTGTTTAAAGGAATACTGCCTACCTCTCAGTGTTTTCATGGCTGAGGAACAAATTTGTACCTAATACCCATTTCAAGTTAGTAGAGAAACACTATAGTTCTTCTAAGAAAATCTTTCATGTTAGAAGGAAGAGGGTCTAGCATCTTGCTTTGCATTGTGAACTGAGTTTGCTGTATAAGGGAATACTGCCTACCTCTCATTGTTTTCAAGAGTGAGAAACATCACCTTTGTTCAAAAATCCCCCATGCAACTGAATAGAAGAGGCAGTGTTGCTTGTGTGAGAGAATCAACAATGTTTGTAGCAAGAGCGGCTAGCACCTTGTTTTGCAGTTTGAACTGAGTTTGCTATTTGAAGGAATACTGCCTACCTCTCAGCGTTTTCATGGGTGAGGAACATCAACTTTGTGCCTAATAGTCCCTTTGAGTGTGTGGAGAAACACTGGAGTTTTTCTAAGAAAATGTTTCATGATAGAAGGAAGAGGGTCTAGCAGTTTGGTTAGCACTGTGAACTGAGTTTGCTGTGTTAGGGAATACTGCCTTCCTCTCAGTGTTTTCAAGAATGAGAAACATTACCTTTGTTGAAAATGGCCCTATACAACTGAAAGGAACATGCAGTGTAGCTTCTGTGAGAGAATCATTCACGTTAGAAGCCAAAGGGCCTAGAACCTTGTTTTGCAGTTTGATTTGAGTTTACTGTTTAAAGGAATACTGCCTACCTCTCAGCATTTTCATGGATGAAGAACATCAACTTTGTACATAATACCCATTTCAAGTGAGTGGAGAAACACTGTAGTTCTTCTAAGAAAATCTTCCATGATAGAAGGAAGAGGGTCTAGCAGTTTGGTGAGCACTGTGACCTGAGTTTGCTGTGTAAGGGAATACCGCCGACCTCTCAGTGTTTTCAAGAATGAGAAACATTACCTTTGTTGAAAATGGCCCTATACAACTGAAAGGAACATGCAGTGTAGCTTCTGTGAGAGAATCATTCACGTTAGAAGCAAAAGGGCCTAGAACCTTGTTTTGCAGTTTGATTTGAGTTTGCTGTTTAAAGGAATACTGCCTACCTCTCAGCGTTTTCATGGGTGAAGAACATCAACTTTGTACATAATACCCATTTCAAGTGAGTGGACTAACACTGTAGTTCTTCTAAGAAAATCTTCCATGTTAGAAGGAAGAGGGTCTAGCAGCTTGCTTAGCATTGTGAACTGAGTTTGCTGTATA
This sequence comes from Castor canadensis, assembly GCF_047511655.1. Classification (NCBI taxonomy): domain Eukaryota; kingdom Metazoa; phylum Chordata; class Mammalia; order Rodentia; family Castoridae; genus Castor; species Castor canadensis. The sequence goes on from NC_133403.1 coordinate 20,972,972, forward strand.
AGGGAATACTGCCTACCTCTCAGCGTTTTCATGGGTGAGGAACTTCAACTTTGTGCCTAATAGTCCCTTTGAGTGTGTGGAGAAACACTGTAATTCTTCTAAAAATTGTTTTATGATAGAAGGAAGAGGGTCTAGCAGTTTGGTTACCACTGTGAACTGAGTTTGCTGTGTAAGGGAATACGGCCTACCTCTCAGTGTTTTCAAGAATTAGAAACATTACCTTTGTTGAAAATGGCCCTATACAACTGAAAGGAAGATGCAGTGTAGCTTCTGTGAGAGAATCATTCATGTCAAAAGCAAGAGGGCCTAGAACCTTGTTTTGCAGTTTGATTTGACTTTCTTGTTTAAAGGAAAATTCCTTCCTCTCAATGTTTTCATGGCTGAGGAACAACTTTGTACCTAATACCCATTTCAAGTTAGTAGAGAAACACTATAGTTCTTCTAAGAAAATCTTTCATGTTAGAAGGAAGAGGGTCTAGCATCTTGCTTTGCATTGTGAACTGAGTTTGCTATATAAGGGAATACTGCCTACCTCTCATTGTTTTCAAGAGTGAGAAACATCACCTTTGTTCAAAAATCCCCCATGCAACTGAATGGAAGAGGTAGTGTTGCTTGTGTGAGAGAATCAACAATGTTTGAAGCAAGAGCGGCTAGCACCTTGTTTTGCAGTTTGAACTGAGTTTGCTATTTGAAGGAATACTGCCTACCTCTCTGCGTTTTCATGGGTGAGGAACATCAACTTTGTGCCTAATAGTCCCTTTGAGTGTGTGGAGAAACACTGTAGTTCTAAGAAAATGTTTCATGATAGAAGGAAGAGGGTCTAGCAGGTTGGTTAGCACTGTGAACTGAGTTTGCTGTGTAAGGGAATACTGCCTACCTCTCAGTGTTTTCAAGAATGAGAAAAATTACCTTTGTTGAAAATGGCCCTATACAACTGAAAGGAACATGCAGTGTAGCTTCTGTGAGAGAATCATTCAGGTTAGAAGCAAAAGGGCCTAGAAACTTGTTTTGCAGTTTGATTTGAGTTTGCTGTTTAAAGGAATACTGCCTACCTCTCAGCGTTTTCATGGGTGAAGAACATCAACTTTGTACATAATACCCATTTCAAGTGAGTGGAGAAACACTGTGTAGTTCTTCTATGAAAATCTTCCATGTTAGAAGGAAGATGGTCTAGCAGCTTGCTTAGCATTGTGAACTGAGGTTGCTGTATAAGGGAATACTGCCTACCTCTCAGTGTTTTCAAGAGTGAGAAACATCACCTTTGTTCAAAAATCCCCCATACAACTGAATAGAAGATGCAGTGTTGCTTGTGTGAGAGAACCAACAATGTTTGTAGCAAGAGCGGCTAGCACCTTGTTTTGCAGTTTGAATTGAGTTTGCTGTTTGAAGGAATACTGCCTAGCTCTCAGGGTTTTCATGGGTGAGGAACAGCAACTTTGTGCCTAATAGTGCCTTTCGAGTGTGTGGAGAAACACTGTAGTTCTTCTAAGAAAATGTTTCATGATAGAAGGAAGAGGGTCTAGCAGTTTGGTTAGCACTGTGAACTGAGTTTGCTGTGTTAGGGAATACTGCCTACCTCTCAGTGTTTTCAAGAATGAGAAACATTACCTTTGTTGAAAATGGCCCTATACAACTGAAATGAACATGCAGTGTAGCTTCTGTGAGAGAATCATTCAGGTTAGAAGCAAAAGGGCCTAGAACCTTGTTTTGCAGTTTGATTTGAGTTTGCTGTTTAAAGGAATACTGCCTACCTCTCAGCGTTTTCATGGGTGAAGAACATCAACTTTGTACATAATACCCATTTCAAGTGAGTGAAGAAACACTGTAGTTCTTCTAAGAAAATCTTCGATGTTAGAAGGAAGAGGGTCTAGTAGTTTTCTTACCACTGTGAACTGAGTTTGCTGTGTAAGGGAATACTGCCTACCTCTCAGTGTTTTCAAGAATGAGAAACATTACCTTTGTTGAAAATGGCCCTATACACCTGAAAGGAACATGCAGTGTAGCTTCTGTGAGAGAATCATTCACGTTAGAAGCAAAAGGGCCTAGAACCTTGTTTTGCAGTTTGATTTGAGTTTGCTGTTTAAAGGAATACTGCCTACCTCTCAGCGTTTTCATGGGTGAAGAACATCAACTTTGTACATAATACCCATTTCAAGTGAGTGGAGAAACACTGTAGTTCTTCTAAGAAAATCTTCCATGTTAGAAGGAAGAGGGTCTAGTAGTTTTCTTAGCACTGTGAACTGAGTTTGCTGTGTAAGGGAATACGGCCTACCTCTCAGTGTTTTCAAGAATGAGAAACATTACCTTTGTTGAAAATGGCCCTATACAACTGAAAGGAACATGCAGTGTAGCTTCTGTGAGAGAATCATTCACGTTAGAAGCAAAAGGGCCTACAAACTTGTTTTGCAGTTTGACTTGAATTTCCTGTTTAAAGGAATACTTCCTACCTCTCAGTGTTTTCATGGCTGAGGAACAACTTTGTACCTAATACCCATTTCAAGTTAGTAGAGAAACACTATAGTTCTTCTAAGAAAATCTTTCATGTTAGAAGGAAGAGGGTCTAGCATCTTGCTTTGCATTGTGAACTGAGTTTGCTGTATAAGGGAATACTGCCTACCTCTCATTGTTTTCAAGAGTGAGAAACATCACCTTTGTTCAAAAATCCCCCATGCAACTGAATAGAAGAGGCAGTGTTGCTTGTGTGAGAGAATCAACAATGTTTGTAGCAAGAGCGGCTAGCACCTTGTTTTGCAGTTTGAACTGAGTTTGCTATTTGAAGGAATACTGCCTACCTCTCAGCGTTTTCATGGGTGAGGAACATCAACTTTGTGCCTAATAGTCCCTTTGAGTGTGTGGAGAAACACTGTAGTTCTTCTAAGAAAATGTTTCATGATAGAAGGAAGAGGGTCTAGCAGTTTGGTTAGCACTGTGAACTGAGTTTGCTGTGTAAGGGAATACTGCCTACCTCTCAGTGTTTTCAAGAATGAGAAACATTACCTTTGTTGAAAATGGCCCTATACAACTGAAAGGAATATGCAGTGTAGCTTCTGTGAGAGAATCATTCACGTTAGAAGTAAAAGCGCCTAGATCCTTGTTTTGCAGTTTGATTTGAGTTTACTGTTTAAAGGAATACTGCCTACCTCTCAGCATTTTCATGGATGAAGAACATCAACTTTGTACATAATACCCATTTCAAGTGAGTGGAGAAACACTGTAGTTCTTCTAAGAAAATCTTCCATGATAGAAGGAAGAGGGTCTAGCAGCTTGCTTAGCATTGTGAACTGAGTTTGCTGTATAAGGGAATACTGCCTACCTCTCAGTGTTTTCAAAAGTGAGAAACATCACATTTGTTCAAAAATCCCCCATACAACTGAATAGAAGATGCAGTGTTGCTTGTATGAGAGAATCAATAATGTTTGAAGCAAGAGCGGCGACCACCTTGTTTTGCAGTTTGAATTGAGTTTGCTGTTTGAAGGAATACTGCCTACCTCTCAGCGTTTTCATGGGTGAGGAACTTCAACTTTGTGCCTAATAGTCCCTTTAGTGTGTGGAGAAACACTGTAATTCTTCTAAAAATTGTTTCATGATAGAAGGAAGAGGGTCTAGCAGTTTGGTTAGCACTGTGAACTGAGTTTGCTGTGTAAGGGAATACGGCCTACCTCTCAGTGTTTTCAAGAATTAGAAACATTACCTTTGTTGAAAATGGCCCTATACAACTGAAAGGAAGATGCAGTGTAGCTTCTGTGAGAGAATCATTCATGTCAAAAGCAAGAGGGCCTAGAACCTTGTTTTGCAGTTTGATTTGACTTTCTTGTTTAAAGGAATACTGCCTACCTCTCAGCATTTTCATGGGTGAAGAACATCAACTTTGTACATAATACCCATTTCAAGTGAGTGGAGAAACACTGTAGTTCTTCTAAGAAAATCTTCCATGTTAGAAGGAAGAGGGTCTAGTAGTTTTCTTAGCACTGTGAACTGAGTTTGCTGTATAAGGGAATACTGCCTACCTCTCAGTGTTTTCAAGAATGAGAAACATTACCTTTGTTGAAAATGGCCCTATACAACTGAAAGGAACATGCAGTGTAGCTTCTGTGAAACAATCATTCACGTTAGAAGCAAAAGGGCCTAGAACCTTGTTTTGCAGTTTGATTTGAGTTTGCTGTTTAAAGGAATACTGCCTACCTCTCAGCGTTTTCATGGGTGAAGAACATCTACTTTGTACATAATACCCATTTCAAGTGAGTGGAGAAACACTGTAGTTCTTCTAAGAAAATCTTCCATGTTAGAAGGAAGAGGGTCTAGCAGGTTGCTTAGCACTGGAACTGAGTTTGCTGTGTAAGGGAATACTGCCTACCTCTCAGGGTTTTAAAGTGTGAGGAATATAGTCTTTGGCAAAAGAGCCCCTTTCAAGTGAATGGAAGAAACATTCTATCCCTTGTAATGCAGATGTCAAGTTTTGCAGCAGGAGGTTCTGGCCCATTGTTTCCCTGTGAGAATTGAATTAGCATGTGAAAGAATGCTTCCCAAAGAAAGTCTTTATTGAGGGATATACTTCCCAGCACAGAGTGGTTTCCTGTGGTTGGACCATCACTTTTTTGGAAAAGTGGCAAATTCAAGTGAAAGGAAGCAGCACTGTTTCTGTTTTAAGAACAGCATTAATGTTAGAAGCAAGGGGGGCTAGCATGCTGTTTACCAGTGAGAAGTGAATGAACTTTCCAAGGGAATACTGCCTGTCTCTCAGGCTTTACACTGTGCGGAACATTACTTTTTTCAAATAGCCATTTGCAAGTGAATGGAAGAAGCACTGTTTCTCTTCTAAGACATCATAAATGTTACAAGCAAGAGGGCCAAGAACCTTGTTTAGCATTTGAATTCAGTTAGCTGGTTATAAGAATACGGCCTACATCTCAGTGTTATTCTGGGTGAAAAACATAAAGTTTGTGCCAAATACCGCCTTTCAAATGAATGGAGAAACACTGTAGCTCTTCTAATAAAACCATTAATGTAGAAGGAAGAGGGTCTAGCAGCTTGCTTACAATTGCGAATGGAGCTTGCTGTTGAAGGGAACAATGCCTACCTCTCAGTATTTCCATGAATGAGAACACAAGTGCATGAAAGGATCACTGTTGGTCTTGTGAGAGAACCAAGAATTTAAGAAGCAAGAGGGTCTAGCCACTTGTTTAATATTGTGAATTCAGTTCACATTTTAAAAGACTTCTGCCTATCCCTAAGTGTTTTCAAGGTTCTGGATCATCAACTTTTTGCAAAATGACCCCTTTCAAGTGAATGGCAGGAGCCCTGTAGCTCTAGAAAGACACACATTAAAGTTAGAAGCAAGAAGGTCTACAACCTTGTTTAGCCTTGTGAACGGAGTTGGCTTTTGAAAGGAACACTGCCTAAGTCTCAGCTTTGTCATGGGTGAGGAACATTACCTTTCAGCCAAATAGCCCCTTTTGAGGGAATGGAGAAACACTCTAGTTTTAATAAAATCTTTCATGTTAGAAGGAAGAGGGTCTAGCAGTTTGCTTAGCACTGTGAACTGAGTTTGCTGTATAAGGGAATACTGTCTACCTCTCAGTGTTTTCAAAAATGAGGAACATAACCTTTGTTGCAAATGGCCCGATACAACTGAAAGGAAGTTGCAGTGCAGCTTTTGTGAGAGAATCATCCATGTCAGAAGCCAGAAGGCCTAGAACCTTGTTTTGCAGTTTGATTTGAATTTGCTGTTTAAAGGAATACTGCCTACCTCTCAGCGTTTTCATGGCTGAGGAACAGCTTTGTACCTAATACCCATTTCAAGTGAGTAGAGAAACACAATAGTTCTTCTAAGAAAATCTTTCATGTTAGAAGGAAGAGGGTCTAGCAGCTTGCTTTGCATTGTGAACTGACTTTGCTGTATAAGGGAATACTGCCTACCTCTTAGTGTTTTCAAGAGTGAGATACATCAGCTTTGTTCACAATGGCCCCATACAACTGAAAGGAAGATGCAGTGTAGCTTGTGTGAGAGAATCAATAATATTTGAAGCAAGAGGGGCTAGCACCTTGTTTTGAAATTTGAATTGAGTTTGCTGTTTCCAGGAATACAGCCTACCTCTCAGTGTATTCATAGTTCAGGAACATCAACTTTGTGCCAAATTGCCCCTTTCAAGTGAGAGTTGAAACACTGTAGATCTTCTAAGAAAATCTTTCATGTTAGAAGGAAGAGGGCCTAGCAGTTTGCTTAGCACTGTGAACTGAGTTTGCTGTATAAGGGAATACTTCCTACCTCTCAATGTTTTCAAGAATGAGAAACATTACCTTTGTTGAAAACGGCACAATACCACCGAAAGGAAGATGCAGTGTAGCTTCTGTGAGAGAATCATTCATGTCAGAAGCAAGAGGGCCTAGAACCTTGTTTTGCAGTTTGATTTGAGTTTCCTGTTTAAAGGAGTACTGCCTACCTCTCAGCATTTTCATGGGTGAGGAATTTTAACTTTGTACATAAGAGCCCCTTTCAAGTGAGTGGAGAAACACTGTGTAGTTCTTCTAAGAAAATCTTCCATGTTAGAAGGAAGAGGGTCTAGTAGTTGCTTAGCACTGTGAAATGAGTTTGCTGTATAAGGGAATACTGCCTACCTCTCAGTGTTTTCAAGAATGAGAAACATTACCTTTGTTGAAAATGGCCCTATACAACTGAAAGGAACATGCAGTGTAGCTTCTGTGAGAGAATCATTCACGTTAGAAGCAAAAGGGCCTAGAACCATGTTTTGCAGTTTGATTTGAGTTTGCTGTTTAAAGGAATACTGCCTACCTGTCAGCGTTTTCATGGGTGAAGAACATCAACTTTGTACATAATTCCCATTTCAAGTGAGGGGAGAAACACTGTAGTTCTTCTAAGAAAATCTTCCATGTTAGAAGGAAGAGGGTCTAGCAGCTTGCTTAGCATTGTGAACTGACTTTGCTGTATAAGGGAATACTGCCTACCTCTCAGGGTTTTCAAAAGTGAGAAACATCACCTTTGTTCAAAAATCCCCCATACAACTGAATAGAAGAGGCAGTGTTGCTTGTGTGAGAGAATCAATAATGTTTGAAGCAAGAGCGGCGACCACCTTGTTTTGCAGTTTGAATTGAGTTTGCTGTTTGAAGGAATACTGCCTACCTCTCAGCGTTTTCATGGGTGAGGAACTTCAATTTTGTGCCTAATAGTCCCTTTGAGTGTGTGGAGAAACACTGTAATTCTTCTAAAAATTGTTTCATGATAGAAGGAAGAGGGTCTAGCAGTTTGGTTAGCACTGTGAACTGAGTTTGCTGTGTAAGGGAATACGGCCTACCTCTCAGTGTTTTCAAGAATTAAAAACATTACCTTTGTTGAAAATGGCCCTATACAACTGAAAGGAAGATGCAGTGTAGCTTCTGTGAGAAAATCATTCATGTCAAAAGCAAGAGGGCCTAGAACCTTGTTTTGCAGTTTGATTTGACTTTCTTGTTTAAAGGAATACTGCCTACCTTTCAGTGTTTTCATGGCTGAGGAACAAATTTGTACCTAATACCCATTTCAAGTTAGTAGAGAAACACTAGTTCTTCTAAGAAAATATTTCATGTTAGAAGAAAGAGGGTCTAGCATCTTGCTTTGCATTGTGAACTGAGTTTGCTGTATAAGGGAATAATGCCTACCTCTCAGTGTTTTCAAGAGTGAGAAACATCACCTTTGTTCAAAAATCCCCCATGCAACTGAATAGAAGAGGCAGTGTTGCTTGTGTGAGAGAATCAACAATGTTTGAAGCAAGAGCGGCTAGCAACTTGTTTAGCAGTTTGAACTGAGTTTGCTATTTGAAGGAATACTGCCTACCTCTCAGCGTTTTCATGGGTGAGGAACATCAACTTTGTGCCTAATAGTCCATTTGAGTGTGTGGAGAAACACTGTAGTTCTTCTAAGAAATTGTTTCATGATAGATTGAAGAGGGTCTAGCAGTTTGGTTAGCACTGTGAACTGAGTTTGCTGTGTAAGGGAATACGGCCTACCTCTCAGTGTTTTCAAGAATGAGAAACATTACCTTTGTTGAAAATGGCCCTATACAACTGAAAGGAACACGCAGTGTAGCTTCTGTGAGAGAATCATTCACGTTAGAAGCAAAAGGGCCTAGAACTTTGTTTTGCAGTTTGATTGGAGTTTGCTGTTTAAAGGAATACTGCCTACCTCTCAGCGTTTTCATGGGTGAAGAACATCAACTTTGTACATAATACCCATTTCAAGTGAGTGGAGAAACACTGTAGTTCTTCTAAGAAAATCTTCGATGTTAGAAGGAAGAGGGTCTAGTAGTTTTCTTAGCACTGTGAACTGAGATTGCTGTGTAAGGGAATACTGCCTACCTCTCAGTGTTTTCAAGAATGAGAAACATTACCTTTGTTGAAAATGGCCCTATACAACTGAAAGGAACATGCAGTGTAGCTTCTGTGAGAGAATCATTCAGGTTAGAAGCAAAAGGGCCTAGAACCATGTTTTGCAGTTTGATTTGAGTTTGCTGTTTAAAGGAATACTGCCTACCTGTCAGCGTTTTCATGGGTGAAGAACATCAACTTTGTACATAATTCCCATTTCAAGTGAGGGGAGAAACACTGTAGTTCTTCTAAGAAAATCTTCCATGTTAGAAGGAAGAGGGTCTAGTAGTTTTCTTAGCACTGTGAACTGAGTTTGCTGTATAAGGGAATACTGCCTACCTCTCAGTGTTTTCAAGAATGAGGAACATTACCTTTGTTGAAAATGGCCCTATACAACTGAAAGGAACATGCAGTGTAGCTTCTGTGAGAGAATAATTCACCTTAGAAGCAAAAGGGCCTAGAACCTTGTTTTGCAGTTTGATTTGAGTTTGCTGTTTAAAGGAATACTGCCTACCTCTCAGCGTTTTCATGGGTGAAGAACAACTACTTTGTACATAATACCCATTTCAAGTGAGTGGACTAACACTGTAGTTCTTCTAAGAAAATCTTCCATGTTAGAAGGAAGAGGGTCTAGCAGCTTGCTTAGCATTGTGAACTGACTTTGCTGTATAAGGGAATACTGCCTACCTCTCAGTGTTTTCAAAAGTGAGAAACATCACCTTTGTTCAAAAATCCCCCATACAACTGAATAGAAGATGCAGTGTTGCTTGTGTGAGAGAATCAATAATGTTTGAAGCAAGAGCGGCGACCACCTTGTTTTGCAGTTTGAATTGAGTTTGCTGTTTGAAGGAATACTGCCTACCTCTCAGCGTTTTCATGGGAGAGGAACTTCAACTTTGTGCCTAATAGTCCCTTTGAGTGTGTGGAGAAACACTGTAATTCTTCTACAAATTGTTTCATGATAGAAGGAAGAGGGTCTAGCAGTTTGGTTAGCACTGTGAACTGAGTTTGCTGTGTAAGGGAATACGGCCTACCTCTCAGTGTTTTCAAGAATTAGAAACATTACCTTTGTTGAAAATGGCCCTATACAACTGAAAGGAAGATGCAGTGTAGCTTCTGTGAGAGAATCATTCATGTCAAAAGCAAGAGGGCCTAGAACCTTGTTTTGCAGTTTGATTTGACTTTCTTGTTTAAAGGAATACTGCCTACCTCTCAGTGTTTTCATGGCTGAGGAACAACTTTGTACCTAATACCCATTTCAAGTTAGTAGAGAAACACTAGTTCTTCTAAGAAAATATTTCATGTTAGAAGGAAGAGGGTCTAGCATCTTGCTTTGCATTGTGAACTGAGTTTGCTGTATAAGGGAATACTGCCTACCTCTCAGTGTTTTCAAGAGTGAGAAACATCACCTTTGTTCAAAAATCCCCCATGCAACTGAATAGAAGAGGCAGTGTTGCTTGTGTGAGAGAATCAACAATGTTTGAGGCAAGAGCGGCTAGCACCTTGTTTTGCAGTTTGAACTGAGTTTGCTATTTGAAGGAATACTGCCTACCTCTCAGCGTTTTCATGGGTGAGGAACATCAACTTTGTGCCTAATAGTCCCTTTGAGTGTGTGGAGAAACACTGTAGTTCTTCTAAGAAAATGTTTCATGATAGAAGGAAGAGGGTCTAGCAGTTTGGTTAGCACTGTGAACTGAGTTTGCTGTGTAAGGGAATACGGCCTACCTCTCAGTGTTTTCAAGAATGAGAAACATTACCTTTGTTGAAAATGGCCCTATACAACTGAAAGGAACATGCAGTGTAGCTTCTGTGAGAGAATCATTCATGTTAGAAGCAAAAGGGCCTAGAACCTTGTTTTGCAGTTTGATTTGAGTTTGCTGTTTAAAGGAATACTGCCTACCTCTCAGCGTTTTCATGGGTGAAGAACATCAACTTTGTACATAATACCCATTTCAAGTGAGTGGAGAAACACTGTAGTTCTTCTAAGAAAATCTTCGATGTTAGAAGGAAGAGGGTCTAGTAGTTTTCTTAGCACTGTGAACTGAGTTTGCTGTGTAAGGGAATACTGCCTACCTCTCAGTGTTTTCAAGAATGAGAAACATTACCTTTGTTGAAAATGGCCCTATACAACTGAAAGGAACATGCAGGGTAGCTTCTGTGAGAGAATCATTCACGTTAGAAGCAAAAGGGCCTAGAACCTTGTTTTGCAGTTTGATTTGAGTTTGCTGTTTAAAGGAATACTGCCTACCTCTCAGCGTTTTCAGGGGTGAAGAACATCAACTTTGTACATAATACCCATTTAAAGTGAGTGGAGAAACACTGCAGTTCTTCTAAGAAAATCTTCCATGTTAGAAGGAAGAGGGTCTAGCAGTTTGCTTAGCACTGTGAACTGAGTTTGCTGTATAAGGGAATATTGCCTACCTCGCAGTGATTTCAAGAGGGAGAAACATCACCTTTGTTCAAAATCCCCCACAAAACTGAATAGAAGATGCAGTGTAGCTTGTGTGAGAGAATCAATAATGTTTGAAGCAAGAGCGGCTAGCACCTTGTTTTGCAGTTTGAATTGAGTTTGCTGTTTAAAGGAATACTGCCTAGCTCTCAGGGTTTTCATGGGTGAGGAACAGCCACTTTGTGCCTAATAGTGCCTTTCGAGTGTGAGGAGAAACACTGTAGTTGTTCTCAGAAAAATCTTTCATGATAGAAGGAAGAGGGTCTAGCAGTTTTCTTACCACTGTGAACTGAGCTTGCTGTTGAGGAGAACACTGCCTAACTCTCAGTGTTTCCATGAGTAAGAACACAAGTGAATGAAAGGAGCACTTTTGGTCTTGTTAGAGAACCATTAATTTTAGCAGCAAGAGGGTCTAGCCAATTGTTTACTATTGTGAATTCACTTAACATTCTAAAAGACTTCTGCATATCCCTTAGTGTTATCACGGTTCTAGATCATCAACTTTTTGCAAAATGACCCCTTTCAAGTGAACGGCAGAATCACTGTAGCTATTGAAAGAGACACATTAAAGTTAGAAGGAAGAAGCTCTATCACCTTGTTTAGCATTGTGCACTGAGTTGGCTTTTGAAAGGAACACTGCATAGGTCTCAGCTTTTTATGGTTGAGGAACATCAACTTTCAGCCAAATAGCCCCTTTCGAGTGACTGGAGAAACAGTCTAGTTTTAATAAAATGTATCATGTTAGAAGAAAGAGGGCCTAGCAGTTTTCTTAGCACTGTGAACTGAGTTTGCTGTATAAGGGAACCCTGCCTACCTCTCAATGTTTTCAAGAATGAGAAACATTACCTTTGTTGAAAATGGCCCAATACAAATGAAAGGAAGATGCAGTGTAGCTTCTGTGAGAGAATCATTCATGTCAAAAGCAAGAGGGCCTAGAAGCTTGTTTTGCAGTTTGATTTGAGTTTCCTGTTTAAAGGAATACTGCCTACCTCTCAGTGTTTTCATGGCTGAGGAACAACTTTGTACCTAATACCCATTTCAAGTTAGTAGAGAAACACTATAGTTCTTCTAAGAAAATCTTTCATATTAGAAGGAAGAGGGTCTAGCATCTTGCTTTGCATTGTGAACTGAGTTTGCTGTATAAGGGAATACTGCCTACCTCTCAGTGTTTTCAAGAGTGAGAAACATCACCTTTGTTCAAAAATCCCCCATGCAACTGAATAGAAGAGGCAGTGTTGCTTGTGTGAGAGAATCAACAATGTTTGAAGCAAGAGCGGCTAGCACCTTGTTTTGCAGTTTGAACTGAGTTTGCTATTTGAAGGATTACTGCCTACCTCTCAGCGTTTTCATGGGTGAGGAACATCAACTTTGTGCCTAACAGTCCCTTTGAGTGTGTGGAGAAACACTGTAGTTCTTCTAAGAAAATGTTCCATGATAGAAGGAAGAGGGTCTAGCAGTTTGGTTAGCACTGTGAACTGAGTTTGCTGTGTAAGGGAATACTGCCTACCTCTCAGTGTTTTCAAGAATGAGAAACATTACCTTTGTTGAAAATGGCCCTATACAACTGAAAGGAACATGCAGTGTAGCTTCTGTGAGAGAATCATTCACGTTAGAAGCAAAAGGGCCTAGAACCTTGTTTTGCAGTTTGATTTGAGTTTGCTGTTTAAAGGAATACTGCCTACCTGTCAGCGTTTTCATGGGTGAAGAACATCAACTTTGTACATAATTCCCATTTCAAGTGAGGGGAGAAACACTGTAGTTCTTCTAAGAAAATCTTCCATGTTAGAAGGAAGAGGGTCTAGTAGTTTTCTTAGCACTGTGAACTGAGTTTGCTGTATAAGGGAATACTGCCTACCTCTCAGTGTTTTCAAGAATGAGGAACATTACCTTTGTTGAAAATGGCCCTATACAACTGAAAGGAACATGCAGTGTAGCTTCTGTGAGAGAATAATTCACCTTAGAAGCAAAAGGGCCTAGAACCTTGTTTTGCAGTTTGATTTGAGTTTGCTGTTTAAAGGAATACTGCCTACCTCTCAGCGTTTTCATGGGTGAAGAACAATTACTTTGTACATAATACCCATTTCAAGTGAGTGGACTAACACTGTAGTTCTTCTAAGAAAATCTTCCATGTTAGAAGGAAGAGGGTCTAGCAGCTTGCTTAGCATTGTGAACTGACTTTGCTGTATAAGGGAATACTGCCTACCTCTCAGTGTTTTCAAAAGTGAGAAACATCACCTTTGTTCAAAAATCCCCCATACAACTGAATAGAAGATGCAGTGTTGCTTGTGTGAGAGAATCAATAATGTTTGAAGCAAGAGCGGCGACCACCTTGTTTTGCAGTTTGAATTGAGTTTGCTGTTTGAAGGAATACTGCCTACCTCTCAGCGTTTTCATGGGAGAGGAACTTTAACTTTGTGCCTAATAGTCCCTTTGAGTGTGTGGAGAAACACTGTAATTCTTCTACAAATTGTTTCATGATAGAAGGAAGAGGGTCTAGCAGTTTGGTTAGCACTGTGAACTGAGTTTGCTGTGTAAGGGAATACTGCCTACCTCTCAGTGTTTTCAAGAATGAGAAACATTACCTTTGTTGAAAATGGCCCTATACAACTGAAAGGAACATGCAGTGTAGCTTCTGTGAGAGAATCATTCACGTTAGAAGCAAAAGGGCCTAGAACCTTGTTTTGCAGTTTGATTTGAGTTTGCTGTTTAAAGGAATACTGCCTACCTCTCAGCGTTTTCATGGGTGAAGAACATCAACTTTGTACATAATACCCATTTCAAGTGAGTGGAGAAACACTGTAGCTCTTCTAAGAAAATCTTGGATGTTTGAAGGAAGAGGGTCTAGTAGTTTTCTTAGCACTGTGAACTGAGTTTGCTGTGTAAGGGAACACTGCCTACCTCTCAGTGTTTTCAAGAATGAGAAACATTACCTTTGTTGAAAATGGCCCTATACAACTGAAAGGAACATGCAGTGTAGCTTCTGTGAGAGAATCATTCACGTTAGAAGCAAAAGGGCCTAGAACCTTGTTTTGCAGTTTGATTTGAGTTTCCTGTTTAAAGGAATACTGCCTACCTCTCAGCGTTTTCATGGGTGAAGAAAATCTACTTTGTACATAATATCCATGTCAAGTGAGTGGACTAACACTGTAGTTCTTCTAAGAAAATCTTCCATGTTAGAAGGAAGAGGGTCTAGCAGCTTGCTTAGCATTGTGAGCTGAGTTTGCTGTATAAGGGAATACTGCCTACCTCTCAGTGTTTTCAAGAGTGAGAAACATCACCTTTGTTCAAAAATCCCCCATACAACTGAATAGAAGATTCAGTGTTGCTTGTGTGAGAGAATCAATAATGTTTGAAGCAAGAGTGGCGACCACCTTGTTTTGCAGTTTGAATTGAGTTTGCTGTTTGAAGGAATACTGCCTACCTCTCAGCGTTTTCATGGGTGAGGAACTTCAATTTTGTTCCTAATAGTCCCTTTGAGTGTGTGGAGAAACACTGTAATTCTTCTAAAAATTGTTTCATGATAGAAGGAAGAGGGTCTAGCAGTTTGGTTAGCACTGTGAACTGAGTTTGCTGTGTAAGGGAATACGGCCTACCTCTCAGTGTTTTCAAGAATTAGAAACATTACCTTTGTTGAAAATGGCCCTATACAACTGAAAGGAAGATGCAGTGTAGCTTCTGTGAGAAAATCATTCATGTCAAAAGCAAGAGGGCCTAGAACCTTGTTTTGCAGTTTGATTTGACTTGCTTGTTTAAAGGAATACTGCCTACCTCTCAGTGTTTTCATGGCTGAGGAACAAATTTGTACCTAATACCCATTTCAAGTTAGTAGAGAAACACTAGTTCTTCTAAGAAAATATTTCATGTTAGAAGGAAGAGGGTCTAGCATCTTGCTTTGCATTGTGAACTGAGTTTGCTGTATAAGGGAATAATGCCTACCTCTCAGTGTTTTCAAGAGTGAGAAACATCACCTTTGTTCAAAAATCCCCCATGCAACTGAATAGAAGAGGCAGTGTTGCTTGTGTGAGAGAATCAACAATGTTTGAAGCAAGAGCGGCTAGCAACTTGTTTTGCAGTTTGAACTGAGTTTGCTATTTGAAGGAATACTGCCTACCTCTCAGCGTTTTCATGGGTGAGGAACATCAACTTTGTGCCTAATAGTCCATTTGAGTGTGTGGAGAAACACTGTAGTTCTTCTAAGAAATTGTTTCATGATAGATTGAAGAGGGTCTAGCAGTTTGGTTAGCACTGTGAACTGAGTTTGCTGTGTAAGGGAATACGGCCTACCTCTCAGTGTTTTCAAGAATGAGAAACATTACCTTTGTTGAAAATGGCCCTATACAACTGAAAGGAACATGCAGTGTAGCTTCTGTGAGAGAATCATTCACGTTAGAAGCAAAAGGGCCTAGAACCTTGTTTTGCAGTTTGATTTGAGTTTGCTGTTTAAAGGAATACTGCCTACCTCTCAGCGTTTTCATGGGTGAAGAACATCAACTTTGTACATAATACCCATTTCAAGTGAGTGGAGAAACACTGTAGCTCTTCTACGAAAATCTTGGATGTTAGAAGGAAGAGGGTCTAGTAGTTTTCTTAGCACTGTGAACTGAGTTTGCTGTGTAAGGGAATACTGCCTACCTCTCAGTGTTTTCAAGAATGAGAAACATTACCTTTGTTGAAAATGGCCCTATACAACTGAAAGGAACATGCAGTGTAGCTTCTGTGAGAGAATCATTCACGTTAGAAGCAAAAGGGCCTAGAACCTTGTTTTGCAGTTTGATTTGAGTTTGCTGTTTAAAGGAATACTGCCTACCTCTCAGCGTTTTCATGGGTGAAGAACATCAACTTTGTACATAATACCCATTTCAAGTGAGTGGAGAAACACTGTAGTTCTTCTAAGAAAATCTTCCATGTTAGAAGGAAGAGGGTCTAGCAGTTTGCTTAGCACTGTGAACTCAGTTTGCTGTATAAGGGAATATTGCCTACCTCTCAGTGATTTCAAGAGTGAGGAACATCACCTTTGTTCAAAATCCCCCACAAAACTGAATAGAAGATGCAGTGTAGCTTGTGTGAGAGAATCAATAATGTTTGAAGCAAGAGCGGCTACCACCTTGTTTTGCAGTTTGAATTGAGTTTGCTGTTTGAAGGAATACTGCCTAGCTCTCAGGGTTTTCATGGGTGAGGAACAGCAACTTTGTGCCTAATAGTGCCTTTCGAGTGTGTGGAGAAACACTGTAGTTGTTCTAAGAAAATCTTTCATGATAGAAGGAAGAGGGTCTAGCAGTTTTCTTACCACTGTGAACTGAACTTGCTGTTGGGGAGAACACTGCCTAACTCTCAGTTTTTACCTGAGTAAGAACACAAGTGAATGAAAGGAGCACTTTTGGTCTTGTTAGAGAACCATTAGTTTTAGAAGCAAGAGGGTCTAGCCAATTGTTTACTATTGTGAATTCACTTAACATTCTAAAAGACTTCTGCATATCCCTTAGTGTTATCACGGTTCTAGATCATCAACTTTTTGCAAAATGACCCCTTTCAAGTGAACGGCAGAATCACTGTAGCTATTGAAAGAGACACATTAAAGTTAGAAGGAAGAAGCTCTATCACCTTGTTTAGCATTGTGCACTGAGTTGGCTTTTGAAAGGAACACTGCATAGGTCTCAGCTTTTTATGGTTGAGGAACATCAACTTTCAGCCAAATAGCCCCTTTCGAGTGACTGGAGAAACAGTATAGTTTTAATAAAATCTATCATGTTAGAAGGAAGAGGGCCTAGCAGTTTGCTTAGCACTGTAAACTGAGTTTGCTATATAAGGGAACCCTGCCTACCTCTCAATGTTTTCAAGAATGAGAAACATTACCTTTGTTGAAAATGGCCCTATACAACTGAAAGGAACATGCAGTGTAGCTTCTGTGAGAGAATCATTCAGGTTAGAAGCAAAAGGGCCTAGAACCATGTTTTGCAGTTTGATTTGGGTTTGCTGTTTAAAGGAATACTGCCTACCTCTCAGCGTTTTCATGGGTGAAGAACATCAACTTTGTACATAATTCCCATTTCAAGTGAGTGGAGAAACACTGTAGTTCTTCTAAGAAAATCTTCCATGTTAGAAGGCAGAGGGTCTAGTAGTTTTTTTAGCACTGTGAACTGAGTTTGCTGTATAAGGGAATACTGCCTACCTCTCAGTGTTTTCAAGAATGAGAAACATTACCTTTGTTGAAAATGGCCCTATACAACTGAAAGGAACATGCAGTGTAGCTTCTGTGAGAGAATCATTCACCTTAGAAGCAAAAGGGCCTAGAACCTTGTTTTGCAGTTTGATTTGAGTTTGCTGTTTAAAGGAATACTGCCTACCTCTCAGCGTTTTCATGGGTGAAGAACATCTACTTTGTACATAATACCCATTTCAAGTGAGTGGACTAACACTGTAGTTCTTCTAAGAAAATCTTCCATGTTAGAAGGAAGAGGGTCTAGCAGCTTGCTTAGCATTGTGAACTGACTTTGCTGTATAAGGGAATACTGCCTACCTCTCAGTGTTTTCAAAAGTGAGAAACATCACCTTTGTTCAAAAATCCCCCATACAACTGAGTAGAAGATGCAGTGTTGCTTGTGTGAGAGAATCAATAATGTTTGAAGCAAGAGCGGCGACCACCTTGTTTTGCAGTTTGAATTGAGTTTGCTGTTTGAAGGAATACTGCCTACCTCTCAGCGTTTTCATGGGTGAGGAACTTCAACTTTGTTCCTAATAGTCCCTTTGAGTGTGTAGAGAAACACTGTAATTCTTCTAAAAATTGTTTCATGATAGAAGGAAGAGGGTCTAGCAGTTTGGTTAGCACTGTGAACTGAGTTTGCTGTGTAAGGGAATACGGCCTACCTCTCAGTGTTTTCAAGAATTAGAAACATTACCTTTGTTGAAAATGGCCCTATACAACTGAAAGGAAGATGCAGTGTAGCTTCTGTGAGAGAATCATTCATGTCAAAAGCAAGAGGGCCTAGAACCTTGTTTTGCAGTTTGATTTGACTTTCTTGTTTAAAGGAATACTGCCTACCTCTCAGTGTTTTCATGGCTGAGGAACAACTTTGTACCTAATACCCATTTCAAGTTAGTAGAGAAACACTAGTTTTTCTAAGAAAATATTTCATGTTAGAAGGAAGAGGGTCTAGCATCTTGCTTTGCATTGTGAACTGAGTTTGCTGTATAAGGGAATACTGCCTACCTCTCAGTGTTTTCAAGAGTGAGAAACATCACCTTTGTTCAAAAATCCCCCATGCAACTGAATAGAAGAGGCAGTGTTGCTTGTGTGAGAGAATCAACAATGTTTGAAGCAAGAGCGGCTAGCACCTTGTTTTGCAGTTTGAACTGAGTTTGCTATTTGAAGGATTACTACCTACCTCTCAGCGTTTTCATGGGTGAGGAACATCAACTTTGTGCCTAATAGTCCCTTTGAGTGTGTGGAGAAACACTGTAGTTCTTCTAAGAAAATGTTTCATGATAGAAGGAAGAGGGTCTAGCAGTTTGGTTAGCACTGTGAACTGAGTTTGCTGTGTAAGGGAATACTGCCTACCTCTCAGTGTTTTCAAGAATGAGAAACATTACCTTTGTTGAAAATGGCCCTATACAACTGAAAGGAACATGCAGTGTAGCTTCTGTGAGAGAATCATTCACGTTAGAAGCAAAAGGGCCTAGAACCTTGTTTTGCAGTTTGATTTGAGTTTGCTGTTTAAAGGAATACTGCCTACCTCTCAGCGTTTTCATGGGTGAAGAACATCAACTTTGTACATAATACCCATTTCAAGTGAGTGGAGAAACACTGTAGCTCTTCTAAGAAAATCTTGGATGTTAGAAGGAAGAGGGTCTAGTAGTTTT
The DNA here is from genome assembly GCF_047511655.1 of Castor canadensis. Taxonomy (NCBI): domain Eukaryota; kingdom Metazoa; phylum Chordata; class Mammalia; order Rodentia; family Castoridae; genus Castor; species Castor canadensis. The sequence continues at coordinate 20,991,636 of NC_133403.1, forward strand.
CTTAGCACTGTGAACTGAGTTTGCTGTGTAAGAGAATACTGCCTACCTCTCAGTGTTTTCAAGAATGAGAAACATTACCTTTGTTGAAAATGGCCCTATACAACTGAAAGGAACATGCAGTGTAGCTTCTGTGAGAGAATCATTCACGTTAGAAGCAAAAGGGCCTAGAACCTTGTTTTGCAGTTTGATTTGAGTTTGCTGTTTAAAGGAATACTGCCTACCTCTCAGCGTTTTCATGGGTGAAGAACATCAACTTTGTACATAATACCCATTTCAAGTGAGTGGAGAAACACTGTAGTTCTTCTAAGAAAATCTTCGATGTTAGAAGGAAGAGGGTCTAGTATTTTTCTTAGCACTGTGAACTGAGATTGCTGTGTAAGGGAATACTGCCTACCTCTCAGTGTTTTCAAGAATGAGAAACATTACCTTTGTTGAAAATGGCCCTATACAACTGAAAGGAACATGCAGTGTAGCTTCTGTGAGAGAATCATTCACGTTAGAAGCAAAAGGGCCTAGAACCTTGTTTTGCAGTTTGATTTGAGTTTGCTGTTTAAAGGAATACTGCCTACCTCTCAGCGTTTTCATGGGTGAAGAACATCAACTTTGTACATAATACCCATTTCAAGTGAGTGGAGAAACACTGCAGTTCTTCTAAGAAAATCTTCCATGTTAGAAGGAAGAGGGTCTAGCAGTTTGCTTAGCACTGTGAACTGAGTTTGCTGTATAAGGGAATATTGCCTACCTCGCAGTGATTTCAAGAGTGAGAAACATCACCTTTGTTCAAAATCCCCCTCAAAACTGAATAGAAGATGCAGTGTAGCTTGTGTGAGAGAATCAATAATGTTTGAAGCAAGAGCGGCTAGCACCTTGTTTTGCAGTTTGAATTGAGTTTGCTGTTTAAAGGAATACTGCCTAGCTCTCAGGGTTTTCATGGGTGAGGAACAGCCACTTTGTGCCTAATAGTGCCTTTCGAGTGTGTGGAGAAACACTGTAGTTGTTCTCAGAAAATCTTTCATGATAGAAGGAAGAGGGTCTAGCAGTTTTCTTACCACTGTGAACTGAGCTTGCTGTTGAGGAGAACACTGCCTAACTCTCAGTGTTTCCATGAGTAAGAACACAAGTGAATGAAAGGAGCACTTTTGGTCTTGTTAGAGAACCATTAATTTTAGCAGCAAGAGGGTCTAGCCAATTGTTTACTATTGTGAATTCACTTAACATTCTAAAAGACTTCTGCATATCCCTTAGTGTTATCACGGTTCTAGATCATCAACTTTTTGCAAAATGACCCCTTTCAAGTGAACGGCAGAATCACTGTAGCTATTGAAAGAGACACATTAAAGTTAGAAGGAAGAAGCTCTATCACCTTGTTTAGCATTGTGCACTGAGATGCCTTTTGAAAGGAACACTGCATAGGTCTCAGCTTTTTATGGTTGAGGAACATCAACTTTCAGCCAAATAGCCCCTTTCGAGTGACTGGAGAAACAGTCTAGTTTTAAAAAAATCTATCATGTTAGAAGAAAGAGGGCCTAGCAGTTTTCTTAGCACTGTGAACTGAGTTTGCTGTATAAGGGAACCCTGCCTACCTCTCAATGTTTTCAAGAATGAGAAACATTACCTTTGTTGAAAATGGCCCAATACAAATGAAAGGAAGATGCAGTGTAGCTTCTGTGAGAGAATCATTCATGTCAAAAGCAAGAGGGCCTAGAAGCTTGTTTTGCAGTTTGATTTGAGTTTCCTGTTTAAAGGAATACTGCCTACCTCTCAGTGTTTTCATGGCTGAGGAACAACTTTGTACCTAATACCCATTTCAAGTTAGTAGAGAAACACTATAGTTCTTCTAAGAAAATCTTTCATATTAGAAGGAAGAGGGTCTAGCATCTTGCTTTGCATTGTGAACTGAGTTTGCTGTATAAGGGAATACTGCCTACCTCTCAGTGTTTTCAAGAGTGAGAAACATCACCTTTGTTGAAAATGGCCCTATACAACTGAAAGGAACATGCAGTGTAGCTTCTGTGAGAGAATCAACAATGTTTGAAGCAAGAGCGGCTAGCACCTTGTTTTGCAGTTTGAACTGAGTTTGCTATTTGAAGGAATACTGCCTACCTCTCAGCGTTTTCATGGGTGAGGAACATCAACTTTGTGCCTAATAGTCCATTTGAGTGTGTGGAGAAACACTGTAGTTCTTCTAAGAAAATGTTTCATGATAGAAGGAAGAGGGTCTAGCAGTTTGGTTAGCACTGTGAACTGAGTTTGCTGTGTAAGGGAATACTGCCTACCTCTCAGTGTTTTCAAGAATGAGAAACATTACCTTTGTTGAAAATGGCCCTATACAACTGAAAGGAACATGCAGTGTAGCTTCTGTGAGAGAATCATTCACGTTAGAAGCAAAAGGGCCTAGAACCTTGTTTTGCAGTTTGATTTGAGTTTGCTGTTTAAAGGAATACTGCCTACCTCTCAGCGTTTTCATGGGTGAAGAACATCAACTTTGTACATAATACCCATTTCAAGTGAGTGGAGAAACACTGTAGCTCTTCTAAGAAAATCTTGGATGTTTGAAGGAAGAGGGTCTAGTAGTTTTCTTAGCACTGTGAACTGAGTTTGCTGTGTAAGGGAACACTGCCTACCTCTCAGTGTTTTCAAGAATGAGAAACATTACCTTTGTTGAAAATGGCCCTATACAACTGAAAGGAACATGCAGTGTAGCTTCTGTGAGAGAATCATTCACGTTAGAAGCAAAAGGGCCTAGAACCTTGTTTTGCAGTTTGATTTGAGTTTGCTGTTTAAAGGAATACTGCCTAACTCTCAGCGTTTTCATGGGTGAAGAAAATCTACTTTGTACATAATATCCATGTCAAGTGAGTGGACTAACACTGTAGTTCTTCTAAGAAAATCTTCCATGTTAGAAGGAAGAGGGTCTAGCAGCTTGCTTAGCATTGTGAACTGAGTTTGCTGTATAAGGGAATACTGCCTACCTCTCAGTGTTTTCAAGAGTGAGAAACATCACCTTTGTTCAAAAATCCCCCATACAACTGAATAGAAGATTCAGTGTTGCTTGTGTGAGAGAATCAATAATGTTTGAAGCAAGAGCGGCGACCAACTTGTTTTGCAGTTTGAATTGAGTTTGCTGTTTGAAGGAATACTGCGTACCTCTCAGCGTTTTCATGGGTGAGGAACTTCAATTTTGTGCCTAATAGTCCCTTTGAGTGTGTGGAGAAACACTGTAATTCTTCTAAAAATTGTTTCATGATAGAAGGAAGAGGGTCTAGCAGTTTGGTTAGCACTGTGAACTGAGTTTGCTGTGTAAGGGAATACGGCCTACCTCTCAGTGTTTTCAAGAATTAGAAACATTACCTTTGTTGAAAATGGCCCTATACAACTGAAAGGAAGATGCAGTGTAGCTTCTGTGAGAAAATCATTCATGTCAAAAGCAAGAGGGCCTAGAACCTTGTTTTGCAGTTTGATTTGACTTTCTTGTTTAAAGGAATACTGCCTACCTCTCAGTGTTTTCATGGCTGAGGAACAAATTTGTACCTAATACCCATTTCAAGTTAGTAGAGAAACACTAGTTCTTCTAAGAAAATATTTCATGTTAGAAGGAAGAGGGTCTAGCATCTTGCTTTGCATTGTGAACTGAGTTTGCTGTATAAGGGAATACTGCCTACCTCTCAGTGTTTTCAAAAATGAGAAACATTACCTTTGTTGAAAATGGCCCTATACAACTGAAAGGAACATGCAGTGTAGCTTCTGTGAGAGAATCATTCAAGTTAGAAGCAAAAGGGCCTAGAACCTTGTTTTGCAGTTTGATTTGAGTTTGCTGTTTGAAGGAATACTGCCTACCTCTCAGCGTTTTCATGGGTGAAGTACATCAACTTTGTACATAATACCCATTTAAAGTGAGTGGAGAAACACTGTAGTTCTAAGAAAATCTTCCATGTTAGAAGGAAGAGGGTCTAGCAGTTTGCTTAGCACTGTGAACTCAGTTTGCTGTATAAGGGAATATTGCCTACCTCGCAGTGATTTCAAGAGTGAGGAACATCACCTTTGTTCAAAATCCCCCACAAAACTGAATAGAAGATGCAGTGTAGCTTGTGTGAGAGAATCAATAATGTTTGAAGCAAGAGCGGCTACCACCTTGTTTTGCAGTTTGAATTGAGTTTGCTGTTTGAAGGAATACTGCCTAGCTCTCAGGGTTTTCATGGGTGAGGAACAGCAACTTTGTGCCTAATAGTGCCTTTCGAGTGTGTGGAGAAACACTGTAGTTGTTCTAAGAAAATCTTTCATGATAGAAGGAAGAGGGTCTAGCAGTTTTCTTACCACTGTGAACTGAACTTGCTGTTGGGGAGAACACTGCCTAACTCTCAGTTTTTCCATGAGTAAGAACACAAGTGAATGAAAGGAGCACTTTTGGTCTTGTTAGAGAACCATTAGTTTTAGAAGCAAGAGGGTCTAGCCAATTGTTTACTATTGTGAATTCACTTAACATTCTAAAAGACTTCTGCATATCCCTTAGTGTTATCACGGTTCTAGATCATCAACTTTTTGCAAAATGACCCCTTTCAAGTGAACGGCAGAATCACTGTAGCTATTGAAAGAGACACATTAAAGTTAGAAGGAAGAAGCTCTATCACCTTGTTTAGCATTGTGCACTGAGTTGGCTTTTGAAAGGAACACTGCATAGGTCTCAGCTTTTTATGGTTGAGGAACATCAACTTTCAGCCAAATAGCCCCTTTCAAGTGACTGGAGAAACAGTATAGTTTTAATAAAATCTATCATGTTAGAAGGAAGAGGGCCTAGCAGTTTGCTTAGCACTGTAAACTGAGTTTGCTATATAAGGGAACCCTGCCTACCTCTCAATGTTTTCAAGAATGAGAAACATTACCTTTGTTGAAAATGGCCCTATACAACTGAAAGGAACATGCAGTGTAGCTTCTGTGAGAGAATCATTCAGGTTAGAAGCAAAAGGGCCTAGAACCATGTTTTGCAGTTTGATTTGAGTTTGCTGTTTAAAGGAATACTGCCTACCTCTCAGCGTTTTCATGGGTGAAGAACAACAACTTTGTACATAATTCCCATTTCAAGTGAGTGGAGAAACACTATAGTTCTTCTAAGAAAATCTTCCATGTTAGAGGGAAGAGGGTCTAGTAGTTTTTTTCGCACTGTGAACTGAGTTTGCTGTATAAGGGAATACTGCCTACCTCTCAGTGTTTTCAAGAATGAGAAACATTACCTTTGTTGAAAATGGCCCTATACAACTGAAAGGAACATGCAGTGTAGCTTCTGTGAGAGAATCATTCACCTTAGAAGCAAAAGGGCCTAGAAACTTGTTTTGCAGTTTGATTTGAGTTTGCTGTTTAAAGGAATACTGCCTAACTCTCAGCGTTTTCATGGGTGAAGAACATCTACTTTGTACATAATACCCCTTTCAAGTGAGTGGACTAACACTGTAGTTCTTCTAAGAAAATCTTCCATGTTAGAAGGAAGAGGATCTAGCAGCTTCCTTAGCATTGTGAACTGACTTTGCTGTATAAGGGAATACTGCCTACCTCTCACTGTTTTCAAAAGTGAGAAACATCACCTTTGTTCAAAAATCCCCCATACAACTGAATAGAAGAGGCAGTGTTGCTTGTGTGAGAGAATCAACAATGTTTGAAGCAAGAGCGGCTAGCAACTTGTTTTGCAGTTTGAACTGAGTTTGCTATTTGAAGGAATACTGCCTACCTCTCAGCGTTTTCATGGGTGAGGAACATCAACTTTGTGCCTAATAGTCCATTTGAGTGTGTGGAGAAACACTGTAGTTCTTCTAAGAAATTGTTTCATGATAGATTGAAGAGGGTCTAGCAGTTTGGTTAGCACTGTGAACTGAGTTTGCTGTGTAAGGGAATACGGCCTACCTCTCAGTGTTTTCAAGAATGAGAAACATTACCTTTGTTGAAAAAGGCCCTATACAACTGAAAGGAACATGCAGTGTAGCTTCTGTGAGAGAATCATTCACGTTAGAAGCAAAAGGGCCTAGAACCTTGTTTTGCAGTTTGATTTGAGTTTGCTGTTTAAAGGAATACTGCCTACCTCTCAGCGTTTTCATGGGTGAAGAACATCAACTTTGTACATAATACCCATTTCAAGAGAGTGGAGAAACACTGTAGCTCTTCTACGAAAATCTTGGATGTTAGAAGGAAGAGGGTCTAGTAGTTTTCTTAGCACTGTGAACTGAGTTTGCTGTGTAAGGGAATACTGCCTACCTCTCAGTGTTTTCAAGAATGAGAAACATTACCTTTGTTGAAAATGGCCCTATACAACTGAAAGGAACATGCAGTGTAGCTTCTGTGAGAGAATCATTCACGTTAGAAGCAAAAGGGCCTAGAACCTTGTTTTGCAGTTTGATTTGAGTTTGCTGTTTAAAGGAATACTGCCTACCTCTCAGCGTTTTCATGGGTGAAGAACATCAACTTTGTACATAATACCCATTTCAAGTGAGTGGAGAAACACTGTAGTTCTTCTAAGAAAATCTTCGATGTTAGAAGGAAGAGGGTCTAGTAGTTTTCTTAGCACTGTGAACTGAGATTGCTGTGTAAGGGAATACTGCCTACCTCTCAGTGTTTTCAAAAATGAGAAACATTACCTTTGTTGAAAATGGCCCTATACAACTGAAAGGAACATGCAGTGTAGCTTCTGTGAGAGAATCATTCAAGTTAGAAGCAAAAGGGCCTAGAACCTTGTTTTGCAGTTTGATTTGAGTTTGCTGTTTGAAGGAATACTGCCTACCTCTCAGCGTTTTCATGGGTGAAGTACATCAACTTTGTACATAATACCCATTTAAAGTGAGTGGAGAAACACTGTAGTTCTAAGAAAATCTTCCATGTTAGAAGGAAGAGGGTCTAGCAGTTTGCTTAGCACTGTGAACTCAGTTTGCTGTATAAGGGAATATTGCCTACCTCGCAGTGATTTCAAGAGTGAGGAACATCACCTTTGTTCAAAATCCCCCACAAAACTGAATAGAAGATGCAGTGTAGCTTGTGTGAGAGAATCAATAATGTTTGAAGCAAGAGCGGCTACCACCTTGTTTTGCAGTTTGAATTGAGTTTGCTGTTTGAAGGAATACTGCCTAGCTCTCAGGGTTTTCATGGGTGAGGAACAGCAACTTTGTGCCTAATAGTGCCTTTCGAGTGTGTGGAGAAACACTGTAGTTGTTCTAAGAAAATCTTTCATGATAGAAGGAAGAGGGTCTAGCAGTTTTCTTACCACTGTGAACTGAACTTGCTGTTGGGGAGAACACTGCCTAACTCTCAGTTTTTCCATGAGTAAGAACACAAGTGAATGAAAGGAGCACTTTTGGTCTTGTTAGAGAACCATTAGTTTTAGAAGCAAGAGGGTCTAGCCAATTGTTTACTATTGTGAATTCACTTAACATTCTAAAAGACTTCTGCATATCCCTTAGTGTTATCACAGTTCTAGATCATCAACTTTTTGCAAAATGACCCCTTTCAAGTGAACGGCAGAATCACTGTAGCTATTGAAAGAGACACATTAAAGTTAGAAGGAAGAAGCTCTATCACCTTGTTTAGCATTGTGCACTGAGTTGGCTTTTGAAAGGAACACTGCATAGGTCTCAGCTTTTTATGGTTGAGGAACATCAACTTTCAGCCAAATAGCCCCTTTCAAGTGACTGGAGAAACAGTATAGTTTTAATAAAATCTATCATGTTAGAAGGAAGAGGGCCTAGCAGTTTGCTTAGCACTGTAAACTGAGTTTGCTATATAAGGGAACCCTGCCTACCTCTCAATGTTTTCAAGAATGAGAAACATTACCTTTGTTGAAAATGGCCCTATACAACTGAAAGGAACATGCAGTGTAGCTTCTGTGAGAGAATCATTCAGGTTAGAAGCAAAAGGGCCTAGAACCATGTTTTGCAGTTTGATTTGACTTTGCTGTTTAAAGGAATACTGCCTACCTCTCAGCGTTTTCATGGGTGAAGAACATCAACTTTGTACATAATTCCCATTTCAAGTGAGTGGAAAAACACTGTAGTTCTTCTAAGAAAATCTTCCATGTTAGAGGGAAGAGGGTCTAGTAGTTTTTTTCGCACTGTGAACTGAGTTTGCTGTATAAGGGAATACTGCCTACCTCTCAGTGTTTTCAAGAATGAGAAACATTACCTTTGTTGAAAATGGCCCTATACAACTGAAAGGAACATGCAGTGTAGCTTCTGTGAGAGAATCATTCACCTTAGAAGCAAAAGGGCCTAGAACCTTGTTTTGCAGTTTGATTTGAGTTTGCTGTTTAAAGGAATACTGCCTAACTCTCAGCGTTTTCATGGGTGAAGAACATCTACTTTGTACATAATACCCCTTTCAAGTGAGTGGACTAACACTGTAGTTCTTCTAAGAAAATCTTCCATGTTAGAAGGAAGAGGGTCTAGCAGCTTGCTTAGCATTGTGAACTGACTTTGCTGTATAAGGGAATACTGCCTACCTCTCACTGTTTTCAAAAGTGAGAAACATCACCTTTGTTCAAAAATCCCCCATACAACTGAATAGAAGATGCAGTGTTGCTTGTGTGAGAGAATCAATAATGTTTGAAGCAAGAGCGGCGACCACCTTGTTTTGCAGTTTGAATTGAGTTTGCTGTTTGAAGGAATACTGCCTACGTCTCAGCGTTTTCATGGGTGAGGAACTTCAACTTTGTGCCTAATAGTTCCTTTGAGTGTGTGGAGAAACACTGTAATTCTTCTACAAATTGTTTCATGATAGAAGGAAGAGGGTCTAGCAGTTTGGTTAGCACTGTGAACTGAGATTGCTGTGTAAGGGAATACGGCCTACCTCTCAGTGTTTTCAAGAATTACAAACATTACCTTTGTTGAAAATGGCCCTATACAACTGAAAGGAAGATGCAGTGTAGCTTCTGTGAGAGAATCATTCATGTCAAAAGCAAGAGGGCCTAGAACCTTGTTTTGCAGTTTGATTTGACTTTCTTGTTTAAAGGAATACTGCCTACCTCTCAGTGTTTTCATGGCTGAGGAACAACTTTGTACCTAATACCCATTTCAAGTTAGTAGAGAAACACTAGTTCTTCTAAGAAAATATTTCATGTTAGAAGGAAGAGGGTCTAGCATCTTGCTTTGCATTGTGAACTGAGTTTGCTGTATAAGGGAATACTGCCTACCTCTCAGTGTTTTCAAGAGTGAGAAACATCACCTTTGTTCAAAAATCCCCCATGCAACTGAATAGAAGAGGCAGTGTTGCTTGTGTGAGAGAATCAACAATGTTTGAAGCAAGAGCGGCTAGCACCTTGTTTTGCAGTTTGAACTGAGTTTGCTATTTGAAGGATTACTGCCTACCTCTCAGCGTTTTCATGGGTGAGGAACATCAACTTTGTGCCTAATAGTCCCTTTGAGTGTGTGGAGAAACACTGTAGTTCTTCTAAGAAAATGTTTCATGATAGAAGGAAGAGGGTCTAGCAGTTTGGTTAGCACTGTGAACTGAGTTTGCTGTGTAAGGAAATACTGCCTACCTCTCAGTGTTTTCAAGAATGAGAAACATTACCTTTGTTGAAAATGGCCCTATACAACTGAAAGGAACATGCAGTGTAGCTTCTGTGAGAGAATCATTCACGTTAGAAGCAAAAGGGCCTAGAACCTTGTTTTGCAGTTTGATTTGAGTTTGCTGTTTAAAGGAATACTGCCTACCTCTCAGCGTTTTCATGGGTGAAGAACATCAACTTTGTACATAATACCCATTTCAAGTGAGTGGAGAAACACTGTAGCTCTTCTAAGAAAATCTTGGATGTTAGAAGGAAGAGGGTCTAGTAGTTTTCTTAGCACTGTGAACTGAGTTTGCTGTGTAAGAGAATACTGCCTACCTCTCAGTGTTTTCAAGAATGAGAAACATTACCTTTGTTGAAAATGGCCCTATACAACTGAAAGGAACATGCAGTGTAGCTTCTGTGAGAGAATCATTCACGTTAGAAGCAAAAGGGCCTAGAACCTTGTTTTGCAGTTTGATTTGAGTTTGCTGTTTAAAGGAATACTGCCTACCTCTCAGCGTTTTCATGTTTGAAGAACATCAACTTTGTACATAATACCCATTTCAAGTGAGTGGAGAAACACTGTAGTTCTTCTAAGAAAATCTTCGATGTTAGAAGGAAGAGGGTCTAGTATTTTTCTTAGCACTGTGAACTGAGATTGCTGTGTAAGGGAATACTGCCTACCTCTCAGTGTTTTCAAGAATGAGAAACATTACCTTTGTTGAAAATGGCCCTATACAACTGAAAGGAACATGCAGTGTAGCTTCTGTGAGAGAATCATTCACGTTAGAAGCAAAAGGGCCTAGAACCTTGTTTTGCAGTTTGATTTGAGTTTGCTGTTTAAAGGAATACTGCCTACCTCTCAGCGTTTTCATGGGTGAAGAACATCAACTTTGTACATAATACCCATTTCAAGTGAGTGGAGAAACACTGCAGTTCTTCTAAGAAAATCTTCCATGTTAGAAGGAAGAGGGTCTAGCAGTTTGCTTAGCACTGTGAACTGAGTTTGCTGTATAAGGGAATATTGCCTACCTCGCAGTGATTTCAAGAGTGAGAAACATCACCTTTGTTCAAAATCCCCCACAAAACTGAATAGAAGATGCAGTGTAGCTTGTGTGAGAGAATCAATAATGTTTGAAGCAAGAGCGGCTAGCACCTTGTTTTGCAGTTTGAATAGAGTTTGCTGTTTAAAGGAATACTGCCTAGCTCTCAGGGGTTTCATGGGTGAGGAACAGCCACTTTGTGCCTAATAGTGCCTTTCGAGTGTGTGGAGAAACACTGTAGTTGTTCTCAGAAAATCTTTCATGATAGAAGGAAGAGGGTCTAGCAGTTTTCTTACCACTGTGAACTGAGCTTGCTGTTGAGGAGAACACTGCCTAACTCTCAGTGTTTCCATGAGTAAGAACACAAGTGAATGAAAGGAGCACTTTTGGTCTTGTTAGAGAACCATTAATTTTAGCAGCAAGAGGGTCTAGCCAATTGTTTACTATTGTGAATTCACTTAACATTCTAAAAGACTTCTGCATATCCCTTAGTGTTATCACGGTTCTAGATCATCAACTTTTTGCAAAATGACCCCTTTCAAGTGAACGGCAGAATCACTGTAGCTATTGAAAGAGACACATTAAAGTTAGAAGGAAAAAGCTCTATCACCTTGTTTAGCATTGTGCACTGAGTTGGCTTTTGAAAGGAACACTGCATAGGTCTCAGCTTTTTATGGTTGAGAAACATCAACTTTCAGAAAAATAGCCCCTTTCGAGTGACTGGAGAAACAGTCTAGTTTTAATAAAATCTATCATGTTAGAAGAAAGAGGGCCTAGCAGTTTTCTTAGCACTGTGAACTGAGTTTGCTGTATAAGGGAACCCTGCCTACCTCTCAATGTTTTCAAGAATGAGAAACATTACCTTTGTTGAAAATGGCCCAATACAAATGAATGGAAGATGCAGTGTAGCTTCTGTGAGAGAATCATTCATGTCAAAAGCAAGAGGGCCTAGAAGCTTGTTTTGCAGTTTGATTTGAGTTTCCTGTTTAAAGGAATACTGCCTACCTCTCAGTGTTTTCATGGCTGAGGAAAAACTTTGTACCTAATACCCATTTCAAGTTAGTAGAGAAACACTATAGTTCTTCGAAGAAAATCTTTCATATTAGAAGGAAGAGGGTCTAGCATCTTGCTTTGCATTGTGAACTGAGTTTGCTGTATAAGGGAATACTGCCTACCTCTCAGTGTTTTCAAGAGTGAGAAACATCACCTTTGTTCAAAAATCCCCCATGCAACTGAATAGAAGAGGCAGTGTTGCTTGTGTGAGAGAATCAACAATGTTTGAAGCAAGAGCGGCTAGCACCTTGTTTTGCAGTTTGAACTGAGTTTGCTATTTGAAGGATTACTGCCTACCTCTCAGCGTTTTCATGGGTGAGGAACATCAACTTTGTGCCTAACAGTCCCTTTGAGTGTGTGGAGAAACACAGTAGTTCTTCTAAGAAAATGTTTCATGATAGAAGGAAGAGGGTCTAGCAGTTTGGTTAGCACTGTGAACTGAGTTTGCTGTGTAAGGGAATACTGCCTACCTCTCAGTGTTTTCAAGAATGAGAAACATTACCTTTGTTGAAAATGGCCCTATACAACTGAAAGGAACATGCAGTGTAGCTTCTGTGAGAGAATCATTCACCTTAGAAGCAAAAGGGCCTAGAACCTTGTTTTGCAGTTTGATTTGAGTTTGCTGTTTAAAGGAATACTGCCTACCTCTCAGCGTTTTCATGGGTGAAGAACATCAACTTTGTACATAATACCCATTTCAAGTGAGTGGAGAAACACTGTAGCTCTTCTACGAAAATCTTGGATGTTAGAAGGAAGAGGGTCTAGTAGTTTTCTTAGCACTGTGAACTGAGTTTGCTGTGTAAGGGAATACTGCCTACCTCTCAGTGTTTTCAAGAATGAGAAACATTACCTTTGTTGAAAATGGCCCTATACAACTGAAAGGAACATGCAGTGTAGCTTCTGTGAGAGAATCATTCACGTTAGAAGCAAAAGGGCCTAGAACCTTGTTTTGCAGTTTGATTTGAGTTTGCTGTTTAAAGGAATACTGCCTACCTCTCAGCGTTTTCATGGGTGAAGAACATCAACTTTGTACATAATACCCATTTCAAGTGAGTGGAGAAACACTGTAGTTCTTCTAAGAAAATCTTCGATGTTAGAAGGAAGAGGGTCTAGTAGTTTTCTTAGCACTGTGAACTGAGATTGCTGTGTAAGGGAATACTGCCTACCTCTCAGTGTTTTCAAGAATGAGAAACATTACCTTTGTTGAAAATGGCCCTATACAACTGAAAGGAACATGCAGTGTAGCTTCTGTGAGAGAATCATTCAAGTTAGAAGCAAAAGGGCCTAGAACCTTGTTTTGCAGTTTGATTTGAGTTTGCTGTTTGAAGGAATACTGCCTACCTCTCAGTGTTTTCATGGGTGAAGAACATCAACTTTGTACATAATACCCATTTAAAGTGAGTGGAGAAACACTGTAGTTCTAAGAAAATCTTCCATGTTAGAAGGAAGAGGGTCTAGCAGTTTGCTTAGCACTGTGAACTGAGTTTGCTGTATAAGGGAATATTGCCTACCTCGCAGTGATTTCAAGAGTGAGGAACATCACCTTTGTTCAAAATCCCCCACAAAACTGAATAGAAGATGCAGTGTAGCTTGTGTGAGAGAATCAATAATGTTTGAAGCAAGAGCGTCTACCACCTTGTTTTGCAGTTTGAATTGAGTTTGCTGTTTGAAGGAATACTGCCTAGCTCTCAGGGTTTTCATGGGTGAGGAACAGCAACTTTGTGCCTAATAGTGCCTTTCGAGTGTGTGGAGAAACACTGTAGTTGTTCTAAGAAAATCTTTCATGATAGAAGGAAGAGGGTCTAGCAGTTTTCTTACCACTGTGAACTGAACTTGCTGTTGGGGAGAACACTGCCTAACTCTCAGTTTTTCCATGAGTAAGAACACAAGTGAATGAAAGGAGCACTTTTGGTCTTGTTAGAGAACCATTAGTTTTAGAAGCAAGAGGGTCTAGCCAATTGTTTACTATTGTGAATTCACTTAACATTCTAAAAGACTTCTGCATATCCCTTAGTGTTATCACGGTTCTAGATCATCAACTTTTTGCAAAATGACCCCTTTCAAGTGAACGGCAGAATCACTGTAGCTATTGAAAGAGACACATTAAAGTTAGAAGGAAGAAGCTCTATCACCTTGTTTAGCATTGTGCACTGAGTTGGCTTTTGAAAGGAACACTGCATAGGTCTCAGCTTTTTATGGTTGAGGAACATCAACTTTCAGCCAAATAGCCCCTTTCAAGTGACTGGAGAAACAGTACAGTTTTAATAAAATCTATCATGTTAGAAGGAAGAGGGCCTAGCAGTTTGCTTAGCACTGTAAACTGAGTTTGCTGTATAAGGGAACCCTGCCTACCTCTCAATGTTTTCAAGAATGAGAAACATTACCTTTGTTGAAAATGGCCCTATACAACTGAAAGGAACATGCAGTGTAGCTTCTGTGAGAGAATCATTCAGGTTAGAAGCAAAAGGGCCTAGAACCATGTTTTGCAGTTTGATTTGAGTTTGCTGTTTAAAGGAATACTGCCTACCTCTCAGCGTTTTCATGGGTGAAGAACATCAACTTTGTACATAATTCCCATTTCAAGTGAGTGGAGAAACACTGTAGTTCTTCTAAGAAAATCTTCCATGTTAGAAGGAAGAGGGTCTAGTAGTTTTTTTAGCACTGTGAACTGAGTTTGCTGTATAAGGGAATACTGCCTACCTCTCAGTGTTTTCAAGAATGAGAAACATTACCTTTGTTGAAAATGGCCCTATACAACTGAAAGGAACATGCAGTGTAGCTTCTGTGAGAGAATCATTCACCTTAGAAGCAAAAGGGCCTAGAACCTTGTTTTGCAGTTTGATTTGAGTTTGCTGTTTAAAGGAATACTGCCTACTTCTCAGCGTTTTCATGGGTGAAGAACATCTACTTTGTACATAATACCCATTTCAAGTGAGTGGACTAACACTGTAGTTCTTCTAAGAAAATCTTCCATGTTAGAAGGAAGAGGGTCTAGCAGCTTGCTTAGCATTGTGAACTGACTTTGCTGTATAAGGGAATACTGCCTACCTCTCAGTGTTTTCAAAAGTGAGAAACATCACCTTTGTTCAAAAATCCCCCATACAACTGAATAGAAGATGCAGTGTTGCTTGTGTGAGAGAATCAATAATGTTTGAAGCAAGAGCGGCGACCACCTTGTTTTGCAGTTTGAATTGAGTTTGCTGTTTGAAAGAATACTGCCTACCTCTCAGCGTTTTCATGGGTGAGGAACTTCAACTTTGTGCCTAATAGTCCCTTTGAGTGTGTGGAGAAACACTGTAATTCTTCTAAAAATTGTTTCATGATAGAAGGAAGAGGGTCTAGCAGTTTGGTTAGCACTGTGAACTGAGTTTGCTGTGTAAGGGAATACGGCCTACCTCTCAGTGTTTTCAAGAATTAGAAACATTACCTTTGTTGAAAATGGCCCTATACAACTGAAAGGAAGATGCAGTGTAGCTTCTGTGAGAGAATCCTTCATGTCAAAAGCAAGAGGGCCTAGAACCTTGTTTTGCAGTTTGATTTGACTTTCTTGTTTAAAGGAATACTGCCTACCTCTCAGTGTTTTCATGGCTGAGGAACAACTTTGTACCTAATACCCATTTCAAGTTAGTAGAGAAACACTAGTTCTTCTAAGAAAATATTTCATGTTAGAAGGAAGAGGGTCTAGCATCTTGCTTTGCATTGTGAACTGAGTTTGCTGTATAAGGGAATACTGCCTACCTCTCAGTGTTTTCAAGAGTGAGAAACATCACCTTTGTTCAAAAATCCCCCATGCAACTGAATAGAAGAGGCAGTGTTGGTTGTGTGAGAGAATCAACAATGTTTGAAGCAAGAACGGCTAGCACCTTGTTTTGCAGTTTGAACTGAGTTTGCTGTTTGAAGGAATACTGCCTACGTCTCAGCGTTTTCATGGGTGAGGAACTTCAACTTTGTGCCTAATAGTTCCTTTGAGTGTGTGGAGAAACACTGTAATTCTTCTACAAATTGTTTCATGATAGAAGGAAGAGGGTCTAGCAGTTTGGTTAGCACTGTGAACTGAGATTGCTGTGTAAGGGAATACGGCCTACCTCTCAGTGTTTTCAAGAATTACAAACATTACCTTTGTTGAAAATGGCCCTATACAACTGAAAGGAAGATGCAGTGTAGCTTCTGTGAGAGAATCATTCATGTCAAAAGCAAGAGGGCCTAGAACCTTGTTTTGCAGTTTGATTTGACTTTCTTGTTTAAAGGAATACTGCCTACCTCTCAGTGTTTTCATGGCTGAGGAACAACTTTGTACCTAATACCCATTTCAAGTTAGTAGAGAAACACTAGTTCTTCTAAGAAAATATTTCATGTTAGAAGGAAGAGGGTCTAGCATCTTGCTTTGCATTGTGAACTGAGTTTGCTGTATAAGGGAATACTGCCTACCTCTCAGTGTTTTCAAGAGTGAGAAACATCACCTTTGTTCAAAAATCCCCCATGCAACTGAATAGAAGAGGCAGTGTTGCTTGTGTGAGAGAATCAACAATGTTTGAAGCAAGAGCGGCTAGCACCTTGTTTTGCAGTTTGAACTGAGTTTGCTATTTGAAGGATTACTGCCTACCTCTCAGCGTTTTCATGGGTGAGGAACATCAACTTTGTGCCTAATAGTCCCTTTGAGTGTGTGGAGAAACACTGTAGTTCTTCTAAGAAAATGTTTCATGATAGAAGGAAGAGGGTCTAGCAGTTTGGTTAGCACTGTGAACTGAGTTTGCTGTGTAAGGAAATACTGCCTACCTCTCAGTGTTTTCAAGAATGAGAAACATTACCTTTGTTGAAAATGGCCCTATACAACTGAAAGGAACATGCAGTGTAGCTTCTGTGAGAGAATCATTCACGTTAGAAGCAAAAGGGCCTAGCACCTTGTTTTGCAGTTTGAATAGAGTTTGCTGTTTAAAGGAATACTGCCTAGCTCTCAGGGGTTTCATGGGTGAGGAACAGCCACTTTGTGCCTAATAGTGCCTTTCGAGTGTGTGGAGAAACACTGTAGTTGTTCTCAGAAAATCTTTCATGATAGAAGGAAGAGGGTCTAGCAGTTTTCTTACCACTGTGAACTGAGCTTGCTGTTGAGGAGAACACTGCCTAACTCTCAGTGTTTCCATGAGTAAGAACACAAGTGAATGAAAGGAGCACTTTTGGTCTTGTTAGAGAACCATTAATTTTAGCAGCAAGAGGGTCTAGCCAATTGTTTACTATTGTGAATTCACTTAACATTCTAAAAGACTTCTGCATATCCCTTAGTGTTATCACGGTTCTAGATCATCAACTTTTTGCAAAATGACCCCTTTCAAGTGAACGGCAGAATCACTGTAGCTATTGAAAGAGACACATTAAAGTTAGAAGGAAAAAGCTCTATCACCTTGTTTAGCATTGTGCACTGAGTTGGCTTTTGAAAGGAACACTGCATAGGTCTCAGCTTTTTATGGTTGAGAAACATCAACTTTCAGAAAAATAGCCCCTTTCGAGTGACTGGAGAAACAGTCTAGTTTTAATAAAATCTATCATGTTAGAAGAAAGAGGGCCTAGCAGTTTTCTTAGCACTGTGAACTGAGTTTGCTGTATAAGGGAACCCTGCCTACCTCTCAATGTTTTCAAGAATGAGAAACATTACCTTTGTTGAAAATGGCCCAATACAAATGAATGGAAGATGCAGTGTAGCTTCTGTGAGAGAATCATTCATGTCAAAAGCAAGAGGGCCTAGAAGCTTGTTTTGCAGTTTGATTTGAGTTTCCTGTTTAAAGGAATACTGCCTACCTCTCAGTGTTTTCATGGCTGAGGAAAAACTTTGTACCTAATACCCATTTCAAGTTAGTAGAGAAACACTATAGTTCTTCGAAGAAAATCTTTCATATTAGAAGGAAGAGGGTCTAGCATCTTGCTTTGCATTGTGAACTGAGTTTGCTGTATAAGGGAATACTGCCTACCTCTCAGTGTTTTCAAGAGTGAGAAACATCACCTTTGTTCAAAAATCCCCCATGCAACTGAATAGAAGAGGCAGTGTTGCTTGTGTGAGAGAATCAACAATGTTTGAAGCAAGAGCGGCTAGCACCTTGTTTTGCAGTTTGAACTGAGTTTGCTATTTGAAGGATTACTGCCTACCTCTCAGCGTTTTCATGGGTGAGGAACATCAACTTTGTGCCTAACAGTCCCTTTGAGTGTGTGGAGAAACACAGTAGTTCTTCTAAGAAAATGTTTCATGATAGAAGGAAGAGGGTCTAGCAGTTTGGTTAGCACTGTGAACTGAGTTTGCTATGTAAGGGAATACTGCCTACCTCTCAGTGTTTTCAAGAATGAGAAACATTACCTTTGTTGAAAATGGCCCTATACAACTGAAAGGAACATGCAGTGTAGCTTCTGTGAGAGAATCATTCACCTTAGAAGCAAAAGGGCCTAGAACCTTGTTTTGCAGTTTGATTTGAGTTTGCTGTTTAAAGGAATACTGCCTACCTCTCAGCGTTTTCATGGGTGAAGAACATCAACTTTGTACATAATACCCATTTCAAGTGAGTGGAGAAACACTGTAGCTCTTCTACGAAAATCTTGGATGTTAGAAGGAAGAGGGTCTAGTAGTTTTCTTAGCACTGTGAACTGAGTTTGCTGTGTAAGGGAATACTGCCTACCTCTCAGTGTTTTCAAGAATGAGAAACATTACCTTTGTTGAAAATGGCCCTATACAACTGAAAGGAACATGCAGTGTAGCTTCTGTGAGAGAATCATTCACGTTAGAAGCAAAAGGGCCTAGAACCTTGTTTTGCAGTTTGATTTGAGTTTGCTGTTTAAAGGAATACTGCCTACCTCTCAGCGTTTTCATGGGTGAAGAACATCAACTTTGTACATAATACCCATTTCAAGTGAGTGGAGAAACACTGTAGTTCTTCTAAGAAAATCTTCGATGTTAGAAGGAAGAGGGTCTAGTAGTTTTCTTAGCACTGTGAACTGAGATTGCTGTGTAAGGGAATACTGCCTACCTCTCAGTGTTTTCAAGAATGAGAAACATTACCTTTGTTGAAAATGGCCCTATACAACTGAAAGGAACATGCAGTGTAGCTTCTGTGAGAGAATCATTCAAGTTAGAAGCAAAAGGGCCTAGAACCTTGTTTTGCAGTTTGATTTGAGTTTGCTGTTTGAAGGAATACTGCCTACCTCTCAGTGTTTTCATGGGTGAAGAACATCAACTTTGTACATAATACCCATTTAAAGTGAGTGGAGAAACACTGTAGTTCTAAGAAAATCTTCCATGTTAGAAGGAAGAGGGTCTAGCAGTTTTCTTACCACTGTGAACTGAGCTTGCTGTTGAGGAGAACACTGCCTAACTCTCAGTGTTTCCATGAGTAAGAACACAAGTGAATGAAAGGAGCACTTTTGGTCTTGTTAGAGAACCATTAGTTCTAGAAGCAAGAGGGTCTAGCCAATTGTTTACTATTGTGAATTCACTTAACATTCTAAAAGACTTCTGCATATCCCTTAGTGTTATCACGGTTCTAGATCATCAACTTTTTGCAAAATGACCCCTTTCAAGTGAACGGCAGAATCACTGTAGCTATTGAAAGAGACACATTAAAGTTAGAAGGAAGAAGCTCTATCACCTTGTTTAGCATTGTGCACTGAGTTGGCTTTTGAAAGGAACACTGCATAGGTCTCAGCTTTTTATGGTTGAGGAACATCAACTTTCAGCCAAATAGCCCCTTTCAAGTGACTGGAGAAACAGTACAGTTTTAATAAAATCTATCATGTTAGAAGGAAGAGGGCCTAGCAGTTTGCTTAGCACTGTAAACTGAGTTTGCTGTATAAGGGAACCCTGCCTACCTCTCAATGTTTTCAAGAATGAGAAACATTACCTTTGTTGAAAATGGCCCTATACAACTGAAAGGAACATGCAGTGTAGCTTCTGTGAGAGAATCATTCAGGTTAGAAGCAAAAGGGCCTAGAACCATGTTTTGCAGTTTGATTTGAGTTTGCTGTTTAAAGGAATACTGCCTACCTCTCAGCGTTTTCATGGGTGAAGAACATCAACTTTGTACATAATTCCCATTTCAAGTGAGTGGAGAAACACTGTAGTTCTTCTAAGAAAATCTTCCATGTTAGAAGGAAGAGGGTCTAGTAGTTTTTTTAGCACTGTGAACTGAGTTTGCTGTATAAGGGAATACTGCCTACCTCTCAGTGTTTTCAAGAATGAGAAACATTACCTTTGTTGAAAATGGCCCTATACAACTGAAAGGAACATGCAGTGTAGCTTCTGTGAGAGAATCATTCACCTTAGAAGCAAAAGGGCCTAGAACCTTGTTTTGCAGTTTGATTTGAGTTTGCTGTTTAAAGGAATACTGCCTACTTCTCAGCGTTTTCATGGGTGAAGAACATCTACTTTGTACATAATACCCATTTCAAGTGAGTGGACTAACACTGTAGTTCTTCTAAGAAAATCTTCCATGTTAGAAGGAAGAGGGTCTAGCAGCTTGCTTAGCATTGTGAACTGACTTTGCTGTATAAGGGAATACTGCCTACCTCTCAGTGTTTTCAAAAGTGAGAAACATCACCTTTGTTCAAAAATCCCCCATACAACTGAATAGAAGATGCAGTGTTGCTTGTGTGAGAGAATCAATAATGTTTGAAGCAAGAGCGGCGACCACCTTGTTTTGCAGTTTGAATTGAGTTTGCTGTTTGAAAGAATACTGCCTACCTCTCAGCGTTTTCATGGGTGAGGAACTTCAACTTTGTGCCTAATAGTCCCTTTGAGTGTGTGGAGAAACACTGTAATTCTTCTAAAAATTGTTTCATGATAGAAGGAAGAGGGTCTAGCAGTTTGGTTAGCACTGTGAACTGAGTTTGCTGTGTAAGGGAATAC
Source organism: Castor canadensis (assembly GCF_047511655.1). Lineage (NCBI taxonomy): Eukaryota > Metazoa > Chordata > Mammalia > Rodentia > Castoridae > Castor > Castor canadensis. The sequence goes on from NC_133403.1 coordinate 21,012,133, forward strand.
GGCCTACCTCTCAGTGTTTTCAAGAATTAGAAACATTACCTTTGTTGAAAATGGCCCTATACAACTGAAAGGAAGATGCAGTGTAGCTTCTGTGAGAGAATCCTTCATGTCAAAAGCAAGAGGGCCTAGAACCTTGTTTTGCAGTTTGATTTGACTTTCTTGTTTAAAGGAATACTGCCTACCTCTCAGTGTTTTCATGGCTGAGGAACAACTTTGTACCTAATACCCATTTCAAGTTAGTAGAGAAACACTAGTTCTTCTAAGAAAATATTTCATGTTAGAAGGAAGAGGGTCTAGCATCTTGCTTTGCATTGTGAACTGAGTTTGCTGTATAAGGGAATACTGCCTACCTCTCAGTGTTTTCAAGAGTGAGAAACATCACCTTTGTTCAAAAATCCCCCATGCAACTGAATAGAAGAGGCAGTGTTGGTTGTGTGAGAGAATCAACAATGTTTGAAGCAAGAACGGCTAGCACCTTGTTTTGCAGTTTGAACTGAGTTTGCTGTTTGAAGGAATACTGCCTACGTCTCAGCGTTTTCATGGGTGAGGAACTTCAACTTTGTGCCTAATAGTTCCTTTGAGTGTGTGGAGAAACACTGTAATTCTTCTACAAATTGTTTCATGATAGAAGGAAGAGGGTCTAGCAGTTTGGTTAGCACTGTGAACTGAGATTGCTGTGTAAGGGAATACGGCCTACCTCTCAGTGTTTTCAAGAATTACAAACATTACCTTTGTTGAAAATGGCCCTATACAACTGAAAGGAAGATGCAGTGTAGCTTCTGTGAGAGAATCATTCATGTCAAAAGCAAGAGGGCCTAGAACCTTGTTTTGCAGTTTGATTTGACTTTCTTGTTTAAAGGAATACTGCCTACCTCTCAGTGTTTTCATGGCTGAGGAACAACTTTGTACCTAATACCCATTTCAAGTTAGTAGAGAAACACTAGTTCTTCTAAGAAAATATTTCATGTTAGAAGGAAGAGGGTCTAGCATCTTGCTTTGCATTGTGAACTGAGTTTGCTGTATAAGGGAATACTGCCTACCTCTCAGTGTTTTCAAGAGTGAGAAACATCACCTTTGTTCAAAAATCCCCCATGCAACTGAATAGAAGAGGCAGTGTTGCTTGTGTGAGAGAATCAACAATGTTTGAAGCAAGAGCGGCTAGCACCTTGTTTTGCAGTTTGAACTGAGTTTGCTATTTGAAGGATTACTGCCTACCTCTCAGCGTTTTCATGGGTGAGGAACATCAACTTTGTGCCTAATAGTCCCTTTGAGTGTGTGGAGAAACACTGTAGTTCTTCTAAGAAAATGTTTCATGATAGAAGGAAGAGGGTCTAGCAGTTTGGTTAGCACTGTGAACTGAGTTTGCTGTGTAAGGAAATACTGCCTACCTCTCAGTGTTTTCAAGAATGAGAAACATTACCTTTGTTGAAAATGGCCCTATACAACTGAAAGGAACATGCAGTGTAGCTTCTGTGAGAGAATCATTCACGTTAGAAGCAAAAGGGCCTAGAACCTTGTTTTGCAGTTTGATTTGAGTTTGCTGTTTAAAGGAATACTGCCTACCTCTCAGCGTTTTCATGGGTGAAGAACATCAACTTTGTACATAATACCCATTTCAAGTGAGTGGAGAAACACTGTAGCTCTTCTAAGAAAATCTTGGATGTTAGAAGGAAGAGGGTCTAGTAGTTTTCTTAGCACTGTGAACTGAGTTTGCTGTGTAAGAGAATACTGCCTACCTCTCAGTGTTTTCAAGAATGAGAAACATTACCTTTGTTGAAAATGGCCCTATACAACTGAAAGGAACATGCAGTGTAGCTTCTGTGAGAGAATCATTCACGTTAGAAGCAAAAGGGCCTAGAACCTTGTTTTGCAGTTTGATTTGAGTTTGCTGTTTAAAGGAATACTGCCTACCTCTCAGCGTTTTCATGTTTGAAGAACATCAACTTTGTACATAATACCCATTTCAAGTGAGTGGAGAAACACTGTAGTTCTTCTAAGAAAATCTTCGATGTTAGAAGGAAGAGGGTCTAGTATTTTTCTTAGCACTGTGAACTGAGATTGCTGTGTAAGGGAATACTGCCTACCTCTCAGTGTTTTCAAGAATGAGAAACATTACCTTTGTTGAAAATGGCCCTATACAACTGAAAGGAACATGCAGTGTAGCTTCTGTGAGAGAATCATTCACGTTAGAAGCAAAAGGGCCTAGAACCTTGTTTTGCAGTTTGATTTGAGTTTGCTGTTTAAAGGAATACTGCCTACCTCTCAGCGTTTTCATGGGTGAAGAACATCAACTTTGTACATAATACCCATTTCAAGTGAGTGGAGAAACACTGCAGTTCTTCTAAGAAAATCTTCCATGTTAGAAGGAAGAGGGTCTAGCAGTTTGCTTAGCACTGTGAACTGAGTTTGCTGTATAAGGGAATATTGCCTACCTCGCAGTGATTTCAAGAGTGAGAAACATCACCTTTGTTCAAAATCCCCCACAAAACTGAATAGAAGATGCAGTGTAGCTTGTGTGAGAGAATCAATAATGTTTGAAGCAAGAGCGGCTAGCACCTTGTTTTGCAGTTTGAATAGAGTTTGCTGTTTAAAGGAATACTGCCTAGCTCTCAGGGGTTTCATGGGTGAGGAACAGCCACTTTGTGCCTAATAGTGCCTTTCGAGTGTGTGGAGAAACACTGTAGTTGTTCTCAGAAAATCTTTCATGATAGAAGGAAGAGGGTCTAGCAGTTTTCTTACCACTGTGAACTGAGCTTGCTGTTGAGGAGAACACTGCCTAACTCTCAGTGTTTCCATGAGTAAGAACACAAGTGAATGAAAGGAGCACTTTTGGTCTTGTTAGAGAACCATTAATTTTAGCAGCAAGAGGGTCTAGCCAATTGTTTACTATTGTGAATTCACTTAACATTCTAAAAGACTTCTGCATATCCCTTAGTGTTATCACGGTTCTAGATCATCAACTTTTTGCAAAATGACCCCTTTCAAATGAACGGCAGAATCACTGTAGCTATTGAAAGAGACACATTAAAGTTAGAAGGAAAAAGCTCTATCACCTTGTTTAGCATTGTGCACTGAGTTGGCTTTTGAAAGGAACACTGCATAGGTCTCAGCTTTTTATGGTTGAGAAACATCAACTTTCAGAAAAATAGCCCCTTTCGAGTGACTGGAGAAACAGTCTAGTTTTAATAAAATCTATCATGTTAGAAGAAAGAGGGCCTAGCAGTTTTCTTAGCACTGTGAACTGAGTTTGCTGTATAAGGGAACCCTGCCTACCTCTCAATGTTTTCAAGAATGAGAAACATTACCTTTGTTGAAAATGGCCCAATACAAATGAAAGGAAGATGCAGTGTAGCTTCTGTGAGAGAATCATTCATGTCAAAAGCAAGAGGGCCTAGAAGCTTGTTTTGCAGTTTGATTTGAGTTTCCTGTTTAAAGGAATACTGCCTACCTCTCAGTGTTTTCATGGCTGAGGAAAAACTTTGTACCTAATACCCATTTCAAGTTAGTAGAGAAACACTATAGTTCTTCGAAGAAAATCTTTCATATTAGAAGGAAGAGGGTCTAGCATCTTGCTTTGCATTGTGAACTGAGTTTGCTGTATAAGGGAATACTGCCTACCTCTCAGTGTTTTCAAGAGTGAGAAACATCACCTTTGTTCAAAAATCCCCCATGCAACTGAATAGAAGAGGCAGTGTTGCTTGTGTGAGAGAATCAACAATGTTTGAAGCAAGAGCGGCTAGCACCTTGTTTTGCAGTTTGAACTGAGTTTGCTATTTGAAGGATTACTGCCTACCTCTCAGCGTTTTCATGGGTGAGGAACATCAACTTTGTGCCTAACAGTCCCTTTGAGTGTGTGGAGAAACACAGTAGTTCTTCTAAGAAAATGTTTCATGATAGAAGGAAGAGGGTCTAGCAGTTTGGTTAGCACTGTGAACTGAGTTTGCTGTGTAAGGGAATACTGCCTACCTCTCAGTGTTTTCAAGAATGAGAAACATTACCTTTGTTGAAAATGGCCCTATACAACTGAAAGGAACATGCAGTGTAGCTTCTGTGAGAGAATCATTCACCTTAGAAGCAAAAGGGCCTAGAACCTTGTTTTGCAGTTTGATTTGAGTTTGCTGTTTAAAGGAATACTGCCTACCTCTCAGCGTTTTCATGGGTGAAGAACATCAACTTTGTACATAATACCCATTTCAAGTGAGTGGAGAAACACTGTAGCTCTTCTACGAAAATCTTGGATGTTAGAAGGAAGAGGGTCTAGTAGTTTTCTTAGCACTGTGAACTGAGTTTGCTGTGTAAGGGAATACTGCCTACCTCTCAGTGTTTTCAAGAATGAGAAACATTACCTTTGTTGAAAATGGCCCTATACAACTGAAAGGAACATGCAGTGTAGCTTCTGTGAGAGAATCATTCACGTTAGAAGCAAAAGGGCCTAGAACCTTGTTTTGCAGTTTGATTTGAGTTTGCTGTTTAAAGGAATACTGCCTACCTCTCAGCGTTTTCATGGGTGAAGAACATCAACTTTGTACATAATACCCATTTCAAGTGAGTGGAGAAACACTGTAGTTCTTCTAAGAAAATCTTCGATGTTAGAAGGAAGAGGGTCTAGTAGTTTTCTTAGCACTGTGAACTGAGATTGCTGTGTAAGGGAATACTGCCTACCTCTCAGTGTTTTCAAGAATGAGAAACATTACCTTTGTTGAAAATGGCCCTATACAACTGAAAGGAACATGCAGTGTAGCTTCTGTGAGAGAATCATTCAAGTTAGAAGCAAAAGGGCCTAGAACCTTGTTTTGCAGTTTGATTTGAGTTTGCTGTTTGAAGGAATACTGCCTACCTCTCAGTGTTTTCATGGGTGAAGAACATCAACTTTGTACATAATACCCATTTAAAGTGAGTGGAGAAACACTGTAGTTCTAAGAAAATCTTCCATGTTAGAAGGAAGAGGGTCTAGCAGTTTGCTTAGCACTGTGAACTGAGTTTGCTGTATAAGGGAATATTGCCTACCTCGCAGTGATTTCAAGAGTGAGGAACATCACCTTTGTTCAAAATCCCCCACAAAACTGAATAGAAGATGCAGTGTAGCTTGTGTGAGAGAATCAATAATGTTTGAAGCAAGAGCGTCTACCACCTTGTTTTGCAGTTTGAATTGAGTTTGCTGTTTGAAGGAATACTGCCTAGCTCTCAGGGTTTTCATGGGTGAGGAACAGCAACTTTGTGCCTAATAGTGCCTTTCGAGTGTGTGGAGAAACACTGTAGTTGTTCTAAGAAAATCTTTCATGATAGAAGGAAGAGGGTCTAGCAGTTTTCTTACCACTGTGAACTGAACTTGCTGTTGGGGAGAACACTGCCTAACTCTCAGTTTTTCCATGAGTAAGAACACAAGTGAATGAAAGGAGCACTTTTGGTCTTGTTAGAGAACCATTAGTTTTAGAAGCAAGAGGGTCTAGCCAATTGTTTACTATTGTGAATTCACTTAACATTCTAAAAGACTTCTGCATATCCCTTAGTGTTATCACGGTTCTAGATCATCAACTTTTTGCAAAATGACCCCTTTCAAGTGAACGGCAGAATCACTGTAGCTATTGAAAGAGACACATTAAAGTTAGAAGGAAGAAGCTCTATCACCTTGTTTAGCATTGTGCACTGAGTTGGCTTTTGAAAGGAACACTGCATAGGTCTCAGCTTTTTATGGTTGAGGAACATCAACTTTCAGCCAAATAGCCCCTTTCAAGTGACTGGAGAAACAGTACAGTTTTAATAAAATCTATCATGTTAGAAGGAAGAGGGCCTAGCAGTTTGCTTAGCACTGTAAACTGAGTTTGCTGTATAAGGGAACCCTGCCTACCTCTCAATGTTTTCAAGAATGAGAAACATTACCTTTGTTGAAAATGGCCCTATACAACTGAAAGGAACATGCAGTGTAGCTTCTGTGAGAGAATCATTCAGGTTAGAAGCAAAAGGGCCTAGAACCATGTTTTGCAGTTTGATTTGAGTTTGCTGTTTAAAGGAATACTGCCTACCTCTCAGCGTTTTCATGGGTGAAGAACATCAACTTTGTACATAATTCCCATTTCAAGTGAGTGGAGAAACACTGTAGTTCTTCTAAGAAAATCTTCCATGTTAGAAGGAAGAGGGTCTAGTAGTTTTTTTAGCACTGTGAACTGAGTTTGCTGTATAAGGGAATACTGCCTACCTCTCAGTGTTTTCAAGAATGAGAAACATTACCTTTGTTGAAAATGGCCCTATACAACTGAAAGGAACATGCAGTGTAGCTTCTGTGAGAGAATCATTCACCTTAGAAGCAAAAGGGCCTAGAACCTTGTTTTGCAGTTTGATTTGAGTTTGCTGTTTAAAGGAATACTGCCTACTTCTCAGCGTTTTCATGGGTGAAGAACATCTACTTTGTACATAATACCCATTTCAAGTGAGTGGACTAACACTGTAGTTCTTCTAAGAAAATCTTCCATGTTAGAAGGAAGAGGGTCTAGCAGCTTGCTTAGCATTGTGAACTGACTTTGCTGTATAAGGGAATACTGCCTACCTCTCAGTGTTTTCAAAAGTGAGAAACATCACCTTTGTTCAAAAATCCCCCATACAACTGAATAGAAGATGCAGTGTTGCTTGTGTGAGAGAATCAATAATGTTTGAAGCAAGAGCGGCGACCACCTTGTTTTGCAGTTTGAATTGAGTTTGCTGTTTGAAAGAATACTGCCTACCTCTCAGCGTTTTCATGGGTGAGGAACTTCAACTTTGTGCCTAATAGTCCCTTTGAGTGTGTGGAGAAACACTGTAATTCTTCTAAAAATTGTTTCATGATAGAAGGAAGAGGGTCTAGCAGTTTGGTTAGCACTGTGAACTGAGTTTGCTGTGTAAGGGAATACGGCCTACCTCTCAGTGTTTTCAAGAATTAGAAACATTACCTTTGTTGAAAATGGCCCTATACAACTGAAAGGAAGATGCAGTGTAGCTTCTGTGAGAGAATCCTTCATGTCAAAAGCAAGAGGGCCTAGAACCTTGTTTTGCAGTTTGATTTGACTTTCTTGTTTAAAGGAATACTGCCTACCTCTCAGTGTTTTCATGGCTGAGGAACAACTTTGTACCTAATACCCATTTCAAGTTAGTAGAGAAACACTAGTTCTTCTAAGAAAATATTTCATGTTAGAAGGAAGAGGGTCTAGCATCTTGCTTTGCATTGTGAACTGAGTTTGCTGTATAAGGGAATACTGCCTACCTCTCAGTGTTTTCAAGAGTGAGAAACATCACCTTTGTTCAAAAATCCCCCATGCAACTGAATAGAAGAGGCAGTGTTGGTTGTGTGAGAGAATCAACAATGTTTGAAGCAAGAACGGCTAGCACCTTGTTTTGCAGTTTGAACTGAGTTTGCTATTTTAAGGAATACTGCCTACCTCTCAGCGTTTTCATGGGTGAGGAACATCAACTTTGTGCCTAATAGTCCATTTGAGTGTGTGGAGAAACACTGTAGTTCTTCTAAGAAAATGTTTCATGATAGAAGGAAGAGGGTCTAGCAGTTTGGTTAGCACTGTGAACTGAGTTTGCTGTGTAAGGGAATACGGCCTACCTCTCAGTGTTTTCAAGAATGAGAAACATTACCTTTGTTGAAAATGGCCCTATACAACTGAAAGGAACATGCAGTGTAGCTTCTGTGAGAGAATCATTCAAGTTAGAAGCAAAAGGGCCTAGAACCTTGTTTTGCAGTTTGATTTGAGTTTGCTGTTTGAAGGAATACTGCCTACCTCTCAGCGTTTTCATGGGTGAAGAACATCAACTTTGTACATAATACCCATTTCAAGTGAGTGGAGAAACACTGTAGTTCTTCTAAGAAAATCTTCGATGTTAGAAGGAAGAGGGTCTAGTATTTTTCTTAGCACTGTGAACTGAGATTGCTGTGTAAGGGAATACTGCCTACCTCTCAGTGTTTTCAAGAATGAGAAACATTACCTTTGTTGAAAATGGCCCTATACAACTGAAAGGAACATGCAGTGTAGCTTCTGTGAGAGAATCATTCACGTTAGAAGCAAAAGGGCCTAGAACCTTGTTTTGCAGTTTGATTTGAGTTTGCTGTTTAAAGGAATACTGCCTACCTCTCAGCGTTTTCATGGGTGAAGAACATCAACTTTGTACATAATACCCATTTCAAGTGAGTGGAGAAACACTGTAGTTCTTCTAAGAAAATCTTCGATGTTAGAAGGAAGAGGGTCTATTAGTTTTCTTAGCACTGTGAACTGAGTTTGCTGTGTAAGGGAATACTGCCTACCTCTCAGTGTTTTCAAGAATGAGAAACATTACCTTTGTTGAAAATGGCCCTATACAACTGAAAGGAACATGCAGTGTAGCTTCTGTGAGAGAATCATTCACGTTAGAAGCAAAAGGGCCTAGAACCTTGTTTTGCAGTTTGATTTGAGTTTGCTGTTTAAAGGAATACTGCCTACCTCTCAGCGTTTTCATGGGTGAAGAACATCAACTTTGTACATAATACCCATTTCAAGTGAGTGGAGAAACACTGTAGTTCTTCTAAGAAAATCTTCGATGTTAGAAGGAAGAGGGTCTAGTATTTTTCTTAGCACTGTGAACTGAGATTGCTGTGTAAGGGAATACTGCCTACCTCTCAGTGTTTTCAAGAATGAGAAACATTACCTTTGTTGAAAATGGCCCTATACAACTGAAAGGAACATGCAGTGTAGCTTCTGTGAGAGAATCATTCACGTTAGAAGCAAAAGGGCCTAGAACCTTGTTTTGCAGTTTGATTTGAGTTTGCTGTTTAAAGGAATACTGCCTACCTCTCAGCGTTTTCATGGGTGAAGAACATCAACTTTGTACATAATACCCATTTCAAGTGAGTGGAGAAACACTGCAGTTCTTCTAAGAAAATCTCCCATGTTAGAAGGAAGAGGGTCTACTAGTTTGCTTAGCACTGTGAACTGAGTTTGCTGTATAAGGGAATACAGCCTACCTCTCAGTGTTTTCAAGAATGAGAAACATTACATTTGTTGAAAATGGCCCTATACAACTGAAAGGAACATGCAGTGTAGCTTCTGTGAGAGAATCATTCACGTTAGAAGCAAAAGGGCCTAGAACCTTGTTTTGCAGTTTGATTTGAGTTTGCTGTTTAAAGGAATACTGCCTACCTCTCAGCGTTTTCATGGGTGAAGAACATCAACTTTGTACATAATACCCATTTCAAGTGAGTGGAGAAACACTGCAGTTCTTCTAAGAAAATCTTCCATGTTAGAAGGAAGAGGGTCTACTAGTTTGCTTAGCACTGTGAACTGAGTTTGCTGTATAAGGGAATACTGCCTACCTCTCAGTGTTTTCAAAAGTGAGAAACATCACCTTTGTTCAAAAATCGCCCATACAACTGAATAGAAGATGCAGTGTTGCTTGTGTGAGAGAATCAATAATATTTGAAGCAAGAGCGGCGACCACCTTGTTTTGCAGTTTGAATTGAGTTTGCTGTTTGAAGGAATACTGCCTAAATGGCCTTATACAACTGAAAGGAACATGCAGTGTAGCTTCTGTGAGAGAATCATTCACGTTAGAAGCAAAAGGGCCTAGAACCTTGTTTTGCAGTTTGATTTGAGTTTGCTGTTTAAAGGAATACTGCCTACCTCTCAGCATTTTCATGGGTGAAGAACATCAACTTTGTACATAATACCCATTTCAAGTGAGTGCACTAACACTGTAGTTCTTCTAAGAAAATCTTCCATGATAGAAGGAAGAGGGTCTAGCAGTTTGGTTAGCACTGTGAACTGAGTTTGCTGTATAAGGGAATACTGCCCACCTCTCAATGTTTTCAAGAATGAGAAACATTACCTTTGTTGAAAATGGCCCTATACAACTGAAAGGAACATGCAGTGTAGCTTCTGTGAGAGAATCATTCACGTTAGAAGCAAAAGGGCCTAGAACCTTGTTTTGCAGTTTGATTTGAGTTTGCTGTTTAAAGGAATACTGCCTACCTCTCAGCGTTTTCATGGGTGAAGAACATCTACTTTTTACATAATACCCATTTCAAGTGAGTGGACTAACACTGTAGTTCTTCTAAGAAAATCTTCCATGTTAGAAGGAAGAGGGTCTAGCAGCTTGCTTAGCATTGTGAACTGAGTTTGCTGTATAAGGGAATACTGCCTACCTCTCAGTGTTTTCAAAAGTGAGAAACATCACCTTTGTTCAAAAATCCCCCATACAACTGAATAGAAGATGCAGTGTAGCTTGTGTGAGAGAATCAATAATGTTTGAAGCAAGAGCGGCGACCACCTTGTTTTGCAGTTTGAATTGAGTTTGCTGTTTGAAGGAATACTGCTTACCTCTCAGCGTTTTCATGGGTGAGGAACTTCAACTTTGTGCCTAATAGTCCCTTTGAGTGTGTGGAGAAACACTGTAATTCTTCTAAAAATTGCTTCATGATAGAAGGAAGAGGGTCTAGCAGTTTGGTTAGCACTGTGAACTGAGTTTGCTGTGTAAGGGAATACGGCCTACCTCTCAGTGTTTTCAAGAATTAGAAACATTACCTTTGTTGAAAATGGCCCTATACAACTGAAAGGAAGATGCAGTGTAGCTTCTGTGAGAGAATCATTCATGTCAAAAGCAAGAGCGCCTAGAACCTTGTTTTGCAGTTTGATTTGACTTTCTTGTTTAAAGGAATACTGCCTACCTCTCAGTGTTTTCATGGCTGAGGAACAACTTTGTACCTAATACCCATTTCAACTTAGTAGAGAAAATCTATAGTTCTTCTAAGAAAATCTTTCATGTTAGAAGGAAGAGGGTCTAGCATCTTGCTTTGCATTGTGAACTGAGTTTGCTGTATAAGGGAATACTGCCTACCTCTCATTGTTTTCAAGAGTGAGAAACATCACCTTTGTTCAAAAATCCCCCATGCAACTGAATAGAAGAGGCAGTGTTGCTTGTGTGAGAGAATCAACAATGTTTGAAGCAAGAGCGGCTAGCACCTTGTTTTGCAGTTTGAACTGAGTTTGCTATTTGAAGGAATACTGCCTACCTCTCAGCGTTTTCATGGGTGAGGAACATCATCTTTGTGCCTAATAGTCCCTTTGAGTGTGTGGAGAAACACTGTAGTTCTTCTAAGAAAATGTTTCATGATAGAAGGAAGAGGGTCTAGCAGTTTGGTTAGCACTGTGAACTGAGTTTGCTGTGTAAGGGAATACTGCCTACCTCTCAGTGTTTTCAAGAATGAGAAACATTACCTTTGTTGAAAATGGCCCTATACAACTGAAAGGAACATGCAGTGTAGCTTCTGTGAGAGAATCATTCACGTTACAAGCAAAAGGGCCTAGAACCTTGTTTTGCAGTTTGATTTGAGTTTGCTGTTTAAAGGAATACTGCCTACCTCTCAGCGTTTTCATGGGTGAAGAACATCAACTTTGTACATAATACCCATTTCAAGTGAGTGGAGAAACACTGCAGTTCTTCTAAGAAAATCTCCCATGTTAGAAGGAAGAGGGTCTACTAGTTTGCTTAGCACTGTGAACTGAGTTTGCTGTATAAGGGAATACTGCCTACCTCTCAGTGTTTTCAAGAATGAGAAACATTACATTTGTTGAAAATGGCCCTATACAACTGAAAGGAACATGCAGTGTAGCTTCTGTGAGAGAATCATTCACGTTAGAAGCAAAAGGGCCTAGAACCTTGTTTTGCAGTTTGATTTGAGTTTGCTGTTTAAAGGAATACTGCCTACCTCTCAGCGTTTTCATGGGTGAAGAACATGAACTTTGTACATAATACCCATTTCAAGTGAGTGGAGAAACACTGCAGTTCTTCTAAGAAAATCTTCCATGTTAGAAGGAAGAGGGTCTAGTTGTTTTCTTAGCACTGTGAACTGAGTTTGCTGTATAAGGGAATACTTCCTACCTCTCAGTGTTTTCAAGAATGAGAAACATTACCTTTGTTGAAAATGGCCCTATACAACTGAAAGGAACATGCAGTGTAGCTTCTGTGAGAGAATCATTCACGTTAGAAGCAAAAGGGCCTAGAACCTTGTTTTGCAGTTTGATTTGAGTTTGCTGTTTAAAGGAATACTGCCTACCTCTCAGCGTTTTCATGGGTGAAGAACATCTACTTTGTACATAATACCCATTTCAAGTGAGTGGAGAAACACTGTAGTTCTTCTAAGAAAATCTTCCATGTTAGAAGGAAGAGGGTGTAGCATCTTGCTTTGCATTGTGAACTGAGTTTGCTGTATAAGGGAATACTGCCTACCTCTCAGTGTTTTCAAGAGCGAGAAACATCACCTTTGTTCAAAAATCCCCCATGCAACTGAATAGAAGAGGCAGTGTTGCTTGTGTGAGAGAATCAACAATGATTGAAGCAAGAGCGGCTAGCACCTTGTTTTGCAGTTTGAACTGAGTTTGCTATTTCAAGGAATACTGCCTACCTCTCAGCGTTTTCATGGGTGAGGAACATCAACTTTGTGCCTAATAGTCCCTTTGAGTGTGTGGAGAAACACTGTAGTGCTTCTAAGAAATTGTTTCATGATAGAAGGAAGAAGGTCTAGCAGTTTGGTTAGCACTGTGAACTGAGTTTGCTGTGTAAGGGAATACTGCCTACCTCTCAGTGTTTTCAAGAATGAGAAACATTACCTTTGTTGAAAATGGCCCTGTACAACTGAAAGGAACAGGCAGTGTAGCTTCTGTGAGAGAATCATTCACGTTAGAAGCAAAAGGGCCTAGAACCTTGTTTTGCAGTTTGATTTGAGTTTGCTGTTTAAAGGAATGCTGCCTACCTCTCAGCGTTTTCATTGGTGAAGAACATCAACTTTGTACATAATACCCATTTCAAGTGAGTGGAGAAACACTGTAGTTCTTCTAAGAAAATCTTCCATGTTAGAAGGAAGAGGGTCTAGCAGTTTGCTTAGCACTGTGAACTGAGTTTGCTGTATAAGGGAATATTGCCTATCTCGCAGTGATTTCAAGAGTGAGAAACATCACCTTTGTTCAAAATCCCCCTCAAAACTGAATAGAAGATGCAGTGTAGCTTGTGTGAGAGAATCAATAATGTTGGAAGCAAGAGCGGCTAGCACCTTGTTTTGCAGATTGAATTGAGTTTGCTGTTTAAAGGAATACTGCCTAGCTCTCAGGTTTTTCATGGGTGAGGAACAGCAACTTTGTGCCTAATAGTGCCTTTCGAGTGTGTGGAGAAACACTGTAGTTGTTCTCAGAAAATCTTTCATGATAGAAGGAAGAGGGTCTAGCAGTTTTCTTACCACTGTGAACTGAGCTTGCTGTTGAGGAGAACACTGCCTAACTCTCAGTGTTTCCATGAGTAAGAACACAAGTGAATGAAAGGAGCACTTTTGTTCTTGTTTTAGAACCATTAATTTTAGCAGCAAGAGGGTCTAGCCAATTGTTTACTATTGTGAATTCACTTAACATTCTAAAAGACTTCTGCATATCCCTTAGTGTTATCACGGTTCTAGATCATCAACTTTTTGCAAAATGACCCCTTTCAAGTGAACGGCAGAATCACTGTAGCTATTGAAAGAGACACATTAAAGTTAGAAGGAAGAAGCTCTATCACCTTGTTTAGCATTGTGCACTGAGTTGGCTTTTGAAAGGAACACTGCATAGGTCTCAGCTTTTTATGGTTGAGGAACATCAACTTTCAGCCAAATAGCCCCTTTCGAGTGACTGGAGAAACAGTCTAGTTTTAATAAAATCTATCATGTTAGAAGAAAGAGGGCCTAGCAGTTTGCTTAGCACTGTGAACTGAGTTTGCTGTATAAGGGAACCCTGCCTACCTCTCAATGTTTTCAAGAATGAGAAACATTACCTTTGTTGAAAATGGCCCAATACAAATGAAAGGAAGATGCAGTGTAGCTTCTGTGAGAGAATCATTCATGTCAAAAGCAAGAGGGCCTAGAAGCTTGTTTTGCAGTTTGATTTGAGTTTCCTGTTTGAAGGAATACTGCCTACCTCTCAGCGTTTTCATGGGTGAAGAACATCAACTTTGTGCCTAATAGTCCCTTTGAGTGTGTGGAGAAACACTGTAGTGCTTCTAAGAAATTGTTTCATGATAGAAGGAAGAGGGTCTAGCAGTTTGGTTAGCACTGTGAACTGAGTTTGCTGTGTAAGGCAATACTGCCTACCTCTCAGTGTTTTCAAGAATGAGAAACATTACCTTTGTTGAAAATGGCCCTATACAACTGAAAATAACATGCAGTTTAGCTTCTGTGAGAGAATCATTCACGTTAGAAGCAAAAGGGCCTAGAACCTTGTTTTGCAGTTTGATTTGAGTTTGCTGTTTAAAGGAATACTGCCTACCTATCAGCGTTTTCATGGGTGAAGAACATCAACTTTGTACATAATACCCATTTCAAGTGAGTGGAGAAACACTGTAGTTCTTCTAAGAAAATCTTCGATGTTAGAAGGAAGAGGGTCTAGTAGTTTTCTTAGCACTGTGAACTGAGTTTGCTGTATAAGGGAATACTGCCTACCTCTCAGTGTTTTCAAGAATGAGAAACATTACCTTTGTTGAAAATGGCCCTATACAACAGAAAGGAACAGGCAGTGTAGCTTGTGTGAGAGAATCATTCACGTTAAAAGCAAAAGGGCCTAGAACCTTGTTTTGCAGTTTGATTTGAGTTTGCTGTTTAAAGGAATACTGCCTACCTCTCAGCGTTTTCATGGGTGAAGAACATCAACTTTGTACATAATACCGATTTCAAGTGAGTGGAGAAACACTGTAGTTCTTCTAAGAAAATCTTCCATGTTAGAAGGAAGAGGGTCTAGCAGTTTGCTTAGCACTGTGAACTGAGTTTGCTGTATAAGGGAATATTGCCTATCTCGCAGTGATTTCAAGAGTGAGAAACATCACCTTTGTTCAAAATCCCCCTCAAAACTGAATAGAAGATGCAGTGTAGCTTGTGTGAGAGAATCAATAATGTTTGAAGCAAGAGCGGCTAGCACCTTGTTTTGCAGTTTGAATTGAGTTTGCTGTTTAAAGGAATACTGCCTATCTCTCAGGGTTTTCATGGGTGAGGAACTTCAACTTTGTGCCTAATAGTCCCTTTGAGTGTGTGGAGAAACACTGTAGTTCTTCTAAGAAATTGTTTCATGATAGAAGGAAGAGGGTCTAGCAGTTTGATTAGCACTGTGAACTGAGTTTGCTGTGTAAGGGAATACGGCCTACCTCTCAGTGTTTTCAAGAATTAGAAACATTACCTTTGTTGAAAATGGCCCTATACAACTGAAAGGAAGATGCAGTGTAGCTTCTGTGAGAGAATCATTCACGTTAGAAGCAAAAGGGCCTAGAACCTTGTTTTGCAGTTTGATTTGAGTTTGCTGTTTAAAGGAATACTGCCTACCTGTCAGCGTTTTCATGGGTGAAGAACATCAACTTTGTACATAATCCCATTTCAAGTGAGTGGAGAAACACTGTAGTTCTTCTAAGAAAATCTTCCATGTTAGAAGGAAGAGGGTCGAGCATCTTGCTTTGCATTGTGAACTGAGTTTGCTGTATAAGTTAATACTGCCTACCTCTCAGTGTTTTCAAGAGTGAGAAACATCACCTTTGTTCAAAAATCCCCCATGCAACTGAATAGAAGAGGCAGTGTTGCTTGTGTGAGAGAATCAACAATGTTTGAAGCAAGAGAGGCTAGCACCTTGTTTTGCAGTTTGAACTGAGTTTGCTATTTGAAGGAATACTGCCTACCTCTCAGCGTTTTCATGGGTGAGGAACATCAACTTTGTGCCTAATAGTCCATTTGAGTGTGTGGAGAAACACTGTAGTTCTTCTAAGAAACTGTTTCATGATAGAAGGAAGAGGTTCTAGCAGTTTGGTTAGCACTGTGAACTGAGTTTGCTGTGTAACGGAATACTGCCTACCTCTCAGTGTTTTCAAGAATGAGAAACATTACCTTTGTTGAAAATGGCCCTATACAACTGAAAGGAACAGGCAGTGTAGCTTCTGTGAGAGAATCATTCACGTTAGAAGCAAAAGGGCCTAGAACCTTGTTTTGCAGTTTGATTTGAGTTTGCTGTTTAAAGGAATACTGCCTACCTCTCAGCGTTTTCATGGGTTAAGAACATCAACTTTGTACATAATACCCATTTCAAGTGAGTGGAGAAACACTGTAGTTCTTCTAAGAAAATCTTCCATGTTAGAAGGAAGAGGGTCTAGCAGTTTGCTTAGCACTGTGAACTGAGTTTGCTGTATAAGGGAATATTGCCTATCTCGCAGTGATTTCAAGAGTGAGAAACATCACCTTTGTTCAAAATCCCCCTCAAAACTGAATAGAAGATGCAGTGTAGCTTGTGTGAGAGAATCAATAATGTTTGAAGCAAGAGCGGCTAGCACCTTGTTTTGCAGTTTGAATTGAGTTTGCTGTTTAAAGGAATACTGCCTAGCTCTCAGGGTTTTCATGGGTGAGGAACAGCAACTTTGTGCCTAATAGTGCCTTTCGAGTGTGTGGAGAAACACTGTAGTTGTTCTCAGAAAATCTTTCATGATAGAAGGAAGAGGGTCTAGCAGTTTTCTTAGCACTGTGAACTGAGCTTGCTGTCGAGGAGAACACTGCCTAACTCTCAGTGTTTCCATGAGTAAGAACACAAGTGAATGAAAGGAGCACTTTTGGTCTTGTTAGAGAACCATTAATTTTAGCAGCAAGAGGGTCTAGCCAATTGTTTACTATTGTGAATTCACTTAACATTCTAAAAGACTTCTGCATATCCCTTAGTGTTATCACGGTTCTAGATCATCAACTTTTTGCAAAATGACCCCTTTCAAGTGAACGGCAGAATCACTGTAGCTATTGAAAGAGACACATTAAAGTTAGAAGGAAGAAGCTCTATCACCTTGTTTAGCATTGTGCACTGAGTTGGCTTTTGAAAGGAACACTGCATAGGTCTCAGCTTTTTATGGTTGAGGAACATCAACTTTCAGCCAAATAGCCCCTTTCGAGTGACTGGAGAAACAGTCTAGTTTTAATAAAATCTATCATGTTAGAAGAAAGAGGGCCTAGCAGTTTGCTTAGCACTGTGAACTGAGTTTGCTGTATAAGGGAACCCTGCCTACCTCTCAATGTTTTCAAGAATGAGAAACATTACCTTTGTTGAAAATGGCCCAATACAAATGAAAGGAAGATGCAGTGTAGCTTCTGTGAGAGAATCATTCATGTCAAAAGCAAGAGGGCCTAGAAGGTTGTTTTGCAGTTTGATTTGAGTTTCCTGTTTAAAGGAATACTGCCTACCTCTCAGTGTTTTCATGGCTGAGGAACAACTTTGTACCTAATACCCATTTCAAGTTAGTAGAGAAACACTATAGTTCTTCTAAGAAAATCTTTCATATTAGAAGGAAGAGGGTCTAGCATCTTGCTTTGCATTGTGAACTGAGTTTGCTGTATAAGGGAATACTGCCTACCTCTCAGTGTTTTCAAGAGTGAGAAACATCACCTTTGTTCAAAAATCCCCCATGCAACTGAATAGAAGAGGCAGTGTTGCTTGTGTGAGAGAATCAACAATGTTTGAAGCAAGAGCGGCTAGCACCTTGTTTTGCAGTTTGAACTGAGTTTGCTATTTGAAGGATTACTGCCTACCTCTCAGCGTTTTCATGGGTGAGGAACATCAACTTTGTGCCTAATAGTCCCTTTGAGTATGTGGAGAAACACTGTACTTCTTCTAAGAAAATGTTTCATGATAGAAGGAAGAGGGTCTAGCAGTTTGGTTAGCACTGTGAACTGAGTTTGCTGTATAAGGGAATACTGCCTACCTCTCAGTGTTTTCAAGAATGAGAAACATTACGTTTGTTGAAAATGGCCCTATACAACTGAAAGGAACATGCAGTGTAGCTTCTGTGAGAGAATCATTCACGTTAGAAGCAAAAGGGCCTAGAACCTTGTTTTGCAGTTTGATTTGAGTTTGCTGTTTAAAGGAATACTGCCTACCTGTCAGCGTTTTCATGGGTGAAGAACATCAACTTTGTACATAATACCCATTTCAAGTGAGTGGAGAAACACTGTAGTTCTTCTAAGAAAATCTTCCATGTTAGAAGGAAGAGGGTGTAGCATCTTGCTTTGCATTGTGAAATGAGTTTGCTGTATAAGGGAATACTGCCTACCTCTCAGTGTTTTCAAGAGTGAGAATCATCACCTTTGTTCAAAAATCCCCCTTGCAAATGAATAGAAGAGGCAGTGTTGCTTGTGTGAGAGAATCAACAATGATTGAAGCAAGAGCGGCTAGCACCTTGTTTTGCAGTTTGAACTGAGTTTGGTATTTGAAGGAATACTGCCTACCTCTCAGCGTTTTCATGGGTGAGGAACATCAACTTTGTGCCTAATAGTCCCTTTGAGTGTGTGGAGAAACACTGTAGTTCTTCTAAGAAATTGTTTCATGATAGAAGGAAGAGGTTCTAGCAGTTTGGTTAGCACTGTTAACTGAGTTTGCCGTGTAAGGGAATACTGCCTACCTCTCAGTGTTTTCAAGAATGAGAAACATTACCTTTGTTGAAAATGGCCCTATACAACTGAAAGGAACAGGCAGTGTAGCTTCTGTGAGAGAATCATTCACGTTAGAAGCAAAAGGGCCTAGAACCTTGTTTTGCAGTTTGATTTGAGTTTGCTGTTTAAAGGAATACTGCCTACCTGTCAGCGTTTTCATGGGTGAAGAACATCAACTTTGTACATAATACCCATTTCAAGTGAGTGGAGAAACACTGTAGTTCTTCTAAGAAAATTTTCAATGTTAGAAGGAAGACGGTCTAGCAGTTTGCTTAGCACTGTGAACTGAGTTTGCTGTATAAGGGAATATTGCCTATCTCGCAGTGATTTCAAGAGTGAGAAACATCACCTTTGTTCAAAATCCCCCTCAAAACTGAATAGAAGATGCAGTGTAGCTTGTGTGAGAGAATCAATAATGTTTGAAGCAAGAGCGGCTAGCACCTTGTTTTGCAGTTTGAATTGAGTTTGCTGTTTAAAGGAATACTGCCTAGCTCTCAGGGTTTTCATGGGTGAGGAACAGCAACTTTGTGCCTAATAGTGCCTTTCGAGTGTGTGGAGAAACACTGTAGTTGTTCTCAGAAAATCTTTCATGATAGAAGGAAGAGGGTCTAGCAGTTTTCTTACCACTGTGAACTGAGCTTGCTGTCGAGGAGAACACTGCCTAACTCTCAGTGTTTCCATGAGTAAGAACACAAGTGAATGAAAGGAGCACTTTTGTTCTTGTTAGAGAACCATTAATTTTAGCAGCAAGAGGGTCTAGCCAATTGTTTACTATTGTGAATTCACTTAACATTCTAAAAGACTTCTGCATATCCCTTAGTGTTATCACGGTTCTAGATCATCAACTTTTTGCAAAATGACCCCTTTCAAGTGAACGGCAGAATCACTGTAGCTATTGAAAGAACACATTAAAGTTAGAAGGAAGAAGCCCTATCACCTTGTTTAGCATTGTGCACTGAGTTGGCTTTTGAAAGGAACACTGCATAGGTCTCAGCTTTTTATGGTTGAGGAACATCAACTTTCAGCCAAAGAGCGCCTTTCGAGTGACTGGAGAAACAGTCTAGTTTTAATAAAATCTATCATGTTAGAAGAAAGAGGGCCTAGCAGTTTGCTTAGCACTGTGAACTGAGTTTGCTGTATAAGGGAACCCTGCCTACCTCTCAATGTTTTCAAGAATGAGAAACATTACCTTTGTTGAAAATGGCCCAATACAAATGAAAGGAAGATGCAGTGTAGCTTCTGTGAGAGAATCATTCATGTCAAAAGCAAGAGGGCCTAGAAGCTTGTTTTGCAGTTTGATTTGAGTTTCCTGTTTAAAGGAATACAGCCTACCTCTCAGTGTTTTCATGGCTGAGGAACAACTTTGTACCTAATACCCATTTCAAGTTAGTAGAGAAACACTATAGTTCTTCTAAGAAAATCTTTCATATTAGAAGGAAGAGGGTCTAGCATCTTGCTTTGCATTGTGAACTGAGTTTGCTGTATAAGGGAATACTGCCTACCTCTCAGTGTTTTCAAGAGTGAGAAACATCACCTTTGTTCAAAAATCCCCCATGCAACTGAATAGAAGAGGCAGTGTTGCTTGTGTGAGAGAATCAACAATGTTTGAAGCAAGAGCGGCTAGCACCTTGTTTTGCAGTTTGAACTGAGTTTCCTATTTGAAGGAATACTGCCTACCTCTCAGCATTTTCATGGGGGAGGAACATCAACTTTGTGCCTAATAGTCCCTTTGAGTGTGTGGAGAAACACTGTAGTTCTTCTAAGAAATTGTTTCATGATAGAAGGAAGAGGGCCTAGCAGTTTGGTTAGCACTGTGAACTGAGTTTGCTGTGTAAGGGAATACTGCCTACCTCTCAGTGTTTTCAAGAATGAGAAACATTACCGTTGTTGAAAATGGCCCTATACAACTGAAAGGAACATGCAGTGTAGCTTCTGTGAGAGAATCATTCACGTTAGAAGCAAAAGGGCCTAGAACCTTGTTTTGCAGTCGATTTGAGTTTGCTGTTTAAAGGAATACTGCCTACCTCTCCGCGTTTTCATGGGTGAAGAACATCTACTTTGTACATAATACCCATTTCAAGTGAGTGGAGAAACACTGCAGTTCTTCTAAGAAAATCTCCCATGTTAGAAGGAAGAGGGTCTACTAGTTTGCTTAGCACTGTGAACTGAGTTTGCTGTGTAAGGGAATACTGCCTACCTCTCAGGGTTTTAAAGTGTGAGGAATATAGTCTTTGGCAAAAGAGCCCCTTTCAAGTGAATGGAAGAAACATTCTATCTCTTGTAATGCAGATGTCAAGTTTTGCCGCAGGAGGTTCTGGCCCATTGTTTCCCTGTGAGAATTGAATTAGCATGTGAAAGAATGCTTCCCAAAGAAAGTCTTTATTGAGGGATATTCTTCCTAGCACAGAGTGGTTTCCTGTGGTTGGACCATCACTTTTTTGGAAAAGTGCCAAATTCAAGTGAAAGGAAGCAGCACTGTTTCTGTTTTAAGAACAGCATTAATGTTAGAAGCAAGGGGGGCTAGCATGCTGTTTACCAGTGAGAAGTGAATGAACTTTCCAAGGGAATACTGCCTATCTCTCAGGCTTTACACTGTGCGGAACATTACTTTTTTCAAATAGCCATTTGCAAGTGAATGGAAGAAGCACTGTTTCTCTTCTAAGAGACCATAAATGTTACAAGCAAGAGGGCCAAGAACCTTGTTTAGCATTTGAATTCAGTTAGCTGGTTATAAGAATACGGCCTACATCTCAGTGTTATTCTGGGTGAAAAACATAAAGTTTGTGCCAAATACCGCCTTTCAAATGAATGGAGAAACACTGTAGCTCTTCTAATAAAACCATTAATGTAGAAGGAAGAGGGTCTAGCAGCTTGCTTACAATTGCGAATGGAGCTTGCTGTTGAAGGGAACAATGCCTACCTCTCAGTGTTTCCATGAATGAGAACACAAGTGCATGAAAGGATCACTGTTGGTCTTGTGAGAGAACCAAGAATTTAAGAAGCAAGAGGGTCTAGCCACTTGTTTAATATTGTGAATTCAGTTCACATTTTAAAAGACTTCTGCCTATCCCTAAGTGTTTTCAAGGTTCTGGATCATCAACTTTTTGCAAAATGACCCCTTTCAAGTGAATGGCAGGAGCCCTGTAGCTCTAGAAAGACACACATTAAAGTTAGAAGCAAGAAGGTCTACAACCTTGTTTAGCCGTGTGAACGGAGTTGGCTTTTGAAAGGAACACTGCCTAAGTCTCAGCTTTGTCATGGGTGAGGAACATTACCTTTCAGCCAAATAGCCCCTTTTGAGGGAATGGAGAAACACTCTAGTTTTAATAAAATCTTTCATGTTAGAAGGAAGAGGGTCTAGCAGTTTGCTTAGCACTGTGAACTGAGTTTGCTGTATAAGGGAATACTGTCTACCTGTCAGTGTTTTCAAAAATGAGGAACATAACCTTTGTTGCAAATGGCCCGATACAACTGAATGGAAGTTGCAGTGCAGCTTTTGTGAGAGAATCATCCATGTCAGAAGCCAGAAGGCCTAGAACCTTGTTTTGCAGTTTGATTTGAATTTGCTGTTTAAAGGAATACTGCCTACCTCTCAGCGTTTTCATGGCTGAGGAACAGCTTTGTACCTAATACCCATTTCAAGTGAGTAGAGAAACACAATAGTTCTTCTAAGAAAATCTTTCATGTTAGAAGGAAGAGGGTCTAGCAGCTTGCTTTGCATTGTGAACTGACTTTGCTGTATAAGGAAATACTGCCTACCTCTTAATGTTTTCAAGAGTGAGATACATCAGCTTTGTTCACAATGGCCCCATACAACTGAAAGGAAGATGCAGTGTAGCTTGTGTGAGAGAATCAATAATATTTGAAGCAAGAGGGGCTAGCACCTTGTTTTGAAATTTGAATTGAGTTTGCTGTTTCCAGGAACACTGCCTACCTCTCAGTGTATTCATAGTTGAGGAACATCAACTTTGTGCCAAATTGCCCCTTTCAAGTGAGAGTTGAAACACTGTAGAACTTCTAAGAAAATCTTTCCTCTTAGAAGGAAGAGGGCCTAGCAGTTTGCTTAGCACTGTGAACTGAGTTTGCTGTATAAGGGAATACTTCCTACCTCTCAATGTTTTCAAGAATGAGAAACATTACCTTTGTTGAAAATGGCACAATACAACTGAAAGGAAGATGCAGTGTAGCTTCTGTGAGAGAATCATTCATGTCAGAAGCAAGAGGGCCTAGAACCTTGTTTTGCAGTTTGATTTGAGTTTCCTGTTTAAAGGAGTACTGCCTACCTCTCAGCATTTTCATGGGTGAGGAATTTTAACTTTGTACATAACAGCCCCTTTCAAGTGAGTGGAGAAACACTGTAGTTCTTCTAAGAAAATCTTCCATGTTAGAAGGAAGAGGGTCTAGCAGTTTGCTTAGCACTGTGAACTGAGTTTGCTGTATAAGGGAATATTGCCTATCTCGCAGTGATTTCAAGAGTGAGAAACATCACCTTTGTTCAAAATCCCCCTCAAAACTGAATAGAAGATGCAGTGTAGCTTGTGTGAGAGAATCAATAATGTTTGAAGCAAGAGCGGCTAGCACCTTGTTTTGCAGTTTGAATTGAGTTTGCTGTTTAAAGGAATACTGCCTAGCTCTCAGGGTTTTCATGGGTGAGGAACTTCAACTTTGTGCCTAATAGTCCCTTTGAGTGTGTGGAGAAACACTGTAGTTCTTCTAAGAAATTGTTTCATGATAGAAGGAAGAGGGTCTAGCAGTTTGGTTAGCACTGTGAACTGAGTTTGCTGTGTAAGGGAATACGGCCTACCTCTCAGTGTTTTCAAGAATTAGAAACATTACCTTTGTTGAAAATGGCCCTATACAACTGAAAGGAACATGCAGTGTAGCTTCTGTGAGAGAATCATTCATGTCAAAAGCAAGAAGGCCTAGAACCTTGTTTTGCAGTTTGATTTGACTTTCTTGTTTAAAGGAATACTGCCTACCTCTCAGTGTTTTCATGGCTGAGGAACAACTTTGTACCTAATACCCATTTCAAGTTAGTGGAGAAACACTATAGTTCTTCTAAGAAAATCTTTCATGTTAGAAGGAAGAGGGTCTAGCAGTTTGGTTAGCACTGTGAACTGAGTTTGCTGTGTAAGGGAATACGGCCTACCTCTCAGTGTTTTCAAGAATGAGAAACATTACCTTTGTTGAAAATGGCCCTATACAACTGAAAGGAACATGCAGTGTAGCTTCTGTGAGAGAATCATTCACGTTAGAAGCAAAAGGGCCTAGAACCTTGTTTTGCAGTTTGATTTGAGTTTGCTGTTTAAAGGAATACTGCCTACCTGTCAGCGTTTTCATGGGTGAAGAACATCAACTTTGTACATAATACCCATTTCAAGTGAGTGGAGAAACACTGTAGTTCTTCTAAGAAAATCTTCCATGTTAGAAGGAAGAGGGTCCAGCATCTTGCTTTGCATTGTGAACTGAGTTTGCTGTATAAGTTAATACTGCCTACCTCTCAGTGTTTTCAAGAGTGAGAAACATCACCTTTGTTCAAAAATCCCCCATGCAACTGAATAGAAGAGGCAGTGTTGCTTGTGTGAGAGAATCAACAATGTTTGAAGCAAGAGCGGCTAGCACCTTGTTTTGCAGTTTGAACTGAGTTTGCTATTTGAAGGAATACTGCCTACCTCTCAGCGTTTTCATGGGTGAGGAACATCAACTTTGTGCCTAATAGTCCATTTGAGTGTGTGGAGAAACACTGTAGTTCTTCTAAGAAATTGTTTCATGATAGAAGGAAGAGGTTCTAGCAGTTTGGTTAGCACTGTGAACTGAGTTTGCTGTGTAAGGGAATACTGCCTACCTCTCAGCGTTTTCATGGGTGAAGAACATCAACTTTGTACATAATACCCATTTAAAGTGAGTGGAGAAACATTGTAGTTCTTCTAAGAAAATCTTCCATGTTAGAAGGAAGAGGGTCTATTAGTTTTCTTAGCACTGTGAACTGAGTTTGCTGTGTAAGGGAATACGGCCTACCTCTCAGTGTTTTCAAGAATGAGAAACATTACCTTTGTTGAAAATGGCCCTATACAACTGAAATGAACATGCAGTGTAGCTTCTGTGAGTGAATCATTCACGTTAGAAGCAAAAGGGCCTAGAAACTTGTTTTGCAGTTTGATTTGAGTTTACTGTTTAAAGGAATACTGCCTACCTCTCAGCGTTTTCATGGGTGAAGAACATGAACTTTGTACATAATACCCATTTCAAGTGAGTGGAGAAACACTGCAGTTCTTCTAAGAAAATCTTCCATGTTAGAAGCAAGAGGGTCTAGCAGTTTGCTTAGCACTGTGAACTGAGTTTGCT
This sequence comes from Castor canadensis, assembly GCF_047511655.1. Taxonomy (NCBI): domain Eukaryota; kingdom Metazoa; phylum Chordata; class Mammalia; order Rodentia; family Castoridae; genus Castor; species Castor canadensis. The sequence continues at coordinate 21,036,944 of NC_133403.1, forward strand.
GTATAAGGGAATATTGCCTACCTCGCAGTGATTTCAAGAGGGAGAAACATCACCTTTGTTCAAAATCCCCCACAAAACTGAATAGAAGATGCAGTGTAGCTTGTGTGAGAGAATCAATAATGTTTGAAGCAAGAGCGGATAGCACCTTGTTTTGCAGTTTGAATTGAGTTTGCTGTTTAAAGGAATACTGCCTAGCTCTCAGGGTTTTCATGGGTGAGGAACAGCCACTTTGTGCCTAATAGTGCCTTTCGAGTGTGTGGAGAAACACTGTAGTTGTTCTCAGAAAATCTTTCATGATAGAAGGAAGAGGGCCTAGCAGTTTGGTTAGCACTGTGAACTGAGTTTGCTGTGTAAGGGAATACTGCCTACCTCTCAGTGTTTTCATGGCTGAGGAACAACTTTGTACCTAATACCCATTTCAAGTTAGTAGAGAAACCCTATAGTTCTTCTACGAAAATCTTTCATATTAGAAGGAAGAGGGTCTAGCATCTTGCTTTGCATTGTGAACTGAGTTTGCTGTATAAGGGAATACTGCCTACCTCTCAGTGTTTTCAAGAGTGAGAAACATCACCTTTGTTCAAAAATCCCCCATGCAACTGAATAGAAGAGGCAGTGTTGCTTGTGTGAGAGAATGAGCAATGTTTGAAGCAAGAGCGGCTAGCACCTTGTTTTGCAGTTTGAACTGAGTTTGCTATTTGAAGGATTACTGGCTACCTCTCAGCGTTTTCATGGGTGAGGAACATCAACTTTGTGCCTAATAGTCCCTTTGAGTGTGTGGAGAAACACTGTAGTTCTTCTAAGATAATGTTTCATGATAGAAGGAAGAGGGTCTAGCAGTTTGGTTAGCACTGTGAACTGAGTTTGCTGTGTAAGGGAATACTGCCTACCTCTCAGTGTTTTCAAGAATGAGAAACATTACCTTTGTTGAAAATGGCCCTATACAACTGAAAGGAACATGCAGTGTAGCTTCTGTGAGAGAATCATTCACGTTAGAAGCAAAAGGGCCTAGAACCTTGTTTTGCAGTTTGATTTGAGTTTGCTGTTTAAAGGAATACTGCCTACCTCTCAGCGTTTTCATGGGTGAAGAACATCAACTTTGTCCATAATACCCATTTCAAGTGAGTGGAGAAACACTGTAGTTCTTCTAAGAAAATCTCCCATATTGGAAGGAAGAGGGTCTACTAGTTTGCTTAGCACTGTGAACTGAGTTTGCTGTATAAGGGAATACTGCCTACCTCTCAGTGTTTTCAAAAGTGAGAAACATCACCTTTGTTCAAAAATCCCCCATACAACTGAATAGAAGATGCAGTGTTGCTTGTGTGAGAGAATCAATAATGTTTGAAGCAAGAGCGGCTACCACCTTGTTTTGCAGTTTGAATTGAGTTTGCTGTTTGAAGGAATACTGCCTACCTCTCAGCGTTTTCATGGGTGAGGAATTTCAACTTTGTGCCTAATAGTCCCTTTGAGTGTGTGGAGAAACACTGTAGTTCTTCTAAGAAATTGTTTCATGATAGAAGGAAGAGGGTCTAGCAGTTTTCTTAGCACTGTGAACTGAGTTTGCTGTATAAGAGAATATTGCCTACCTCGCAGTGATTTCAAGAGTGAGAAACATCACCTTTGTTCAAAATCCCCCACAAAACTGAATAGAAGATGCAGTGTAGCTTGTGTGAGAGAATCAATAATGTTTGAAGCAAGAGCGGCTAGCACCTTGTTTTGCAGTTTGAATTGAGTTTGCTGTTTAAAGGAATACTGCCTAGCTCTCAGGGTTTTCATGGGTGAGGAACAGCAACTTTGTGCCTAATAGTGCCTTTCGAGTGTGTGGAGAAACATTGTAGTTGTTCTCAGAAAATCTTTCATGATAGAAGGAAGAGGGTCTAGCAGTTTTCTTACCACTGTGAACTGAGCTTGCTGTTGAGGAGAACACTGCCTAACTCTCAGTGTTTCCATGAGTAAGAACAAAAGTGAATGAAAGGAGCACTTTTGGTCTTGTTAGAGAACCATTAATTTTAGCAGCAAGAGGGTCTAGCCAATTGTTTACTATTGTGAATTCACTTAACATTCTAAAAGACTTCTGCATATCCCTTAGTGTTATCACGGTTCTAGATCATCAACTTTTTGCAAAATGACCCCTTTCAAGTGAACGGCAGAATCACTGTAGCTATTGAAAGAGACACATTAAAGTTAGAAGGAAGAAGCTCTATCACCTTGTTTAGCATTGTGCACTGAGTTGGCTTTTGAAAGGAACACTGCATAGGTCTCAGCTTTTTATGGTTGAGGAACATCAACTTTCAGCCAAATAGCCCCTTTCGAGTGACTGGAGAAACAGTCTAGTTTTAATAAAATCTATCATGTTAGAAGAAAGAGGGCCTAGCAGTTTGCTTAGCACTGTGAACTGAGTTTGCTGTATAAGGGAACCCTGCCTACCTCTCAATGTTTTCAAGAATGAGAAACATTACCTTTGTTGAAAATGGCCCAATACAAATGAAAGGAAGATGCAGTGTAGCTTCTGTGAGAGAATCATTCATGTCAAAAGCAAGAGGGCCTAGAAGCTTGTTTTGCAGTTTGATTTGAGTTTCCTGTTTAAAGGAATACTGCCTACCTCTCAGTGTTTTCATGGCTGAGGAACAACTTTGTACCTAATACCCATTTCAAGTTAGTAGAGAAACACTATAGTTCTTCTAAGAAAATCTTTCATATTAGAAGGAAGAGGGTCTAGCATCTTGCTTTGCATTGTGAACTGAGTTTGCTGTATAAGGGAATACTGCCTACCTCTCAGTGTTTTCAAGAGTGAGAAACATCACCTTTGTTCAAAAATCCCCCATGCAACTGAATAGAAGAGGCAGTGTTGCTTGTGTGAGAGAATCAATAATGTTTGAAGCAAGAGCGGCTAGCACTTTGTTTTGCAGTTTGAACTGAGTTTGCTATTTGAAGGATTACTGCCTACCTCTCAGCGTTTTCATAGGTGAGGAACATCAACTTTGTGCCTAACAGTCCCTTTGAGTGTGTGGAGGAACACTGTAGTTCTTCTAAGAAAATGTTTCATGATAGAAGGAAGAGGGTCTAGCAGTTTGGTTAGCACTGTGAACTGAGTTTGCTGTGTAATGGAATACTGCCTACCTCTCAGTGTTTTCAAGAATGAGAAACATTACCTTTGTTGAAAATGGCCCTATACAACTGAAAGGAACATGCAGTGTAGCTTCTGTGAGAGAATCATTCACGTTAGAAGCAAAAGGGCCTAGAACCTTGTTTTTCAGTTTGATTTGAGTTTGCTGTTTAAAGGAATACTGCCTACCTCTCAGCGTTTTCATGGGTGAAGAACATCTACTTTGTACATAATACCCATTTCAAGTGAGTGGACTAACACTGCAGTTCTTCTAAGAAAATCTTCCATGTTAGAAGGAAGAGGGTCTAGCAGCTTGCTTAGCATTCTGAACTGAGTTTGCTGTATAAGGGAATACTGCCTACCTCTCAGTGTTTTCAAAAGTGAGAAACATCACCTTTGTTCAAAAATCCCCCATACAACTGAATAGAAGATGCAGTGTTGCTTGTGTGAGAGAATCAATAATGTTTGAAGCAAGAGCGGCGAACACCTTGTTTTGCAGTTTGATTTGAGTTTGCTGTTTAAAGGAATACTGCCTACCTCTCTGCGTTTTCATGGGTGAAGAACATCAACTTTGTACATAATACCCATTTCAAGTGAGTGGAGAAACACTGCAGTTCTTCTAAGAAAATCTCCCATGTTAGAAGGAAGAGGGTCTACTAGTTTGCTTAGCACTGTGAACTGAGTTTGCTGTATAAGGGAATACTGCCTACCTCTCAGTGTTTTCAAGAATGAGAAACATTACCTTTGTTGAAAATGGCCCTATACAACTGAAAGGAACATGCAGTGTAGCTTCTGTGAGAGAATCATTCAAGTTAGAAGCAAAAGGGCCTAGAACCTTGTTTTGCAGTTTCATTTGAGTTTGCTGTTTAAAGGAATACTGCCTACCTCTCAGCGTTTTCATGGGTGAAGAACATCTACTTTGTACATAATACCCATTTCAAGTGAGTGGACTAACACTGTAGTTCTTCTAAGAAAATCTTCCATGTTAGAAGGAAGAGCGTCTAGCAGCTTGCTTAGCATTGTGAACTGAGTTTGCTGTATAAGGGAATACTGCCTACCTCTCAGTGTTTTCAAAAGTGAGAAACATCACCTTTGTTCAAAAATCCCCCATACAACTGAATAGAAGATGCAGTGTTGCTTGTGTGAGAGAATCAATAATGTTTGAAGCAAGAGCGGCGACCACCTTGTTTTGCAGTTTGAATTGAGTTTGCTGTTTGAAGGAATACTGCCTACCTCTCAGCGTTTTCATAGGTGAGGAACTTCAACTTTGTGCCTAATAGTCCCTTTGAGTGTGTGGAGAAACACTGTAATTCTTCTAAAAATTGTTTCATGATAGAAGGAAGAGGGTCTAGCAGTTTGGTTAGCACTGTGAACTGTTTGCTGTGTAAGGGAATACGGCCTACCTCTCAGTGTTTTCAAGAATTAGAAACATTACCTTTGTTGAAAATGGCCCTATACAACTGAAAGGGGGATGCAGTGTAGCTTCTGTGAGAGAATCATTCATGTCAAAAGCAAGAGGGCCTCGAACCTTGTTTTGCAGTTTGATTTGACTTTCTTGTTTAAAGGAATACTGCCTACCTCTCAGTGTTTTCATGGCTAAGGAACAACTTTGTACCTGATACCCATTTCAAGTTAGTAGAGAAACACTATAGTTCTTCTAAGAAAATGTTTCATGTTAGAAGGAAGAGGGTCTAGCATCTTGCTTTGCATTGTGAACTGAGTTTGCTGTATAAGGGAATACTGCCTACCTCTCAGTGTTTTCAAGAGTGAGAAACATCACCTTTGTTCAAAAATCCCCCATGCAACTGAATATAAGAGGCAGTGTTGCTTGTGTGAGAGAATCAACAGTGTTTGAAGGAAGAGCGGCTAGCACCTTGTTTTGCAGTTTGAACTGAGTTTGCTGTTTGAAGGAATACTGCCTACCTCTCAGCGTTTTCATGGGTGAGGAACTTCAACTTTGTGCCTAATAGTCCCTTTGAGTGTGTGGAGAAACACTGTAGTTCTTCTAAGAAATTGTTTCATGATAGAAGGAAGAGGGTCTAGCAGTTTGGTTAGCACTGTGAACTGAGTTTGCTGTGTAAGGGAATACGGCCTACCTCTCCGTGTTTTCAAGAATGAGAAACATTACCTTTGTTGAAAATGGCCCTATACAACTGAAAGGAACATGCAGTGTAGCTTCTGTGAGAGAATCATTCACGTTAGAAGCAAAAGGGCCTAGAACCTTGTTTTGCAGTTTGATTTGAGTTTGCTGTTTAAAGGAATACTGCCTACCTCTCTGCGTTTTCATGGGTGAAGTACATCTACTTTGTACATAATACCCATTTCAAGTGAGTGGAGAAACACTGTAGTTCTTCTAAGAAAATCTTCCATGTTAGAAGGAAGAGGGTCTAGCCGTTTTCTTAGCACTGTGAACTGAGTTTGCTGTATAAGGGAATATTGCCTACCTCGCAGTGATTTCAAGAGTGAGAAACATCACCTTTGTTCAAAATCCCCCACAAAACTGAATAGAAGATGCAGTGTAGCTTGTGTGAGAGAATCAATAATGTTTGAAGCAAGAGCAGCTAGCACCTTGTTTTGCAGTTTGAATTGAGTTTGCTGTTTAAAGGAATACTGCCTAGCTCTCAGGGTTTTCATGGGTGAGGAACAGCAACTTTGTGCCTAATAGTGCCTTTCGAGTGTTTGGAGAAACACTGTAGTTGTTCTCAGAAAATCTTTCATGATAGAAGGATGAGGGTCTAGCAGTTTTCTTACCACTGTGAACTGAGCTTGCTGTTGAGGAGAACACTGCCTAACTCTCAGTGTTTCCATGAGTAAGAACACAAGTGAATGAAAGGAGCACTTTTGGTCTTGTTAGAGAACCATTAATTTTTGCAGCAAGAGGGTCTAGCCAATTGTTTACTATTGTGAATTCACTTAACATTCTAAAAGACTTCTGCATATCCCTTAGTGTTATCACGGTTCTAGATCATCAACTTTTTGCAAAATGACCCCTTTCAAGTGAACGGCAGAATCACTGCAGCTATTGAAAGAGACACATTAAAGTTAGAAGGAAGAAGCTCTATCACCTTGTTTAGCATTGTGCACTGAGTTGGCTTTTGAAAGGAACACTGCATAGGTCTCAGCTTTTTATGGTTGAGGAACATCAACTTTCAGCCAAATAGCCCCTTTCCAGTGACTGGAGAAACAGTCTAGTTTTAATAAAATCTATCATGTTAGAAGAAAGAGGGCATAGCAGTTTGCTTAGCACTGTGAACTGAGTTTGCTGTATAAGGGAACCCTGCCTACCTCTCAATGTTTTCAAGAATGAGAAACATTACCTTTGTTGAAAATGGCCCAATACAAATGAAAGGAAGATGCAGTGTAGCTTCTGTGAGAGAATCATTCATGTCAAAAGCAAGAGGGCCTAGAAGCTTGTTTTGCAGTTTGATTTGAGTTTCCTGTTTAAAGGAATACTGCCTACCTCTCAGTGTTTTCATGGCTCAGGAACAACTTTGTACCTAATACCCATTTCAAGTTAGTAGAGAAACCCTATAGTTCTTCTAAGAAAATCTTTCATATTAGAAGGAAGAGGGTCTAGCATCTTGCTTTGCATTGTGAACTGAGTTTGCTGTATAAGGGAATACTGCCTACCTCTCAGTGTTTTCAAGAGTGAGAAACATCACCTTTGTTCAAAAATCCCCCATGCAACTGAATAGAAGAGGCAGTGTTGCTTGTGTGAGAGAATCAACAATGTTTGAAGCAAGAGCGGCTAGCAGCTTGTTTTGCAGTTTGAACTGAGTTTGCTATTTGAAGGATTACTGCCTACCTCTCAGCGTTTTCATGGGTGAGGAACATCAACTTTGTGCCTAATAGTCCCTTTGAGTGTGTGGAGAAACACTGTAGTTCTTCTAAGATAATGTTTCATGATAGAAGGAAGAGGGTCTAGCAGTTTGGTTAGCACTGTGAACTGAGTTTGCTGTGTAAGGGAATACTGCCTACCTCTCAGTGTTTTCAAGAATGAGAAACATTACCTTTGTTGAAAATGGCCCTATACAACTGAAAGGAACATGCAGTGTAGCTTCTGTGAGAGAATCATTCACGTTAGAAGCAAAAGGGCCTAGAACCTTGTTTTGCAGTTTGATTTGAGTTTGCTGTTTAAAGGAATACTGCCTACCTCTCAGCGTTTTCATGGGTGAAGAACATCTACTTTGTACATAATACCCATTTCAAGTGAGTGGAGAAACACTGTAGTTCTTCTAAGAAAATCTTCGATGTTAGAAGGAAGAGGGTCTAGTAGTTTTCTTAGCACTGTGAACTGAGATTGCTGTGTAAGGGAATACTGCCTACCTCTCAGTGTTTTCAAGAATGAGAAACATTACCTTTGTTGAAAATGGCCCTATACAACTGAAAGGAACATGCAGTGTAGCTTCTGTGAGAGAATCATTCACGTTAGAAGCAAAAGGGCCTAGAACCTTGTTTTGCAGTTTGATTTGAGTTTGCTGTTTAAAGGAATACTGCCTACCTCTCAGCGTTTTCATGGGTGAAGAACATCTACTTTGTACATAATACCCATTTCAAGTGAGTGGACTAACACTGTAGTTCTTCTAAGAAAATCTTCCATGTTAGAAGGAAGAGGGTCTAGCAGCTTGCTTAGCATTGTGAACTGAGTTTGCTGTATAAGGGAATACTGCCTACCTCTCAGTGTTTTCAAAAGTGAGAAACATCACCTTTGTTCAAAAATCCCCCATACAACTGAATAGAAGAAGCAGTGTTGCTTGTGTGAGAGAATCAATAATGTTTGAAGCAAGAGCGGCGACCACCTTGTTTTGCAGTTTGAATTGAGTTTGCTGTTTAAAGGAATACTGCCTAGCTCTCAGGGTTTTCATGGGTGAGGAACAGCAACTTTGTGCCTAATAGTGCCTTTCAAGTGTGTGGAGAAACACTGTAGTTGTTCTCAGAAAATCTTTCATGATAGAAGGAAGAGGGTCTAGCAGTTTTCTTACCACTGTGAACTGAGCTTGCTGTTGAGGAGAACACTGCCTAACTCTCAGTGTTTCCATGAGTAAGAACACAAGTGAATGAAAGGAGCACTTTTGGTCTTGTTAGAGAACCATTAATTTTTGCAGCAAGAGGGTCTAGCCAATTGTTTACTATTGTGAATTCACTTAACATTCTAAAAGACTTCTGCATATCCCTTAGTGTTATCACGGTTCTAGATCATCAACTTTTTGCAAAATGACCCCTTTCAAGTGAACAGCAGAATCACTGCAGCTATTCAAAGAGACACATTAAAGTTAGAAGGAAGAAGCTCTATCACCTTGTTTAGCATTGTGCACTGAGTTGGCTTTTGAAAGGAACACTGCATAGGTCTCAGCTTTTTATGGTTGAGGAACATCAACTTTCAGCCAAATAGCCCCTTTCGAGTGACTGGAGAAACAGTCTAGTTTTAATAAAATCTATCACGTTAGAAGAAAGAGGGCCTAGCAGTTTGCTTAGCACTGTGAACTGAGTTTGCTGTATAAGGGAATACTTCCTACCTCTCAATGTTTTCAAGAATGAGAAACATTACCTTTGTTGAAAATGGCAAAATACAACTGAAAGGAAGATGCAGTGTAGCTTCTGTGAGAGAATCATTCAGGTTAGAAGCAAAAGGGCCTAGAACCTTGTTTTGCAGTTTGATTTGAGTTTGCTGTTTAAAGGAATACTGCCTACCTCTCAGCGTTTTCATGGGTGAAGAACATCAACTTTGTACATAATACCCATTTCAAGTGAGTGAAGAAACACTGTAGTTCTTCTAAGAAAATCTTCGATGTTAGAAGGAAGAGGGTCTAGTAGTTTTCTTACCACTGTGAACTGAGTTTGCTGTGTAAGGGAATACTGCCTACCTCTCAGTGTTTTCAAGAATGAGAAACATTACCTTTGTTGAAAATGGCCCTATACACCTGAAAGGAACATGCAGTGTAGCTTCTGTGAGAGAATCATTCACGTTAGAAGCAAAAGGGCCTAGAACCTTGTTTTGCAGTTTGATTTGAGTTTGCTGTTTAAAGGAATACTGCCTACCTCTCAGCGTTTTCATGGGTGAAGAACATCAACTTTGTACATAATACCCATTTCAAGTGAGTGGAGAAACACTGTAGTTCTTCTAAGAAAATCTTCCATGTTAGAAGGAAGAGGGTCTAGTAGTTTTCTTACCACTGTGAACTGAGTTTGCTGTGTAAGGGAATACGGCCTACCTCTCAGTGTTTTCAAGAATGAGAAACATTACCTTTGTTGAAAATGGCCCTATACAACTGAAAGGAACATGCAGTGTAGCTTCTGTGAGAGAATCATTCACGTTAGAAGCAAAAGGGCCTAGAACCTTGTTTTGCAGTTTGATTTGAGTTTGCTGTTTAAAGGAATACTGCCTACCTCTCAGCGTTTTCATGGGTGAAGAACATCAACTTTGTACATAATACCCATTTCAAGTGAGTGTAGAAACACTGTAGTTCTTCTAAGAAAATCTTCCATGTTAGAAGGAAGAGGGTCTAGCAGTTTGCTTAGCACTGTGAACTGAGTTTGCTGTATAAGGGAATATTGCCTACCTCGCAGTGATTTCAAGAGTGAGAAACATCACCTTTGTTCAAAATCCCCCTCAAAACTGAATAGAAGATGCAGTGTAGCTTGTGTGAGAGAATCAATAATGTTTGAAGCAAGAGCGGCTAGCACCTTGTTTTGCAGTTTGAATTGAGTTTGCTGTTTAAAGGAATACTGCCTAGCTCTCAGGGTTTTCATGGGTGAGGAACAGCAACTTTGTGCCTAATAGTGCCTTTCGAGTGTGTGGAGAAACACTGTAGTTGTTCTCAGAAAATCTTTCATGATAGAAGGAAGAGGGTCTAGCAGTTTTCTTACCACTGTGAACTGAGCTTGCTGTTGAGGAGAACACTGCCTAACTCTCAGTGTTTCCATGAGTAAGAACACAAGTGAATGAAAGGAGCACTTTTGGTCTTGTTAGAGAACCATTAATTTTAGCAGCAAGAGGGTCTAGCCAATTGTTTACTATTGTGAATTCACTTAACATTCTAAAAGACTTCTGCATATCCCTTAGTGTTATCACGGTTCTAGATCATCAACTTTTTGCAAAATGACCCCTTTCAAGTGAACGGCAGAATCACTGTAGCTATTGAAAGAGACACATTAAAGTTAGAAGGAAGAAGCTCTATCACCTTGTTTAGCATTGTGCACTGAGTTGGCTTTTGAAAGGAACACTGCATAGGTCTCAGCTTTTTATGGTTGAGGAACATCAACTTTCAGCCAAATAGCCCCTTTCGAGTGACTGGAGAAACAGTCTAGTTTTAATAAAATCTATCATGTTAGAAGAAAGAGGGCGTAGCAGTTTGCTTAGCACTGTGAACTGAGTTTGCTGTATAAGGGAACCCTGCCTACCTCTCAGTGTTTTCAAGAATGAGAAACATTACCTTTGTTGAAAATGGCCCTATACAACTGAAAGGAACATGCAGTGTAGCTTCTGTGAGAGAATCATTCACGTTAGAAGCAAAAGGGCCTAGAACCTTGTTTTGCAGTTTGATTTGAGTTTACTGTTTAAAGGAATACTGCCTACCTCTTAGTGTTTTCAAGAGTGAGATACATCAGCTTTGTTCACAATGGCCCCATACAACTGAAAGGAAGATGCAGTGTAGCTTGTGTGAGAGAATCAATAATATTTGAAGCAAGAGGGGCTAGCACCTTGTTTTGAAATTTGAATTGAGTTTGCTGTTTCCAGGAATACAGCCTACCTCTCAGTGTATTCATAGTTGAGGAACATCAACTTTGTGCCAAATTGCCCCTTTCAAGTGAGAGTTGAAACACTGTAGATCTTCTATGAAAATCTTTCATGTTAGAAGGAAGAGGGCCTAGCAGTTTGCTTAGCACTGTGAACTGAGTTTGCTGTATAAGGGAATACTTCCTACCTCTCAATGTTTTCAAGAATGAGAAACATTACCTTTGTTGAAAACGGCACAATACCACTGAAAGGAAGATGCAGTGTAGCTTCTGTGAGAGAATCATTCATGTCAGAAGCAAGAGGGCCTAGAACCTTGTTTTGCAGTTTGATTTGAGTTTCCTGTTTAAAGGAGTACTGCCTACCTCTCAGCATTTTCATGGGTGAGGAATTTTAACTTTGTACATAAGAGCCCCTTTCAAGTGAGTGGAGAAACACTGTGTAGTTCTTCTAAGAAAATCTTCCATGTTAGAAGGAAGAGGGTCTAGTAGTTGCTTAGCACTGTGAACTGAGTTTGCTGTATAAGGGAATACTGCCTATCTCTCAGTGTTTTCAAGAATGAGAAACATTACCTTTGTTGAAAATGGCCCTATACAACTGAAAGGAACATGCAGTGTAGCTTCTGTGAGAGAATCATTCACGATAGAAGCAAAAGGGCCTAGAACCTTGTTTTGCAGTTTGATTTGAGTTTGCTGTTTAAAGGAATACTGCCTACCTCTCAGCGTTTTCATGGGTGAAGAACATCTACTTTTTACATAATACTCATTTCAAGTGAGTGGACTAACACTGTAGTTCTTCTAAGAAAATCTTCCATGTTAGAAGGAAGAGGGTCTAGCAGCTTGCTTAGCATTGTGAACTGAGTTTGCTGTATAAGGGAATACTGCCTACCTCTCAGCGTTTTCTTGGGTGAGGAACTTCAACTTTGTGCCTAATAGTCCCTTTGAGTGTGTGGAGAAACACTGTAATTCTTCTAAAAATTGTTTCATGATAGAAGGAAGAGGGTATAGCAGTTTGGTTAGCACTGTGAACTGAGTTTGCTGTGTAAGGGAATACGGCCTACCTCTCAGTGTTTTCAAGAATGAGAAACATTACTTTTGTTGAAAATGGCCCTATACAACTGAAAGGAAGATGCAGTGTAGCTTCTGTGAGAGAATCATTCACGTTAGAAGCAAAAGGGCCTAGAACCTTGTTTTGCAGTTTGATTTGAGTTTGCTGTTTAAAGGAATACTGCCTACCTGTCAGCGTTTTCATGGGTGAAGAACATCAACTTTGTACATAATCCCATTTCAAGTGAGTGGAGAAACACTGTAGTTCTTCTAAGAAAATCTTCCATGTTAGAAGGAAGAGGGTCCAGCATCTTGCTTTGCATTGTGAACTGAGTTTGCTGTATAAGTTAATACTGCCTACCTCTCAGTGTTTTCAAGATTGAGAAACATCACCTTTGTTCAAAAATCCCCCATGCAACTGAATAGAAGAGGCAGTGTTGCTTGTGTGAGAGAATCAACAATGTTTGAAGCAAGAGCGGCTAGCACCTTGTTTTGCAGTTTGAACCTAGTTTGCTATTTGAAGGAATACTGCCTACCTCTCAGCGTTTTCATGGGTGAGGAACATCAACTTTGTGCCTAATAGTCCATTTGAGTGTGTGGAGAAACACTGTAGTTCTTCTAAGAAACTGTTTCATGATAGAAGGAAGAGGTTCTAGCAGTTTGGTTAGCACTGTGAACTGAGTTTGCTGTGTAAGGGAATACTGCCTACCTCTCAGTGTTTTCAAGAATGAGAAACATTACCTTTGTTGAAAATGGCCCTATACAACTGAAAGGAACATGCAGTGTAGCTTCTGTGAGAGAATCATTCACGTTAGAAGCAAAAGGGCCTAGAACCTTGTTTTGCAGTTTGATTTGAGTTTGCTGTTTAAAGGAATACTGCCTACCTCTCAGCGTTTTCATGGGTGAAGACCATCAACTTTGTACATAATACCCATTTCAAGTGAGTGGAGAAACACTGCAGTTCTTCTAAGAAAATCTCCCATGTTAGAAGGAAGAGGGTCTACTAGTTTGCTTAGCACTGTGAACTGAGTTTGCTGTATAAGGGAATATTGCCTATCTCGCAGTAATTTCAAGAGTGAGAAACATCACCTTTGTTCAAAATCCCCCTCAAAACTGAATAGAAGATGCAGTGTAGCTTGTGTGAGAGAATCAATAATGTTTGAAGCAAGAGCGGCTAGCACCTTGTTTTGCAGTTTGAATTGAGTTTGCTGTTTAAAGGAATACTGCCTAGCTCTCAGGGTTTTCATGGGTGAGGAACAGCAACTTTGTGCCTAATAGTGCCTTTCGAGTGTGTGGAGAAACACTGTAGTTGTTCTCAGAAAATCTTTCATGATAGAAGGAAGAGGGTCTAGCAGTTTTCTTAGCACTGTGAACTGAGCTTGCTGTCGAGGAGAACACTGCCTAACTCTCAGTGTTTCCATGAGTAAGAACACAAGTGAATGAAAGGAGCACTTTTGGTCTTGTTAGAGAACCATTAATTTTAGCAGCAAGAGGGTCTAGCCAATTGTTTACTATTGTGAATTCACTTAACATTCTAAAAGACTTCTGCATATCCCTTAGTGTTATCACGGTTCTAGATCATCAACTTTTTGCAAAATGACCCCTTTCAAGTGAACGGAAGAATCACTGTAGCTATTGAAAGAGACACATTAAAGTTAGAAGGAAGAAGCTCTATCACCTTGTTCAGCATTGTGCACTGAGTTGGCTTTTGAAAGGAACACTGCATAGGTCTCAGCTTTTTATGGTTGAGGAACATCAACTTTCAGCCAAATAGCCCCTTTCGAGTGACTGGAGAAACAGTCTAGTTTTAATAAAATCTATCATGTTAGAAGAAAGAGGGCCTAGCAGTTTGCTTAGCACTGTGAACTGAGTTTGCTGTATAAGGGAACCCTGCCTACCTCTCAATGTTTTCAAGAATGAGAAACATTACCTTTGTTGAAAATGGCCCAATACAAATGAAAGGAAGATGCAGTGTAGCTTCTGTGAGAGAATCATTCATGTCAAAAGCAAGAGGGCCTAGAAGGTTGTTTTGCAGTTTGATTTGAGTTTCCTGTTTAAAGGAATACTGCCTACCTCTCAGTGTTTTCATGGCTGAGGAACAACTTTGTACCTAATACCCATTTCAAGTTAGTAGAGAAACACTATAGTTCTTCTAAGAAAATCTTTCATATTAGAAGGAAGAGGGTCTAGCATCTTGCTTTGCATTGTGAACTGAGTTTGCTGTATAAGGGAATACTGCCTACCTCTCAGTGTTTTCAAGAGTGAGAAACATCACCTTTGTTCAAAAATCCCCCATGCAACTGAATAGAAGAGGCAGTGTTGCTTGTGTGAGAGAATCAACAATGTTTGAAGCAAGAGCGGCTAGCACCTTGTTTTGCAGTTTGAACTGAGTTTGCTATTTGAAGGATTACTGCCTACCTCTCAGCGTTTTCATGGGTGAGGAACATCAACTTTGTGCCTAATAGTCCCTTTGAGTATGTGGAGAAACACTGTACTTCTTCTAAGAAAATGTTCCATGATAGAAGGAAGAGGGTCTAGCAGTTTGGTTAGCACTGTGAACTGAGTTTGCTGTATAAGGGAATACTGCCTACCTCTCAGTGTTTTCAAGAATGAGAAACATTACCTTTGTGGAAAATGGCCCTATACAACTGAAAGGAACATGCAGTGTAGCTTCTGTGAGAGAATCATTCACGTTAGAAGCAAAAGGGCCTAGAACCTTGTTTTGCAGTTTGATTTGAGTTTGCTGTTTAAAGGAATACTGCCTACCTGTCAGCGTTTTCATGGGTGAAGAACATCAACTTTGTACATAATACCCATTTCAAGTTAGTGGAGAAACACTGTAGTTCTTCTAAGAAAATCTTCCATGTTAGAAGGAAGAGGGTGTAGCATCTTGCTTTGCATTGTGAAATGAGTTTGCTGTATAAGGGAATACTGCCTACCTCTCAGTGTTTTCAAGAGTGAGAATCATCACCTTTGTTCAAAAATCCCCCATGCAACTGAATAGAAGAAGCAGTGTTGCTTGTGTGAGAGAATCAATAATGTTTGAAGCAAGAGCGGCGACCACCTTGTTTTGCAGTGTGAATTGAGTTTGCTGTTTGAAGGAATACTGCCTACCTCTCAGCGTTTTCATGGGTGAGGAACTTCAACTTTGTGCCTAATAGTTCCTTTGAGTGTGTGGAGAAACACTGTAATTCTTCTAAAAATTGTTTCATGATAGAAGGAAAAGGGTCTAGCAGTTTGGTTAGCACTGTGAACTGAGTTTGCTGTGTAAGGGAATACGGCCTACCTCTCAGTGTTTTCAAGAATTAGAAACATTACCTTTGTTGAAAATGGCCCTATACAACTGAAAGGAAGTTGCAGTGCAGCTTTTGTGAGAGAATCATCCATGTCAGGAGCCAGAAGGCCTAGAACCTTGTTTTGCAGTTTGATTTGAATTTGCTGTTTAAAGAATACTGCCTACCTCTCAGCGTTTTCATGGCTGAAGAACAGCTTTGTACCTAATACCCATTTCAAGTGAGTAGAGAAACACAATAGTTCTTCTAAGAAAATCTTTCATGTTAGAAGGAAGAGGGTCTAGCAGCATGCTTTGCATTGTGAACTGACTTTGCTGTATAAGGGAATACTGCCTACCTCTTAGTGTTTTCAAGAGTGAGATACATCAGCTTTGTTCACAATGGCCCCATACAACTGAAAGGAAGATGCAGTGTAGCTTGTGTGAGAGAATCAATAATATTTGAAGCAAGAGGGGCTAGCACCTTGTTTTGAAATTTGAATTGAGTTTGCTGTTTCCAGGAATACTGCCTACCTCTCAGTGTATTCATAGTTGAGGAACATCAACTTTGTGCCAAATTGCCCCTTTCAAGTGAGAGTTGAAACACTGTAGAACTTCTAAGAAAATCTTTCCTGTTAGAAGGAAGAGGGCCTAGCAGTTTGCTTAGCACTGTGAACTGAGTTTGCTGTATAAGGGAATACTTCCTACCTCTCAATGTTTTCAAGAATGAGAAACATTACCTTTGTTGAAAATGGCAAAATACAACTGAAAGGAAGATGCAGTGTAGCTTCTGTGAGAGAATCATTCAGGTTAGAAGCAAAAGGGCCTAGAACCTTGTTTTGCAGTTTGATTTGAGTTTGCTGTTTAAAGGAATACTGCCTACCTCTCAGCGTTTTCATGGGTGAAGAACATCAACTTTGTACATAATACCCATTTCAAGTGAGTGAAGAAACACTGTAGTTCTTCTAAGAAAATCTTCGATGTTAGAAGGAAGAGGGTCTAGTAGTTTTCTTACCACTGTGAACTGAGTTTGCTGTGTAAGGGAATACTGCCTACCTCTCAGTGTTTTCAAGAATGAGAAACATTACCTTTGTTGAAAATGGCCCTATACACCTGAAAGGAACATGCAGTGTAGCTTCTGTGAGAGAATCATTCACGTTAGAAGCAAAAGGGCCTAGAACCTTGTTTTGCAGTTTGATTTGAGTTTGCTGTTTAAAGGAATACTGCCTACCTCTCAGCGTTTTCATGGGTGAAGAACATCAACTTTGTACATAATACCCATTTCAAGTGAGTGGAGAAACACTGTAGTTCTTCTAAGAAAATCTTCCATGTTAGAAGGAAGAGGGTCTAGTAGTTTTCTTAGCACTGTGAACTGAGTTTGCTGTGTAAGGGAATACGGCCTACCTCTCAGTGTTTTCAAGAATGAGAAACATTACCTTTGTTGAAAATGGCCCTATACAACTGAAAGGAACATGCAGTGTAGCTTCTGTGAGAGAATCATTCACGTTAGAAGCAAAAGGGCCTAGAACCTTGTTTTGCAGTTTGATTTGAGTTTGCTGTTTAAAGGAATACTGCCTACCTCTCAGCGTTTTCATGGGTGAAGAACATCAACTTTGTACATAATACCCATTTCAAGTGAGTGTAGAAACACTGTAGTTCTTCTAAGAAAATCTTCCATGTTAGAAGGAAGAGGGTCTAGCAGTTTGCTTAGCACTGTGAACTGAGTTTGCTGTATAAGGGAATATTGCCTACCTCGCAGTGATTTCAAGAGTGAGAAACATCACCTTTGTTCAAAATCCCCCTCAAAACTGAATAGAAGATGCAGTGTAGCTTGTGTGAGAGAATCAATAATGTTTGAAGCAAGAGCGGCTAGCACCTTGTTTTACAGTTTGAATTGAGTTTGCTGTTTAAAGGAATACTGCCTAGCTCTCAGGGTTTTCATGGGTGAGGAACAGCAACTTTGTGCCTAATAGTGCCTTTCGAGTGTGTGGAGAAACACTGTAGTTGTTCTAAGAAAATCTTTCATGATAGAAGGAAGAGGGTCTAGCAGTTTTCTTACCACTGTGAACTGAGCTTGCTGTCGAGGAGAACACTGCCTAACTCTCAGTGTTTCCATGAGTAAGAACACAAGTGAATGAAAGGAGCACTTTTGGTCTTGTTAGAGAACCATTAATTTTAGCAGCAAGAGGGTCTAGCCAATTGTTTACTATTGTGAATTCACTTAACATTCTAAAAGACTTCTGCATATCCCTTAGTGTTATCACGGTTCTAGATCATCAACTTTTTGCAAAATGACCCCTTTCAAGTGAACGGCAGAATCACTGTAGCTATTGAAAGAGACACATTAAAGTTAGAAGGAAGAAGCTCTATCACCTTGTTTAGCATTGTGCACTGAGTTGGCTTTTGAAAGGAACACTGCATAGGTCTCAGCTTTTTATGGTTGAGGAACATCAACTTTCAGCCAAATAGCCCCTTTCGAGTGACTGGAGAAACAGTCTAGTTTTAATAAAATCTATCATGTTAGAAGAAAGAGGGCGTAGCAGTTTGCTTAGCACTGTGAACTGAGTTTGCTGTATAAGGGAACCCTGCCTACCTCTCAATGTTTTCAAGAATGAGAAACATTACCTTTGTTGAAAATGGCCCAATACAAATGAAAGGAAGATGCAGTGTAGCTTCTGTGAGAGAATCATTCATGTCAAAAGCAAGAGGGCCTAGAAGCTTGTTTTGCAGTTTGATTTGAGTTTCCTGTTTAAAGGAATACTGCCTACCTCTCAGTGTTTTCATGGCTGAGGAACAACTTTGTACCTAATACCCATTTCAAGTTAGTAGAGAAACACTATAGTTCTTCTAAGAAAATCTTTCATATTAGAAGGAAGAGGGTCTAGCATCTTGCTTTGCATTGTGAACTGAGTTTGCTGTATAAGGGAATACTGCCTACCTCTCAGTGTTTCAAGAGTGAGAAACATCACCTTTGTTCAAAAATCCCCCATGCAACTGAATAGAAGAGGCAGTGTTGCTTGTGTGAGAGAATCAATAATGTTTGAAGCAAGAGCGGCTAGCACCTTGTTTTGCAGTTTGAACTGAGTTTGCTATTTGAAGGATTACTGCCTACCTCTCAGCGTTTTCATGGGTGAGGAACATCAACTTTGTGCCTAATATTCCCTTTGAGTGTTGGAGGAACACTGTAGTTCTTCTAAGAAAATGTTTCATGATAGAAGGAAGAGGGTCTAGCAGTTTGGTTAGCACTGTGAACTGAGTTTGCTGTGTAAGGGAATACTGCCTACCTCTCAGTGTTTTCAAGAATGAGAAACATTACCTTTGTTGAAAATGGCCCTATACAACTGAAAGGAACATGCAGTGTAGCTTCTGTGAGAGAATCATTCACGTTAGAAGCAAAAGGGCCTAGAACCTTGTTTTGCAGTTTGATTTGAGTTTGCTGTTTAAAGGAATACTGCCTACCTCTCAGCGTTTTCATGGGTGAAGAACATCAACTTTGTACATAATACCCATTTCAAGTGAGTGGAGAAACACTGCAGTTCTTCTAAGAAAATCTCCCATGTTAGAAGGAAGAGGGTCTACTAGTTTGCTTAGCACTGTGAACTGAGTTTGCTGTATAAGGGAATACTGCCTACCTCTCAGTGTTTGCAAGAATGAGAAACATTACCTTTGTTGAAAATGGCCCTATACAAGTGAAAGGAACATGCAGTGTAGCTTCTGTGAGAGAAACATTCACGTTAGAAGCAAAAGGGCCTAGAACCTTGTTTTGCAGTTTGATTTGAGTTTGCTGTTTAAAGGAATACTGCCTACCTCTCAGCGTTTTCATGGGTGAAGAACATCTACTTTGTACATAATAACCATTTCAAGTGAGTGGACTAACACTGTAGTTCTTCTAAGAAAATCTTCCATGTGAGAAGGAAGAGGGTCTAGCAGCTTGCTTAGCATTGTGAACTGAGTTTGCTGTATAAGGGAATACTGCCTACCTCTCAGTGTTTTCAAAAGTGAGAAACATCACCTTTGTTCAAAAATCCCCCATGCAACTGAATAGAAGAAGCAGTGTTGCTTGTGTGAGAGAATCAATAATGTTTGAAGCAAGAGCGGCGACCACCTTGTTTTGCAGTTTGAATTGAGTTTGCTGTTTGAAGGAATACTGCCTACCTCTCAGCGTTTTCATGGGTGAGGAACTTCAACTTTGTGCCTAATAGTTCCTTTGAGTGTGTGGAGAAACACTGTAATTCTTCTAAAAATTGTTTCATGATAGAAGGAAGAGGGTCTAGCAGTTTGGTTAGCACTGTGAACTGAGTTTGCTGTGTAAGGGAATACGGCCTACCTCTCAGTGTTTTCAAGAATTAGGAACATTACCTTTGTTGAAAATGGCCCTATACAACTGAAAGGAAGTTGCAGTGCAGCTTTTGTGAGAGAATCATCCATGTCAGGAGCCAGAAGGCCTAGAACCTTGTTTTGCAGTTTGATTTGAATTTGCTGTTTAAAGGAATACTGCCTACCTCTCAGCGTTTTCATGGCTGAGGAACAGCTTTGTACCTAATACCCATTTCAAGTGAGTAGAGAAACACAATAGTTCTTCTAAGAAAATCTTTCATGTTAGAAGGGAGAGGGTCTAGCAGCTTGCTTTGCATTGTGAACTGACTTTGCTGTATAAGGGAATACTGCCTACCTCTTAGTGTTTTCAAGAGTGAGATACATCAGCTTTGTTCACAATGGCCCCATACACCTGAAAGGAAGATGCAGTGTAGCTTGTGTGAGAGAATCAATAATATTTGAAGCAAGAGGGGCTAGCACCTTGTTTTGAAATTTGAATTGAGTTTGCTGTTTCCAGGAATACTGCCTACCTCTCAGTGTATTCATAGTTGAGGAACATCAACTTTGTGCCAAATTGCCCCTTTCAAGTGAGAGTTGAAACACTGTAGATCTTCTAAGAAAATCTTTCCTGTTAGAAGGAAGAGGGCCTAGCAGTTTGCTTAGCACTGTGAACTGAGTTTGCTGTATAAGGGAATACTTCCTACCTCTCAATGTTTTCAAGAATGAGAAACATTACCTTTGTTGAAAATGGCAAAATACAACTGAAAGGAAGATGCAGTGTAGCTTCTGTGAAGGAATCATTCAGGTTAGAAGCAAAAGGGCCTAGAACCTTGTTTTGCAGTTTGATTTGAGTTTGCTGTTTAAAGGAATACTGCCTACCTCTCAGCGTTTTCATGGGTGAAGAACATCAACTTTGTACATAATACCCATTTCAAGTGAGTGAAGAAACACTGTAGTTCTTCTAAGAAAATCTTCGATGTTAGAAGGAAGAGGGTCTAGTAGTTTTCTTACCACTGTGAACTGAGTTTGCTGTGTAAGGGAATACTGCCTACCTCTCAGTGTTTTCAAGAATGAGAAACATTACCTTTGTTGAAAATGGCCCTATACACCTGAAAGGAACATGCAGGGTAGCTTCTGTGAGAGAATCATTCACGTTAGAAGCAAAAGGGCCTAGAACCTTGTTTTGCAGTTTGATTTGAGTTTGCTGTTTAAAGGAATACTGCCTACCTCTCAGCGTTTTCATGGGTGAAGAACATCAACTTTGTACATAATACCCATTTCAAGTGAGTGGAGAAACACTGTAGTTCTTCTAAGAAAATCTTCCATGTTAGAAGGAAGAGGGTCTAGTAGTTTTCTTAGCACTGTGAACTGAGTTTGCTGTGTAAGGGAATACGGCCTACCTCTCAGTGTTTTCAAGAATGAGAAACATTACCTTTGTTGAAAATGGCCCTATACAACTGAAAGGAACATGCAGTGTAGCTTCTGTGAGAGAATCATTCACGTTAGAAGCAAAAGGGCCTAGAACCTTGTTTTGCAGTTTGATTTGAGTTTGCTGTTTAAAGGAATACTGCCTACCTCTCAGCGTTTTCATGGGTGAAGAACATCAACTTTGTACATAATACCCATTTCAAGTGAGTGTAGAAACACTGTAGTTCTTCTAAGAAAATCTTCCATGTTAGAAGGAAGAGGGTCTAGGAGTTTGCTTAGCACTGTGAACTGAGTTTGCTGTATAAGGGAATATTGCCTACCTCGCAGTGATTTCAAGAGTGAGAAACATCACCTTTGTTCAAAATCCCCCTCAAAACTGAATAGAAGATGCAGTGTAGCTTGTGTGAGAGAATCAATAATGTTTGAAGCAAGAGCGGCTAGCACCTTGTTTTGCAGTTTGAATTGAGTTTGCTGTTTAAAGGAATACTGCCTAGCTCTCAGGGTTTTCATGGGTGAGGAACAGCAACTTTGTGCCTAATAGTGCCTTTCGAGTGTGTGGAGAAACACTGTAGTTGTTCTCAGAAAATCTTTCATGATAGAAGGAAGAGGGTCTAGCAGTTTTCTTACCACTGTGAACTGACCTTGCTGTTGAGGAGAACACTGCCTAACTCTCAGTGTTTCCATGAGTAAGAACACAAGTGAATGAAAGGAGCACTTTTGGTCTTGTTAGAGAACCATTAATTTTAGCAGCAAGAGGGTCTAGCCAATTGTTTACTATTGTGAATTCACTTAACATTCTAAAAGACTTCTTCATATCCCTTAGTGTTATCACGGTTCTAGATCATCAACTTTTTGCAAAATGACCCCTTTCAAGTGAACGGCAGAATCACTGTAGCTATTGAAAGAGACACATTAAAGTTAGAAGGAAGAAGCTCTATCACCTTGTTTAGCATTGTGCACTGAGTTGGCTTTTGAAAGGAACACTGCATAGGTCTCAGCTTTTTATGGTTGAGGAACATCAACTTTCAGCCAAATAGCCCCTTTCGAGTGACTGGAGAAACAGTCTAGTTTTAATATATTCTATCATGTTAGAAGAAAGAGGGCCTAGCAGTTTTCTTAGCACTGTGAACTGAGTTTGCTGTATAAGGGAACCCTGCCTACCTCTCAATGTTTTCAAGAATGAGAAACATTACCTTTGTTGAAAATGGCCCAATACAAATGAAAGGAAGATGCAGTGTAGCTTCTGTGAGAGAATCATTCATGTCAAAAGCAAGAGGGCCTAGAAGCTTGTTTTGCAGTTTGATTTGAGTTTCCTGTTTAAAGGAATACTGCCTACCTCTCAGTGTTTTCATGGCTGAGGAACAACTTTGTACCTAATACCCATTTCAAGTTAGTAGAGAAACACTATAGTTCTTCTAAGAAAATCTTTCATATTAGAAGGAAGAGGGTCTAGCATCTTGCTTTGCATTGTGAACTGAGTTTGCTGTATAAGGGAATACTGCCTACCTCTCATTGTTTTCAAGAGTGAGAAACATCACCTTTGTTCAAAAATCCCCCATGCAACTGAATAGAAGAGGCAGTGTTGCTTGTGTGAGAGAATCAACAATGTTTGTAGCAAGAGCGGCTAGCACCTTGTTTTGCAGTTTGAACTGAGTTTGCTATTTGAAGGAATACTGCCTACCTCTCAGCGTTTTCATGGATGAAGAACATCAACTTTGTGCCTATTAGTCCCTTTGAGTGTGTGGAGAAACACTGTAGTTCTTCTAAGAAAATCTTCCATGATAGAAGGAAGAGGGTCTAGCAGTTTGGTTAGCACTGTGAACTGAGTTTGCTGTGTAAGGGAATACGGCCTACCTCTCAGTGTTTTCAAGAATGAGAAACATTACCTTTGTTGAAAATGGCCCTATACAACTGAAAGTAACATGCAGTGTAGCTTCTGTGAGAGAATCATTCACGTTAGAAGCAAAAGGGCCTAGAACCTTGTTTTGCAGTTTGATTTGAGTTTGCTGTTTAAAGGAATACTGCCTACCTCTCAGCATTTTCATGGGTGAAGAACATCAACTTTGTACATAATTCCCATTTCAAGTGAGTGGACTAACACTGTAGTTCTTCTAAGAAAATCTTCCATGTTAGAAGGAAGAGGGTCTAGCAGCTTGCTTAGCATTGTGAACTGAGTTTGCTGTATAAGGGAATACTGCCTACCTCTCAGTGTTTTCAAAAGTGAGAAACATCACCTTTGTTCAAAAATCCCCCATACAACTGAATAGAAGATGCAGTGTTGCTTGTGTGAGAGAATCAATAATGTTTGAAGCAAGAGCGGCTAGCACCTTCTTTTGCAGTTTGAACTGAGTTTGCTATTTGAAGGAATACTGCCTACCTCTCAGCGTTTTCATGGGTGAGGAACATCAACTTTGTGCCTAATAGTCCATTTGAGTGTGTGGAGAAACACTGTAGTTCTTCTAAGAAATTGTTTCATGATAGAAGGAAGAGGGTCTAGCAGTTTGGTTAGCACTGTGAACTGAGTTTGCTGTGTAAGGGAATACGGCCTACCTCTCAGTGTTTTCAAGAATGAGAAACATTACCTTTGTTGAAAATGGCCCTATACAACTGAAAGGAACATGCAGTGTAGCTTCTGTGAGAGAATCATTCACGTTAGAAGCAAAAGGGCCTAGAACTTTGTTTTGCAGTTTGATTTGAGTTTGCTGTTTAAAGGAATACTGCCTACCTCTCAGCGTTTTCATGGGTGAAGAACATCAACTTTGTACATAATATACATTTCAAGTGAGTGGAGAAACACTGTATTTCTTCTAAGAAAATCTTCGATGTTAGAAGGAAGAGGGTCTAGTAGTTTTCTTAGCACTGTGAACTGAGTTTGCTGTGTAAGGGAATACTGCCTACCTCTCAGTGTTTTCAAGAATGAGAAACATTACCTTTGTTGAAAATGGCCCTATACAACTGAAAGGAACATGCAGTGTAGCTTCTGTGAGAGAATCATTCACGTTAGAAGCAAAAGGGCCTAGAACCTTGTTTTGCAGTTTGATTTGAGTTTGCTGTTTAAAGGAATACTGCCTACCTCTCAGCGTTTTCATGGGTGAAGAACATCAACTTTGTACATAATACCCATTTCAAGTGAGTGGAGAAACACTGTATTTCTTCTAAGAAAATCTTCGATGTTAGAAGGAAGAGGGTCTAGTAGTTTTCTTAGCACTGTGAACTGAGATTGCTGTGTAAGGGAATACTGCCTACCTCTCAGTGTTTTCAAGAATGAGAAACATTACCTTTGTTGAAAATGGCCCTATACAACTGAAAGGAACATGCAGTGTAGCTTCTGTGAGAGAATCATTCACGTTAGAAGCAAAAGGGCCTAGAACCTTGTTTTGCAGTTTGATTTGAGTTTGCTGTTTAAAGGAATACTGCCTACCTCTCAGCGTTTTCATGGGTGAAGAACATCAACTTTGTACATAATACCCATTTCAAGTGAGTGGAGAAACACTGTAGTTCTTCTAAGAAAATCTTCCATGTTAGAAGGAAGAGGGTCTAGCAGTTTGCTTAGCACTGTGACCTGAGTTTGCTGTATAAGGGAATATTGCCTACCTCGCAGTGATTTCTAGAGTGAGGAACATCACCTTTGTTCAAAATCCCCCACAAAACTGAATAGAAGATTCAGTGTAGCTTGTGTGAGAGAATCAATAATGTTTGAAGCAAGAGCGGCTAGCACCTTGTTTTGCAGTTTGAATTGAGTTTGCTGTTTGAAGGAATACTGCCTAGCTCTCAGGGTTTTCATGGGTGAGGAACAGCAACTTTGTGCCTAATAGTGCATTTCGAGTGTTTGGAGAAACACTGTAGTTGTTCTAAGAAAATCTTTCATGATAGAAGGAAGAGGGTCTAGCAGTTTTCTTACCACTGTGAAATGAACTTGCTGTTGGGGAGAACACTGCCTAACTCTCAGTTTTTACCTGAGTAAGAACACAAGTGAATGAAAGGAGCACTTTTGGTCTTGTTAGAGAACCATTAGTTTTAGAAGCAAGAGGGTCTAGCCAATTGTTTACTATTGTGAATTCACTTAACATTCTAAAAGACTTCTGCATATCCCTTAGTGTTATCACGGTTCTAGATCATCAACTTTTTGCAAAATGACCCCTTTCAAGTGAACGGCAGAATCACTGTAGCTATTGAAAGAGACACATTAAAGTTAGAAGGAAGAAGCTCTATCACCTTGTTTAGCATTGTGCACTGAGTTGGCTTTTGAAAGGAACACTGCATAGGTCTCAGCTTTTTATGGTTGAGGAACATCAACTTTCAGCCAAATAGCCCCTTTCGAGTGACTGGAGAAACAGTATAGTTTTAATAAAATCTATTCTGTTAGAAGGAAGAGGGCCTAGCAGTTTGCTTAGCACTGTGAACTGACTTTGCTGTATAAGGGAACCCTGCCTACCTCTCAATGTTTTCAAGAATGAGAAACATTACCTTTGTTGAAAATGGCCCTATACAACTGAAAGGAACATGCAGTGTAGCTTCTGTGAGAGAATCATTCAGGTTAGAAGCAAAAGGGCCTAGAACCATGTTTTGCAGTTTGATTTGAGTTTGCTGTTTAAAGGAATACTGCCTACCTGTCAGCGTTTTCATGGGTGAAGAACATCAACTTTGTACATAATTCCCATTTCAAGTGAGGGGAGAAACACTGTAGTTCTTCTAAGAAAATCTTCCATGATAGAAGGAAGAGGGTCTAGCAGTTTGGTTAGCACTGTGAACTGAGTTTGCTGTGTAAGGGAATACGGCCTACCTCTCAGTGTTTTCAAGAATGAGAAACATTACCTTTGTTGAAAATGGCCCTATACAACTGAAAGGAACATGCAGTGTAGCTTCTGTGAGAGAATCATTCACGTTAGAAGCAAAAGGGCCTAGAACCTTGTTTTGCAGTTTGATTTGAGTTTGCTGTTTAAAGGAATACTGCCTACCTCTCAGCATTTTCATGGGTGAAGAACATCAACTTTGTACATAATTCCCATTTCAAGTGAGTGGACTAACACTGTAGTTCTTCTAAGAAAATCTTCCATGTTACAAGGAAGAGGGTCTAGCAGCTTGCTTAGCATTGTGAACTGAGTTTGCTGTATAAGGGAATACTGCCTAACTCTCAGTGTTTTCAAAAGTGAGAAACATCACCTTTGTTCAAAAATCCCCCATACAACTGAATAGAAGATGCAGTGTTGCTTGTGTGAGAGAATCAATAATGTTTGAAGCAAGAGCGGCGACCACCTTGTTTTGCAGTTTGAATTGAGTTTGCTGTTTGAAGGAATACTGCCTACCTCTCAGCGTTTTCATGGGTGAGGAACTTCAACTTTGTGCCTAATAGTCCCTTTGAGTGTGTGGAGAAACACTGTAATTCTTCTAAAAATTGTTTCATGATAGAAGGAAGAGGGTCTAGCAGTTTGGTTAGCACTGTGAACTGAGTTTGCTGTGTAAGGGAATACGGCCTACCTCTCAGTGTTTTCAAGAATTAGAAACATTACCTTTGTTGAAAATGGCCCTATACAACTGAAAGGAAGATGCAGTGTAGCTCTTGTGACAGAACCATTCATGTCAAAACAAGAGGGCCTAGAACCTTGTTTTGCAGTTTGATTTGAGTTTCCTGTTTAAAGGAATACTGCCTACCTCTCAGTGTTTTCATGGCTGAGGAACAACTTTGTACCTAATACCCATTTCAAGTTAGTAGAGAAACACTATAGTTCTTCTAAGAAAATCTTTCATATTAGAAGGAAGAGGGTCTAGCATCTTGCTTTGCATTGTGAACTGAGTTTGCTGTATAAGGGAATACTGCCTACATCTCAGTGTTTTCAAGAGTGAGAAACATCACCTTTGTTCAAAAATCCCCCATGCAACTGAATAGAAGAGGCAGTGTTGCTTGTGTGAGAGAATCAACAATTTTTGAAGCAAGAGCGGCTAGCACCTTCTTTTGCAGTTTGAACTGAGTTTGCTATTTGAAGGAATACTGCCTACCTCTCAGCGTTTTCATGGGTGAGGAACATCAACTTTGTGCCTAATAGTCCATTTGAGTGTGTGGAGAAACACTGTAGTTCTTCTAAGAAATTGTTTCATGATAGAATTAAGAGGGTCTAGCAGTTTGGTTAGCACTGTGAACTGAGTTTGCTGTGTAAGGGAATACGGCCTACCTCTCAGTGTTTTCAAGAATGAGAAACATTACCTTTGTTGAAAATGGCCCTATACAACTGAAAGGAACATGCAGTGTAGCTTCTGTGAGAGAATCATTCACGTTAGAAGCAAAAGGGCCTAGAACTTTGTTTTGCAGTTTGATTTGAGTTTGCTGTTTAAAGGAATACTGCCTACCTCTCAGCGTTTTCATGGGTGAAGAACATCAACTTTGTACATAATACCCATTTCAAGTGAGTGGAGAAACACTGTATTTCTTCTAAGAAAATCTTCGATGTTAGAAGGAAGAGGGTCTAGTAGTTTTCTTAGCACTGTGAACTGAGATTGCTGTGTAAGGGAATACTGCCTACCTCTCAGTGTTTTCAAGAATGAGAAACATTACCTTTGTTGAAAATGGCCCTATACAACTGAAAGGAACATGCAGTGTAGCTTCTGTGAGAGAATCATTCACGTTAGAAGCAAAAGGGCCTAGAACCTTGTTTTGCAGTTTGATTTGAGTTTGCTGTTTAAAGGAATACTGCCTACCTCTCAGCGTTTTCATGGGTGAAGAACATCAACTTTGTACATAATACCCATTTCAAGTGAGTGGAGAAACACTGTAGTTCTTCTAAGAAAATCTTCCATGTTAGAAGGAAGAGGGTCTAGCAGTTTGCTTAGCACTGTGACCTGAGTTTGCTGTATAAGGGAATATTGCCTACCTCGCAGTGATTTCTAGAGTGAGGAACATCACCTTTGTTCAAAATCCCCCACAAAACTGAATAGAAGATGCAGTGTAGCTTGTGTGAGAGAATCAATAATGTTTGAAGCAAGAGCGGCTAGCACCTTGTTTTGCAGTTTGAATTGAGTTTGCTGTTTGAAGGAATACTGCCTAGCTCTCAGGGTTTTCATGGGTGAGGAACAGCAACTTTGTGCCTAATAGTGCCTTTCGAGTGTTTGGAGAAACACTGTAGTTGTTCTAAGAAAATCTTTCATGATAGAAGGAAGAGGGTCTAGCAGTTTTCTTACCACTGTGAACTGAACTTGCTGTTGGGGAGAACACTGCCTAACTCTCAGTTTTTACCTGAGTAAGAACACAAGTGAATGAAAGGAGCACTTTTGGTCTTGTTAGAGAACCATTAGTTTTAGAAGCAAGAGGGTCTAGCCAATTGTTTACTATTGTGAATTCACTTAACATTCTAAAAGACTTCTGCATATCCCTTAGTGTTATCACGGTTCTAGATCATCAACTTTTTGCAAAATGACCCCTTTCAAGTGAACGGCAGAATCACTGTAGCTATTGAAAGAGACACATTAAAGTTAGAAGGAAGAAGCTCTATCACCTTGTTTAGCATTGTGCACTGAGTTGGCTTTTGAAAGGAACACTGCATAGGTCTCAGCTTTTTATGGTTGAGGAACATCAACTTTCAGCCAAATAGCCCCTTTCGAGTGACTGGAGAAACAGTATAGTTTTAATAAAATCTATTCTGTTAGAAGGAAGAGGGCCTAGCAGTTTGCTTAGCACTGTGAACTGAGTTTGCTGTATAAGGGAACCCTGCCTACCTCTCAATGTTTTCAAGAATGAGAAACATTACCTTTGTTGAAAATGGCCCTATACAACTGAAAGGAACATGCAGTGTAGCTTCTGTGAGAGAATCATTCAGGTTAGAAGCAAAAGGGCCTAGAACCATGTTTTGCAGTTTGATTTGAGTTTGCTGTTTAAAGGAATACTGCCTACCTGTCAGCGTTTTCATGGGTGAAGAACATCAACTTTGTACATAATTCCCATTTCAAGTGAGGGGAGAAACACTGTAGTTCTTCTAAGAAAATCTTCCATGTTAGAAGGAAGAGGGTCTAGTAGTTTTCTTAGCACTGTGAACTGAGTTTGCTGTATAAGGGAATACTGCCTACCTCTCAGTGTTTTCAAGAATGAGGAACATTACCTTTGTTGAAAATGGCCCTATACAACTGAAAGGAACATGCAGTGTAGCTTCTGTGAGAGAATAATTCACCTTAGAAGCAAAAGGGCCTAGAACATTGTTTTGCAGTTTGATTTGAGTTTGCTGTTTAAAGGAATACTGCCTACCTCTCAGCGTTTTCATGGGTGAAGAACAACTACTTTGTACATAATACCCATTTCAAGTGAGTGGATTAACACTGTAGTTCTTCTAAGAAAATCTTCCATGTTAGAAGGAAGAGGGTCTACTAGTTTGCTTAGCACTGTGAACTGACTTTGCTGTATAAGGGAATACTGCCTACCTCTCAGTGTTTTCAAAAGTGAGAAACATCACCTTTGTTCAAAAATCCCCCATACAACTGAATAGAAGATGCAGTGTTGCCTGTGTGAGAGAATCAATAATGTTTGAAGCAAGAGCGGCGACCACCTTGTTTTGCAGTTTGAATTGAGTTTGCTGTTTGAAGGAATACTGCCTACCTCTCAGCGTTTTCATGGGTGAGGAACTTCAACTTTGTGCCTAATAGTCCCTTTGAGTGTGTGGAGAAACACTGTAGTTCTTCTAAGAAAATGTTTCATGATAGAAGGAAGAGGGTCTAGCAGTTTGGTTAGCACTGTGAACTGAGTTTGCTGTGTAAGGGAATACGGCCTACCTCTCAGTGTTTTCAAGAATTACAAACATTACATTTGTTGAAAATGGCCCTATACAACTGAAAGGAAGATGCAGTGTAGCTTCTGTGAGAGAATCATTCATGTCAAAAGCAAGAGGGCCTAGAACCTTGTTTTGCAGTTTGATTTGACTTTCTTGTTTAAAGGAATACTGCCTACCTCTCAGTGTTTTCATGGCTGAGGAACAACTTTGTACCTAATACCCATTTCAAGTTAGTAGAGAAACACTATAGTTCTTCTAAGAAAATATTTCATGTTAGAAGAAAGAGGGTCTAGCATCTTGCTTTGCATTGTGAACTGAGTTTGCTGTATAAGGGAATACTGCCTACCTCTCAGTGTTTTCAAGAGTGAGAAACATCACCTTTGTTCAAAAATCCCCCATGCAACTGAATAGAAGAGGCAGTGTTGCTTGTGTGAGAGAATCAACAATGTTTGAAGCAAGAGCGGCTAGCACCTTGTTTTGCAGTTTGAACTGAGTTTGCTATTTGTAGGAATACTGCCTACCTCTCAGCGTTTTCATGGGTGAGGAACATCAACTTTGTGCCTAATAGTCCCTTTGAGTGTGTGGAGAAACACTGTAGTTCTTCTAAGAAAATGTTTCATGATAGAAGGAAGAGGGTCTAGCAGTTTGGTTAGCACGGTGAACTGAGGTTGCTGTGTAAGGGAATACTGCCTACCTCTCAGTGTTTTCAAGAATGAGAAACATTACCTTTGTTGAAAATGGCCCTATACAACTGAAAGGAACAGGCAGTGTAGCTTTGTGAGAGAATCATTCACGTTAGAAGCAAAAGGGCCTAGAACCTTGTTTTGCAGTTTGATTTGAGTTTACTGTTTAAAGGAATACTGCCTACCTCTCAGCGTTTTCATGGCTGAGGAACAGCTTTGTACCTAATACCCATTTCAATTGAGTAGAGAAACACAATAGTTCTTCTAAGAAAATCTTTCATGTTAGAAGGAAGAGGGTCTAGCAACTTGCTTTGCATTGTGATCTGACTTTGCTGTATAAGGGAATACTGCCTACCTCTTAGTGTTTTCAAGAGTGAGATACATCAGCTTTGTTCACAATGGCCCCATACAACTGAAAGGAAGATGCAGTTTAGCTTGTGTGAGAGAATCAATAATATTTGAAGCAAGAGGGGCTAGCACCTTGTTTTGAAATTTGAATTGAGTTTGCTGTTTCCAGGAATACTGCCTACCTCTCAGTGTATTCATAGATGAGGAACATCAACTTTGTGCCAAATTGCCCCTTTCAAGTGAGAGTTGAAACACTGTAGATCTTCTAAGAAAATCTTTCATGTTAGAAGGAAGACGGCCTAGCAGTTTGCTTAGCACTGTGAACTGAGTTTGCTGTATAAGGGAATACTTCCTACCTCTCAATGTTTTCAAGAATGAGAAACATTACCTTTGTTGAAAATGGCACAATACCACTGAAAGGAAGATGCAGTGTAGCTTCTGTGAGAGAATCATTCATGTCAGAAGCAAGAGGGCCTAGAACCTTGTTTTCCAGTTTGATTTGAGTTTCCTGTTTAAAGGAGTACTGCCTACCTCTCAGCATTTTCATGGGTGAGGAATTTTAACTTTGTACATAACAGCCCCTTTCAAGTGAGTGGAGAAACACTGTGTAGTTCTTCTAAGAAAATCTTCCATGTTAGAAGGAAGATGGTCTAGCAGCTTGCTTAGCATTGTTAACTGAGTTTGCTGTATAAGGGAATACTGCCTACCTCTCAGTGTTTTCAAGAGTGAGAAACATCACCTTTGTTCAAAAATCCCCCATACAACTGAATAGAAGAAGCAGTGTTGCTTGTGTGAGAGAACCAACAATGTTTGTAGCAAGAGCGGCTAGCACCTTGTTTTGCAGTTTGAATTGAGTTTGCTGTTTGAAGGAATACTGCCCAGCTCTCAGGGTTTTCATGGGTGAGGAACAGCAACTTTGTGCCTAATAGTGCCTTTCGAGTGTGTGGAGAAACACTGTAGTTGTTCTAAGAAAATCTTTCATGATAGAAGGAAGAGGGTCTAGCAGTTTTCTTACCACTGTGAATTGAGCTTGCTGTTGAGGAGAACACTGCCTAACTCTCAGTGTTTCCATGAGTAAGAACACAAGTGAATGAAAGGAGCACTTTTGGTCTTGTTAGAGAACCATTAATTTGAGCAGCAAGAGGGTCTAGCCAATTGTTTACTATTGTGAATTCACTTAACATTCTAAAAGACTTCTGCATATCCCTTAGTGTTATCACGGTTCTAGATCATCAACTTTTTGCAAAATGACCCCTTTCAAGTGAATGGCAGAATCACTGTAGCTATTGAAAGAGACACATTAAAGTTAGAAGGAAGAAGCTCTATCACCTTGTTTAGCATTGTGCACTGAGTTGGCTTTTGAAAGGAACACTGCATAGGTCTCAGGTTTTTATGGTTGAGGAACATCAACTTTCAGCCAAATAGCCCCTTTCGAGTGACTGGAGAAACAGTCTAGTTTTAATAAAATCTATCATGTTAGAAGGAAGAGGGCCTAGCAGTTTGCTTAGCACTGTGAACTGAGTTTGCTGTATAAGGGAACCCTGCCTACCTCTCAATGTTTTCAAGAATGGGAAACATTACCTTTGTTGAAAATGGCCCAATACAACTGAAAGGAAGATGCAGTGTAGCTTCTGTGAGAGAATCATTCATGTCAAAAGCAAGAGGGCCTAGAACCTTGTTTTGCAGTTTGATTTGAGTTTCCTGTTTAAGGGAATACTGCCTACCTCTCAGTGTTTTCATGGCTGAGGAACAACTTTGTACCTAATACCCATTTCAAGTTAGTAGAGAAACACTATAGTTCTTCTAAGAAAATCTTTCATGTTAGAAGGAAGAGGGTCTAGCATCTTGCTTTGCATTGTGAACTGAGTTTGCTGTATAAGGGTATACTGCCTACCTCTCATTGTTTTCAAGAGTGAGAAACATCACCTTTGTTCAAAAATCCCCCATGCAACTGAATAGAAGAGGCAGTGTTGCTTGTGTGAGAGAATCAACAATGTTTGTAGCAAGAGCGGCTAGCACCTTGTTTTGCAGTTTGAACTGAGTTTGCTATTTGAAGGAATACTGCCTACCTCTCAGCGTTTTCATGGGTGAGGAACATCAACTTTGTGCCTAATAGTCCCTTTGAGTGTGTGGAGAAACACTGTAGTTCTTCTAAGAAAATGTTTCATGATAGAAGGAAGAGGGTCTAGCAGTTTGGTTAGCACTGTGAACTGAGTTTGCTGTGTAAGGGAATACTGCCTACCTCTCAGTGTTTTCAAGAATGAGAAACATTACCTTTGTTGAAAATGGCCCTATACAACTGAAAGGAACATGCAGTGTAACTTCTGTGAGAGAATCATTCACGTTAGAAGCAAAAGGGCCTAGAACCTTGTTTTGAAGTTTGATTAGAGTTTACTGTTTAAAGGAATACTGCCTACCTCTCAGCATTTTCATGGATGAAGAACATCAACTTTGTACATAATACCCATTTCAAGTGAGTGGAGAAACACTGTAGTTCTTCTAAGAAAATCTTCCATGATAGAAGGAAGAGGGTCTAGCAGTTTGGTTAGCACTGTGAACTGAGTTTGCTGTGTAAGGGAATACTGCCTACCTCTCAGTGTTTTCAAGAATGAGAAACATTACCTTTGTTGAAAATGGCCCTATACAACTGAAAGGAACATGCAGTGTAGCTTCTGTGAGAGAATCATTCACGTTAGAAGCAAAAGGGCCTAGAACCTTGTTTTGCAGTTTGATTTGAGTTTGCTGTTTAAAGGAATACTGCCTACCTCTCAGCATTTTCATGGGTGAAGAACATCAACTTTGTACATAATACCCATTTCAAGTGAGTGGACTAACACTGTAGTTCTTCTAAGAAAATCTTCCATGTTAGAAGGAAGAGGGTCTAGCAGCTTGCTTAGCACTGTGAACTGAGTTTGCTGTATAAGGGAATATTGCCTACCTGGCACTGATTTCAAGAGTGAGAAACATAACCTTTGTTCAAAATCCCCCACAAAACTGAATAGAAGATGCAGTGTAGCTTGTGTGAATGAATCAATAATGTTTGAAGCAAGAGCGGCTACCACCTTGTTTTGCAGTTTGAATTGAGTTTGCTGTTTGAAGGAATACTGCCTAGCTCTCAGGGTTTTCATGGGTGAGGAACAGCAACTTTGTGCCTAATAGTGCCTTTCGAGTGTGTGGAGAAACACTGTAGTTGTTCTAAGAAAATCTTTCATGATAGAAGGAAGAGGGTCTAGCAGTTTTCTTACCACTGTGAACTGAACCTGCTGTTGGGGAGAACACTGCCTAACTCTCAGTTTTTCCATGAGTAAGAACACAAGTGAATGAAAGGAGCACTTTTGGTCTTGTTAGAGAACCATTAGTTTTAGAAGCAAGAGGTTCTAGCCAATTGTTTACTATTGTGAATTCACTTAACATTCTAAAAGACTTCTGCATATCCCTTAGTGTTATCACGGTTCTAGATCATCAACTTTTTGCAAAATGACCCCTTTCAAGTGAACGGCAGAATCACTGTAGCTATTGAAAGAGACACATTAAAGTTAGAAGGAAGAAGCTCTATCACCTTGTTTAGCATTGTGCACTGAGTTGGCTTTTGAAAGGAACACTGCATAGGTCTCAGCTTTTTATGGTTAAGGAACATCAACTTTCAGCCAAATAGCCCCTTTCGAGTGACTGGAGAAACAGTATAGTTTTAATAAAATCTATCATGTTAGAAGGAAGAGGGCCTAGCAGTTTGCTTAGCACTGTGAACTGAGTTTGCTGTATAAGGGAACCCTGCATACCTCTCAAT
Source organism: Castor canadensis (assembly GCF_047511655.1). Classification (NCBI taxonomy): domain Eukaryota; kingdom Metazoa; phylum Chordata; class Mammalia; order Rodentia; family Castoridae; genus Castor; species Castor canadensis. Next base: position 21,071,412 of record NC_133403.1, read on the forward strand.
GTTTTCAAGAATGAGAAACATTACCTTTGTTGAAAATGGCCCAATACAACTGAAAGGAAGATGCAGTGTAGCTTCTGTGAGAGAATCATTCATGTCAAAAGCAAGAGGGCCTAGAACCTTGTTTTGCAGTTTGATTTGAGTTTCCTGTTTAAGGGAATACTGCCTACCTCTCAGTGTTTTCATGGCTGAGGAACAACTTTGTACCTAATACCCATTTCAAGTGAGTGGACTAAAACTGTAGTTCTTCTAAGAAAATCTTCCATGTTGAAGGAAGAGGGTCTAGCAGCTTGCTTAGCATTGTGAACTGAGTTTGCTGTATAAGGGAATACTGCCTACCTCTCAGTGTTTTCAAAAGTGAGAAACATCACCTTTGTTCAAAAATCCCCCATACAACTGAATAGAAGATGCAGTGTTGCTTGTGTGAGAGAATCAATAATGTTTGAAGCAAGAGCGGCGACCACCTTGTTTTGCAGTTTGAATTGAGTTTGCTGTTTGAAGGAATACTGCCAACCTCTCAGCGTTTTCATGGGTGAGGAACTTCAACTTTGTGCCTAATAGTCCCTTTGAGTGTGTGGAGGAACACTGTAATTCTTCTAAAAATTGTTTCATGATAGAAGGAAGAGGGTCTAGCAGTTTGGTTAGCACTGTGAACTGTTTGCTGTGTAAGGGAATACCGCCTACCTCTCAGTGTTTTCAAGAATGAGAAACATTACCTTTGTTGAAAATGGCCCTATACAACTGAAAGGAACATGCAGTGTAGCTTCTGTGAGAGAATCATTCACGTTAGAAGCAAAAGGGCCTAGAACCTTGTTTTGCAGTTTGATTTGAGTTTGCTGTTTAAAGGAATACTGCCTACCTCTCAGCGTTTTCATGGGTGAAGAACATCTACTTTGTACATAATACCCATTTCAAGTGAGTGGACTAACACTGTAGTTCTTCTAAGAAAATCTTCCATGTTAGAAGGAAGAGGGTCTAGCAGCTTGCTTAGCATTGTGAACTGAGTTTGCTGTATAAGGGAATACTGCCTACCTCTCAGTGTTTTCAAAAGTGAGAAACATCACCTTTGTTCAAAAATCCCCCATACAACTGAATAGAAGAAGCAGTGTTGCTTGTGTGAGAGAATCAATAATGTTTGAAGCAAGAGCGGCTAGCACCTTGTTTTGCAGTTTGAACTGAGTTTGCTATTTGAAGGATTACTGCCTACCTCTCAGCGTTTTCATGGGTGAGGAACATCAACTTTGTGCCTAATAGTCCCTTTGAGTGTGTGGAGGAACACTGTAGTTCTTCTAAGAAAATGTTTCATGATAGAAGGAAGAGGGTCTAGCAGTTTGGTTAGCACTGTGAACTGAGTTTGCTGTGTAAGGGAATACGGCCTACCTCTCAGTGTTTTCAAGAATGAGAAACATTACCTTTGTTGAAAATGGCCCTATACAACTGAAAGGAAGATGCAGTGTAGCTTCTGTGACAGAATCATTCACGTTAGAAGCAAAAGGGCCTAGAACCTTGTTTTGCAGTTTGATTTGAGTTTGCTGTTTAAAGGAATACTGCCTACCTCTCAGCGTTTTCATGGGTGAAGAACATCAACTTTGTACATAATACCCATTTCAAGTGAGTGGAGAAACACTGTAGTTCTTCTAAGAAAATCTTCGATGTTAGAAGGAAGAGGGTCTAGTAGTTTTCTTAGCACTGTGAACTGAGTTTGCTGTGTAAGGGAATACTGCCTACCTCTCAGTGTTTTCAAGAATGAGAAACATTACCTTTGTTGAAAATGGCCCTATACACCTGAAAGGAACATGCAGTGTAGCTTCTGTGAGAGAATCATTCACGTTAGAAGCAAAAGGGCCTAGAACCTTGTTTTGCAGTTTGATTTGAGTTTGCTGTTTAAAGGAATACTGCCTACCTCTCAGCGTTTTCATGGGTGAAGAACATCAACTTTGTACATAATACCCAATTCAAGTGAGTGGAGAAACACTGTAGTTCTTCTAAGAAAATCTTCCATGTTAGAAGGAAGAGGGTCTAGTAGTTTTCTTAGCACTGTGAACTGAGTTTGCTGTGTAAGGGAATACGGCCTACCTCTCAGTGTTTTCAAGAATGAGAAACATTACCTTTGTTGAAAATGGCCCTATACAACTGAAAGGAACATGCAGTGTAGCTTCTGTGAGAGAATCATTCACGTTAGAAGCAAAAGGGCCTACAAACTTGTTTTGCAGTTTGATTTGAGTTTCCTGTTTAAAGGAATACTGCCTACCTCTCAGTGTTTTCATGGCTGAGGAACAACTTTGTACCTAATACCCATTTCAAGTTAGTAGAGAATCACTATAGTTCTTCTAAGAAAATCTTTCATGTTAGAAGGAAGAGGGTCTAGCATCTTGCTTTGCATTGTGAACTGAGTTTGCTGTATAAGGGAATACTGCCTACCTCTCATTGTTTTCAAGAGTGAGAAACATCACCTTTGTTCAAAAATCCCCCATGCAACTGAATAGAAGAGGCAGTGTTGCTTGTGTGAGAGAATCAACAATGTTTGTAGCAAGAGCGGCTAGCACCTTGTTTTGCAGTTTGAACTGAGTTTGCTATTTGAAGGAATACTGCCTACCTCTCAGCGTTTTCATGGGTGAGGAACATCAACTTTGTGCCTAATAGTCCCTTTGAGTGTGTGGAGAAACACTGTAGTTCTTCTAAGAAAATGTTTCATGATAGAAGGAAGAGGGTCTAGCAGTTTGGTTAGCACTGTCAACTGAGTTTGCTGTGTAAGGGAATACTGCCTACCTCTCAGTGTTTTCAAGAATGAGAAACATTACCTTTGTTGAAAATGGCCCTATACAACTGAAAGGAACATGCAGTGTAGCTTCTGTGAGAGAATCATTCACGTTAGAAGCAAAAGGGCCTAGAACCTTGTTTTACAGTTTGATTTGAGTTTACTGTTTAAAGGAATACTGCCTACCTCTCAGCATTTTCATGGGTGAAGAACATCAACTTTGTACATAATACCCATTTCAAGTGAGTGGAGAAACACTGTAGTTCTTCTAAGAAAATCTTCCATGATAGAAGGAAGAGGGTTTAGCAGTTTGGTTAGCACTGTGAACTGAGTTTGCTGTGTAAGGGAATACCGCCTACCTCTCAGTGTTTTCAAGAATGAGAAACATTACCTTTGTTGAAAATGGCCCTATACAACTGAAAGGAACATGCAGTGTAGCTTCTGTGAGAGAATCATTCACGTTAGAAGCAAAAGGGCCTAGAACCTTGTTTTGCAGTTTGATTTGAGTTTGCTGTTTGAAGGAATACTGCCTACCTCTCAGCGTTTTCATGGGTGAGGAACTTCAACTTTGTGCCTAATAGTCCCTTTGAGTGTGTGGAGAAACACTGTAATTCTTCTAAAAATTGTTTCATGATAGAAGGAAGAGGGTCTAGCAGTTTGCTTAGCACTGGAACTGAGTTTGCTGTGTAAGGGAATACTGCCTACCTCTCAGGGTTTTAAAGTGTGAGGAATATTGTCTTTGGCAAAAGAGCCCCTTTCAAGTGAATGGAAGAAACATTCTATCCCTTGTAATGCAGATGTCAAGTTTTGCAGCAGGAGGTTCTGGCCCATTGTTTCCCTGTGAGAATTGAATTAGCATGTGAAAGAATGCTTCCCAAAGAAAGTCTTTATTGAGGGATATACTTCCCAGCACAGAGTGGTTTCCTGTGGTTGGACCATCACTTTTTTGGAAAAGTGCCAAATTCAAGTGAAAGGAAGCAGCACTGTTTCTGTTTTAAGAACAGCATTAATGTTAGAAGCAAGGGGGGCTAGCATGCTGTTTACCAGTGAGAAGTGAATGAACTTTCCAAGGGAATACTGCCTGTCTCTCAGGCTTTACACTGTGCGGAACATTACTTTTTTCAAATAGCCATTTGCAAGGGAATGGAAGAAGCACTGTTTCTCTTCTAAGAGATCATAAATGTTACAAGCAAGAGGGCCAAGAACCTTGTTTAGCATTTGAATTCAGTTAGCTGGTTATAAGAATACGGCCTACATCTCAGTGTTATTCTGGGTGAAAAACATAAAGTTTGTGCCAAATACCGCCTTTCAAATGAATGGAGAAACACTGTAGCTCTTCTAATAAAACCATTAATGTAGAAGGAAGAGGGTCTAGCAGCTTGCTTACAATTGCGAATGGAGCTTGCTGTTGAAGGGAACAATGCCTACCTCTCAGTGTTTCCATGAATGAGAACACAAGTGCATGAAAGGATCACTGTTGGTCTTGTGAGAGAACCAAGAATTTAAGAAGCAAGAGGGTCTAGCCACTTGTTTAATATTGTGAATTCAGTTCACATTTTAAAAGACTTCTGCCTATCCCTAAGTGTTTTCAAGGTTCTGGATCATCAACTTTTTGCAAAATGACCCCTTTCAAGTGAATGGCAGGAGCCCTGTAGCTCTAGAAAGACACACATTAAAGTTAGAAGCAAGAAGGTCTACAACCTTGTTTAGCCTTGTGAACGGAGTTGGCTTTTGAAAGGAACACTGCCTAAGTCTCAGCTTTGTCATGGGTGAGGAACATTAACTTTCAGCCAAATAGCCCCTTTTGAGGGAATGGAGAAACACTCTAGTTTTAATAAAATCTTTCATGTTAGAAGGAAGAGGGTCTAGCAGTTTGCTTAGCACTGTGAACTGAGTTTGCTGTATAAGGGAATACTGTCTACCTCTCAGTGTTTTCAAAAATGAGGAACATAACCTTTGTTGCAAATGGCCCGATACAACTGAAAGGAAGTTGCAGTGCAGCTTTTGTGAGAGAATCATCCATGTCAGAAGCCAGAAGGCCTAGAACCTTGTTTTGCAGTTTGATTTGAATTTGCTGTTTAAAGGAATACTGCCTACCTCTCAGCGTTTTCATGGCTGAGGAACAGCTTTGTACCTAATACCCATTTCAAGTGAGTAGAGAAACACAATAGTTCTTCTAAGAAAATCTTTCATGTTAGAAGGAAGAGGGTCTAGCAGCTTGCTTTGCATTGTGAACTGACTTTGCTGTATAAGGGAATACTGCCTACCTCTTAGTGTTTTCAAGAGTGAGATACATCAGCTTTGTTCACAATGGCCCCATACAACTGAAAGGAAGATGCAGTGTAGCTTGTGTGAGAGAATCAATAATATTTGAAGCAAGAGGGGCTAGCACCTTGTTTTGAAATTTGAATTGAGTTTGCTGTTTCCAGGAATACAGCCTACCTCTCAGTGTATTCATAGTTGAGGAACATCAACTTTGTGCCAAATTGCCCCTTTCAAGTGAGAGTTGAAACACTGTAGATATTCTAAGAAAATCTTTCATGTTAGAAGGAAGAGGGCCTAGCAGTTTGCTTAGCACTGTGAACTGAGTTTGCTGTATAAGGGAATACTTCCTACCTCTCAATGTTTTCAAGAATGAGAAACATTACCTTTGTTGAAAACGGCACAATACCACTGAAAGGAAGATGCAGTGTAGCTTCTGTGAGAGAATCATTCATGTCAGAAGCAAGAGGGCCTAGAAGGTTGTTTTGCAGTTTGATTTGAGTTTCCTGTTTAAAGGAGTACTGCCTACCTCTCAGCATTTTCATGGGTGAGGAATTTTAACTTTGTACATAAGAGCCCCTTTCAAGTGAGTGGAGAAACACTGTGTAGTTCTTCTAAGAAAATCTTCCATGTTAGAAGGAAGAGGGTCTAGTAGTTGCTTAGCACTGTGAAATGAGTTTGCTGTATAAGGGAATACTGCCTACCTCTCAGTGTTTTCAAGAATGAGAAACATTACCTTTGTTGAAAATGGCCCTATACAACTGAAAGGAACATGCAGTGTAGCTTCTGTGAGAGAATCATTCACGTTAGAAGCAAAAGGGCCTAGAACCTTGTTTTGCAGTTTGATTTGAGTTTGCTGTTTAAAGGAATACTGCCTACCTCTCAGCGTTTTCATGGGTGAAGAACATCTACTTTTTACATAATACCCATTTCAAGTGAGTGGACTAACACTGTAGTTCTTCTAAGAAAATCTTCCATGTTAGAAGGAAGAGGGTCTAGCAGCTTGCTTAGCATTGTGAACTGAGTTTGCTGTATAAGGGAATACTGCCTACCTCTCAGCGTTTTCTTGGGTGAGGAACTTCAACTTTGTGCCTAATAGTCCCTTTGAGTGTGTGGAGAAACACTGTAATTCTTCTAAAAATTGTTTCATGATAGAAGGAAGAGGGTCTAGCAGTTTGGTTAGCACTGTGAACTGAGTTTGCTGTGTAAGGGAATACGGCCTACCTCTCAGTGTTTTCAAGAATTAGAAACATTACCTTTGTTGAAAATGGCCCTATACAACTGAAAGGAAGATGCAGTGTAGCTTCTGTGAGAGGATCATTCATGTCAAAAGCAAGAGGGCCTAGAACCTTGTTTTGCAGTTTGATTTGACTTTCTTGTTTAAAGGAATACTGCCTACCTCTCAGTGTTTTCATGGCTGAGGAACAACTTTGTACCTAATACCCATTTCAAGTTAGTAGAGAAACACTATAGTTCTTCTAAGAAAATCTTTCATGTTAGAAGGAAGAGGTTCTAGCATCTTGCTTTGCATTGTGAACTGAGTTTGCTGTATAAGGGAATACTGCCTACCTCTCATTGTTTTCAAGAGTGAGAAACATCACCTTTGTTGAAAAATCCCCCATGCAACTGAATAGAAGAGGCAGTGTTGCTTGTGTGAGAGAATCAACAATGTTTGAAGCAAGAGCGGCTAGCACCTTGTTTTGCAGTTTGAACTGAGTTTGCTATTTGAAGGAATACTGCCTACCTCTCAGCGTTTTTATGGGTGAGGAACATCAACTTTGTGCCTAAGAGTCCCTTTGAGTGTGTGGAGAAACACTGTAGTTCTTCTAAGAAAATGTTTCATGATAGAAGGAAGAGGGTCTAGCAGTTTGGTTAGCACTGTGAACTGAGTTTGCTGTGTAAGGGAATACTGCCTACCTCTCAGTGTTTTCAAGAATGAGAAACATTACCTTTGTTGAAAATGGCCCTATACAACTGAAAGGAACATGCAGTGTAGCTTCTGTGAGAGAATCATTCACGTTAGAAGCAAAAGGGCCTAGAAACTTGTTTTGCAGTTTGATTTGAGTTTGCTGTTTAAAGGAATACTGCCTACCTCTCAGCGTTTTCATGGGTGAAGAACATCAACTTTGTACATAATACTCATTTCAAGTGAGTGGAGAAACACTGTAGTTCTTCTAAGAAAATCTTCGATGTTAGAAGGAAGAGGGTGTAGTAGTTTTCTTAGCACTGTGAACTGAGTTTGCTGTATAAGGGAATACTGCCTACCTCTCAGTGTTTTCAAGAATGAGAAACATTACCTTTGTTGAAAATGGCCCTATACAACTGAAAGGAACATGCAGTGTAGCTTCTGTGAAACAATCATTCACGTTAGAAGCAAAAGGGCCTAGAACCTTGTTTTGCAGTTTGATTTGAGTTTGCTGTTTAAAGGAATACTGCCTACCTCTCAGCATTTTCATGGGTGAAGAACATCTACTTTGTACATAATACCCATTTCAAGTGAGTGGACTAACACTGTAGTTCTTCTAAGAAAATCTTCCATGTTAGAAGGAAGAGGGTCCAGTAGTTTTCTTAGCACTGTGAACTGAGTTTGCTGTATAAGGGAATACTGCCTACCTCTCAGTGTTTTCAAAAGTGAGAAACATCACCTTTGTTCAAAAATCCCCCATACAACTGAATAGAAGATGCAGTGTTGCTTGTGTGAGAGAATCAATAATGTTTGAAGCAAGAGCGGCTACCACCTTGTTTTGCAGTTTGAATTGAGTTTGCTGTTTGAAGGAATACTGCCTACCTCTCAGCGTTTTCATGGGTGAAGATCATCAAGTTTGTACATAATACCCATTTCAAGTTAGTAGAGAAACACTATAGTTCTTCTAAGAAAATCTTTCATGTTAGAAGGAAGAGGGTCTAGCATCTTGCTTTGCATTGTGAACTGAGTTTGCTGTATAAGGGAATACTGCCTACCTCTCATTGTTTTCAAGAGTGAGAAACATCACCTTTGTTCAAAAATCCCCCATGCAACTGAATAGAAGAGGCAGTGTTGCTTGTGTGAGAGAATCAACAATGTTTGTAGCAAGAGCGGCTAGCACCTTGTTTTGCAGTTTGAACTGAGTTTGCTATTTGATGGAATACTGCCTACCTCTCAGCGTTTTCATGGGTGAGGAACATCAACTTTGTGCCTAATAGTCCCTTTGAGTGTGTGGAGAAACACTGTAATTCTTCTAAGAAAATGTTTCATGATAGAAGGAAGAGGGTCTAGCAGTTTGGTTAGCACTGTGAACTGAGTTTGCTGTGTAAGGGAATACTGCCTACCTCTCAGTGTTTTCAAGAATGAGAAACATTACCTTTGTTGAAAATGGCCCTATACAACTGAAAGGAACATGCAGGGTAGCTTCTGTGAGAGAATCATTCACGTTAGAAGCAAAAGGGCCTAGAACCTTGTTTTGCAGTTTGATTTGAGTTTGCTGTTTAAAGGAATACTGCCTACCTCTCAGCGTTTTCATGGGTGAAGAACATCAACTTTGTACATAATACCCATTTCAAGTGAGTGTAGAAACACTGTAGTTCTTCTAAGAAAATCTTCCATATTAGAAGGAAGAGGGTCTAGCAGTTTGCTTAGCACTGTGAACTGAGTTTGCTGTATAAGGGAATATTGCCTACCTCGCAGTGATTTCAAGAGTGAGAAATATCACCTTTGTTCAAAATCCCCCTCAAAACTGAATAGAAGATGCAGTGTAGCTTGTGTGAGAGAATCAATAATGTTTGAAGCAAGAGCGGCTAGCACCTTGTTTTGCAGTTTGAATTGAGTTTGCTGTTTAAAGGAATACTGCCTAGCTCTCAGGGTTTTCATGGGTGAGGAACAGCAACTTTGTGCCTAATAGTGCCTTTCGAGTGTGTGGAGAAACACTGTAGTTGTTCTCAGAAAATCTTTCATGATAGAAGGAAGAGGGTCTAGCAGTTTTCTTACCACTGTGAACTGACCTTGCTGTTGAGGAGAACACTGCCTAACTCTCAGTGTTTCCATGAGTAAGAACACCAGTGAATGAAAGGAGCACTTTTGGTCTTGTTAGAGAACCATTAATTTTAGCAGCAAGAGGGTCTAGCAAATTGTTTACTATTGTGAATTCACTTAACATTCTAAAAGACTTCTTCATATCCCTTAGTGTTATCACGGTTCTAGATCATCAACTTTTTGCAAAATGACCCCTTTCAAGTGAACGGCAGAATCACTGTAGCTATTGAAAGAGACACATTAAAGTTAGAAGGAAGAAGCTCTATCACCTTGTTTAGCATTGTGCACTGAGTTGGCTTTTGAAAGGAACACTGCATAGGTCTCAGCTTTTTATGGTTGAGGAACATCAACTTTCAGCCAAATAGCCCCTTTCGAGTGACTGGAGAAACAGTCTAGTTTTAATATACTCTATCATGTTAGAAGAAAGAGGGCCTAGCAGTTTTCTTAGCACTGTGAACTGAGTTTGCTGTATAAGGGAACCCTGCCTACCTCTCAATGTTTTCAAGAATGAGAAACATTACCTTTGTTGAAAATGGCCCAATACAACTGAAAGGAAGATGCAGTGTAGCTTCTGTGAGAGAATCATTCATGTCAAAAGCAAGAGGGCCTAGAAGCTTGTTTTGCAGTTTGATTTGAGTTTCCTGTTTAAAGGAATACTGCCTACCTCTCAGTGTTTTCATGGCTGAGGAACAACTTTGTACCTAATACCCATTTCAAGTTAGTAGAGAAACACTATAGTTCTTCTAAGAAAATCTTTCATATTAGAAGGAAGAGGGTCTAGCATCTTGCTTTGCATTGTGAACTGAGTTTGCTGTATAAGGTAATACTGCCTACCACTCATTGTTTTCAAGAGTGAGAAACATCACCTTTGTTCAAAAATCCCCCATGCAACTGAATAGAAGAGGCAGTGTTGCTTGTGTGAGAGAATCAACAATGTTTGAAGCAAGAGCGGCTAGCACCTTGTTTTGCAGTTTGAACTGAGTTTGCTATTTGAAGGAATACTGCCTACCTCTCAGCGTTTTCATGGATGAAGAACATCAACTTTGTGCCTATTAGTCCCTTTGAGTGTGTGGAGAAACACTGTAGTTCTTCTAAGAAAATCTTCCATGATAGAAGGAAGAGGGTCTAGCAGTTTGGTTAGCACTGTGAACTGAGTTTGCTGTGTAAGGGAATACGGCCTACCACTCAGTGTTTTCAAGAATGAGAAACATTACCTTTGTTGAAAATGGCCCTATACAACTGAAAGGAACATGCAGTGTAGCTTCTGTGAGAGAATCATTCACGTTAGAAGCAAAAGGGCCTAGAACTTTGTTTTGCAGTTTGATTTGAGTTTGCTGTTTAAAGGAATACTGCCTACCTCTCAGCGTTTTCATGGGTGAAGAACATCAACTTTGTACATAATACCCATTTCAAGTGAGTGGAGAAACACTGTAGTTCTTCTAAGAAAATCTTCGATGTTAGAAGGAAGAGGGTCTAGTAGTTTTCTTAGCACTGTGAACTGAGATTGCTGTGTAAGGGAATACTGCCTACCTCTCAGTGTTTTCAAGAATGAGAAACATTACCTTTGTTGAAAATGGCCCTATACAACTGAAAGGAACATGCAGTGTAGCTTCTGTGAGAGAATCATTCACGTTAGAAGCAAAAGGGCCTAGAACCTTGTTTTGCAGTTTGATTTGAGTTTGCTGTTTAAAGGAATACTGCCTACCTCTCAGCGTTTTCATGGGTGAAGAACATCAACTTTGTACATAATACCCATTTCAAGTGAGTGGAGAAACACTGTAGTTCTTCTAAGAAAATCTTCCATGTTAGAAGGAAGAGGGTCTAGCAGTTTGCTTAGCACTGTGACCTGAGTTTGCTGTATAAGGGAATATTGCCTACCTCGCAGTGATTTCAAGAGTGAGGAACATCACCTTTGTTCAAAATCCCCCACAAAACTGAATAGAAGATGCAGTGTAGCTTGTGTGAGAGAATCAATAATGTTTGAAGCAAGAGCGGCTAGCACCTTGTTTTGCAGTTTGAACTGAGTTTGCTATTTGTAGGAATACTGCCTACCTCTCAGCGTTTTCATGGGTGAGGAACATCAACTTTGTGCCTAATAGTCCCTTTGAGTGTGTGGAGAAACACTGTAGTTCTTCTAAGAAAATGTTTCATGATAGAAGGAAGAGGGTCTAGCAGTTTGGTTAGCACTGTGAACTGAGTTTGCTGTGTAAGGGAATACTGCCTACCTCTCAGTGTTTTCAAGAATGAGAAAAATTACCTTTGTTGAAAATGGCCCTATACAACTGAAAGGAACATGCAGTGTAGCTTCTGTGAGAGAATCATTCAGGTTAGAAGCAAAAGGGCCTAGAACCTTGTTTTGCAGTTTGATTTGAGTTTGCTGTTTGAAGGAATACTGCCTACCTCTCAGCGTTTTCATGGGTGAAGTACATCAACTTTGTACATAATACCCATTTAAAGTGAGTGGAGAAACACTGTAGTTCTAAGAAAATCTTCCATGTTAGAAGGAAGAGGGTCTAGCAGTTTGCTTAGCACTGTGAACTCAGTTTGCTGTATAAGGGAATATTGCCTACCTCGCAGTGATTTCAAGAGTGAGGAACATCACCTTTGTTCAAAATCCCCCACAAAACTGAATAGAAGATGCAGTGTAGCTTGTGTGAGAGAATCAATAATGTTTGAAGCAAGAGCGGCTACCACCTTGTTTTGCAGTTTGAATTGAGTTTGCTGTTTGAAGGAATACTGCCTAGCTCTCAGGGTTTTCATGGGTGAGGAACAGCAACTTTGTGCCTAATAGTGCCTTTCGAGTGTGTGGAGAAACACTGTAGTTGTTCTAAGAAAATCTTTCATGATAGAAGGAAGAGGGTCTAGCAGTTTTCTTACCACTGTGAACTGAACTTGCTGTTGGGGAGAACACTGCCTAACTCTCAGTTTTTCCATGAGTAAGAACACAAGTGAATGAAAGGAGCACTTTTGGTCTTGTTAGAGAACCATTAGTTTTAGAAGCAAGAGGGTCTAGCCAATTGTTTACTATTGTGAATTCACTTAACATTCTAAAAGACTTCTGCATATCCCTTAGTGTTATCACAGTTCTAGATCATCAACTTTTTGCAAAATGACCCCTTTCAAGTGAACGGCAGAATCACTGTAGCTATTGAAAGAGACACATTAAAGTTAGAAGGAAGAAGCTCTATCACCTTGTTTAGCATTGTGCACTGAGTTGGCTTTTGAAAGGAACACTGCATAGGTCTCAGCTTTTTATGGTTGAGGAACATCAACTTTCAGCCAAATAGCCCCTTTCAAGTGACTGGAGAAACAGTATAGTTTTAATAAAATCTATCATGTTAGAAGGAAGAGGGCCTAGCAGTTTGCTTAGCACTGTAAACTGAGTTTGCTATATAAGGGAACCCTGCCTACCTCTCAATGTTTTCAAGAATGAGAAACATTACCTTTGTTGAAAATGGCCCTATACAACTGAAAGGAACATGCAGTGTAGCTTCTGTGAGAGAATAATTCAGGTTAGAAGCAAAAGGGCCTAGAACCATGTTTTGCAGTTTGATTTGACTTTGCTGTTTAAAGGAATACTGCCTACCTCTCAGCGTTTTCATGGGTGAAGAACATCAACTTTGTACATAATTCCCATTTCAAGTAAGTGGAAAAACACTGTAGTTCTTCTAAGAAAATCTTCCATGTTAGAGGGAAGAGGGTCTAGTAGTTTTTTTCGCACTGTGAACTGAGTTTGCTGTATAAGGGAATACTGCCTACCTCTCAGTGTTTTCAAGAATGAGAAACATTACCTTTGTTGAAAATGGCCCTATACAACTGAAAGGAACATGCAGTGTAGCTTCTGTGAGAGAATCATTCACCTTAGAAGCAAAAGGGCCTAGAACCTTGTTTTGCAGTTTGATTTGAGTTTGCTGTTTAAAGGAATACTGCCTAACTCTCAGCGTTTTCATGGGTGAAGAACATCTACTTTGTACATAATACCCCTTTCAAGTGAGTGGACTAACACTGTAGTTCTTCTAAGAAAATCTTCCATGTTAGAAGGAAGAGGGTCTAGCAGCTTGCTTAGCATTGTGAACTGACTTTGCTGTATAAGGGAATACTGCCTACCTCTCACTGTTTTCAAAAGTGAGAAACATCACCTTTGTTCAAAAATCCCCCATACAACTGAATAGAAGATGCAGTGTTGCTTGTGTGAGAGAATCAATAATGTTTGAAGCAAGAGCGGCGACCACCTTGTTTTGCAGTTTGAATTGAGTTTGCTGTTTGAAGGAATACTGCCTACGTCTCAGCGTTTTCATGGGTGAGGAACTTCAACTTTGTGCCTAATAGTTCCTTTGAGTGTGTGGAGAAACACTGTAATTCTTCTACAAATTGTTTCATGATAGAAGGAAGAGGGTCTAGCAGTTTGGTTAGCACTGTGAACTGAGATTGCTGTGTAAGGGAATACGGCCTACCTCTCAGTGTTTTCAAGAATTACAAACATTACCTTTGTTGAAAATGGCCCTATACAACTGAAAGGAAGATGCAGTGTAGCTTCTGTGAGAGAATCATTCATGTCAAAAGCAAGAGGGCCTAGAACCTTGTTTTGCAGTTTGATTTGACTTTCTTGTTTAAAGGAATACTGCCTACCTCTCAGTGTTTTCATGGCTGAGGAACAACTTTGTACCTAATACCCATTTCAAGTTAGTAGAGAAACACTAGTTCTTCTAAGAAAATATTTCATGTTAGAAGGAAGAGGGTCTAGCATCTTGCTTTGCATTGTGAACTGAGTTTGCTGTATAAGGGAATACTGCCTACCTCTCAGTGTTTTCAAGAGTGAGAAACATCACCTTTGTTCAAAAATCCCCCATGCAACTGAATAGAAGAGGCAGTGTTGCTTGTGTGAGAGAATCAACAATGTTTGAAGCAAGAGCGGCTAGCACCTTGTTTTGCAGTTTGAACTGAGTTTGCTATTTGAAGGATTACTGCCTACCTCTCAGCGTTTTCATGGGTGAGGAACATCAACTTTGTGCCTAATAGTCCCTTTGAGTGTGTGGAGAAACACTGTAGTTCTTCTAAGAAAATGTTTCATGATAGAAGGAAGAGGGTCTAGCAGTTTGGTTAGCACTGTGAACTGAGTTTGCTGTGTAAGGAAATACTGCCTACCTCTCAGTGTTTTCAAGAATGAGAAACATTACCTTTGTTGAAAATGGCCCTATACAACTGAAAGGAACATGCAGTGTAGCTTCTGTGAGAGAATCATTCACGTTAGAAGCAAAAGGGCCTAGAACCTTGTTTTGCAGTTTGATTTGAGTTTGCTGTTTAAAGGAATACTGCCTACCTCTCAGCGTTTTCATGGGTGAAGAACATCAACTTTGTACATAATACCCATTTCAAGTGAGTGGAGAAACACTGTAGCTCTTCTAAGAAAATCTTGGATGTTAGAAGGAAGAGGGTCTAGTAGTTTTCTTAGCACTGTGAACTGAGTTTGCTGTGTAAGAGAATACTGCCTACCTCTCAGTGTTTTCAAGAATGAGAAACATTACCTTTGTTGAAAATGGCCCTATACAACTGAAAGGAACATGCAGTGTAGCTTCTGTGAGAGAATCATTCACGTTAGAAGCAAAAGGGCCTAGAACCTTGTTTTGCAGTTTGATTTGAGTTTGCTGTTTAAAGGAATACTGCCTACCTCTCAGCGTTTTCATGTTTGAAGAACATCAACTTTGTACATAATACCCATTTCAAGTGAGTGGAGAAACACTGTAGTTCTTCTAAGAAAATCTTCGATGTTAGAAGGAAGAGGGTCTAGTATTTTTCTTAGCACTGTGAACTGAGATTGCTGTGTAAGGGAATACTGCCTACCTCTCAGTGTTTTCAAGAATGAGAAACATTACCTTTGTTGAAAATGGCCCTATACAACTGAAAGGAACATGCAGTGTAGCTTCTGTGAGAGAATCATTCACGTTAGAAGCAAAAGGGCCTAGAACCTTGTTTTGCAGTTTGATTTGAGTTTGCTGTTTAAAGGAATACTGCCTACCTCTCAGCGTTTTCATGGGTGAAGAACATCAACTTTGTACATAATACCCATTTCAAGTGAGTGGAGAAACACTGCAGTTCTTCTAAGAAAATCTTCCATGTTAGAAGGAAGAGGGTCTAGCAGTTTGCTTAGCACTGTGAACTGAGTTTGCTGTATAAGGGAATATTGCCTACCTCGCAGTGATTTCAAGAGTGAGAAACATCACCTTTGTTCAAAATCCCCCACAAAACTGAATAGAAGATGCAGTGTAGCTTGTGTGAGAGAATCAATAATGTTTGAAGCAAGAGCGGCTAGCACCTTGTTTTGCAGTTTGAATAGAGTTTGCTGTTTAAAGGAATACTGCCTAGCTCTCAGGGGTTTCATGGGTGAGGAACAGCCACTTTGTGCCTAATAGTGCCTTTCGAGTGTGTGGAGAAACACTGTAGTTGTTCTCAGAAAATCTTTCATGATAGAAGGAAGAGGGTCTAGCAGTTTTCTTACCACTGTGAACTGAGCTTGCTGTTGAGGAGAACACTGCCTAACTCTCAGTGTTTCCATGAGTAAGAACACAAGTGAATGAAAGGAGCACTTTTGGTCTTGTTAGAGAACCATTAATTTTAGCAGCAAGAGGGTCTAGCCAATTGTTTACTATTGTGAATTCACTTAACATTCTAAAAGACTTCTGCATATCCCTTAGTGTTATCACGGTTCTAGATCATCAACTTTTTGCAAAATGACCCCTTTCAAGTGAACGGCAGAATCACTGTAGCTATTGAAAGAGACACATTAAAGTTAGAAGGAAAAAGCTCTATCACCTTGTTTAGCATTGTGCACTGAGTTGGCTTTTGAAAGGAACACTGCATAGGTCTCAGCTTTTTATGGTTGAGAAACATCAACTTTCAGAAAAATAGCCCCTTTCGAGTGACTGGAGAAACAGTCTAGTTTTAATAAAATCTATCATGTTAGAAGAAAGAGGGCCTAGCAGTTTTCTTAGCACTGTGAACTGAGTTTGCTGTATAAGGGAACCCTGCCTACCTCTCAATGTTTTCAAGAATGAGAAACATTACCTTTGTTGAAAATGGCCCAATACAAATGAATGGAAGATGCAGTGTAGCTTCTGTGAGAGAATCATTCATGTCAAAAGCAAGAGGGCCTAGAAGCTTGTTTTGCAGTTTGATTTGAGTTTCCTGTTTAAAGGAATACTGCCTACCTCTCAGTGTTTTCATGGCTGAGGAAAAACTTTGTACCTAATACCCATTTCAAGTTAGTAGAGAAACACTATAGTTCTTCGAAGAAAATCTTTCATATTAGAAGGAAGAGGGTCTAGCATCTTGCTTTGCATTGTGAACTGAGTTTGCTGTATAAGGGAATACTGCCTACCTCTCAGTGTTTTCAAGAGTGAGAAACATCACCTTTGTTCAAAAATCCCCCATGCAACTGAATAGAAGAGGCAGTGTTGCTTGTGTGAGAGAATCAACAATGTTTGAAGCAAGAGCGGCTAGCACCTTGTTTTGCAGTTTGAACTGAGTTTGCTATTTGAAGGATTACTGCCTACCTCTCAGCGTTTTCATGGGTGAGGAACATCAACTTTGTGCCTAACAGTCCCTTTGAGTGTGTGGAGAAACACAGTAGTTCTTCTAAGAAAATGTTTCATGATAGAAGGAAGAGGGTCTAGCAGTTTGGTTAGCACTGTGAACTGAGTTTGCTGTGTAAGGGAATACTGCCTACCTCTCAGTGTTTTCAAGAATGAGAAACATTACCTTTGTTGAAAATGGCCCTATACAACTGAAAGGAACATGCAGTGTAGCTTCTGTGAGAGAATCATTCACCTTAGAAGCAAAAGGGCCTAGAACCTTGTTTTGCAGTTTGATTTGAGTTTGCTGTTTAAAGGAATACTGCCTACCTCTCAGCGTTTTCATGGGTGAAGAACATCAACTTTGTACATAATACCCATTTCAAGTGAGTGGAGAAACACTGTAGCTCTTCTACGAAAATCTTGGATGTTAGAAGGAAGAGGGTCTAGTAGTTTTCTTAGCACTGTGAACTGAGTTTGCTGT
This sequence comes from Castor canadensis, assembly GCF_047511655.1. Lineage (NCBI taxonomy): Eukaryota > Metazoa > Chordata > Mammalia > Rodentia > Castoridae > Castor > Castor canadensis. The sequence continues at coordinate 21,088,490 of NC_133403.1, forward strand.
GTAAGGGAATACTGCCTACCTCTCAGTGTTTTCAAGAATGAGAAACATTACCTTTGTTGAAAATGGCCCTATACAACTGAAAGGAACATGCAGTGTAGCTTCTGTGAGAGAATCATTCACGTTAGAAGCAAAAGGGCCTAGAACCTTGTTTTGCAGTTTGATTTGAGTTTGCTGTTTAAAGGAATACTGCCTACCTCTCAGCGTTTTCATGGGTGAAGAACATCAACTTTGTACATAATACCCATTTCAAGTGAGTGGAGAAACACTGTAGTTCTTCTAAGAAAATCTTCGATGTTAGAAGGAAGAGGGTCTAGTAGTTTTCTTAGCACTGTGAACTGAGATTGCTGTGTAAGGGAATACTGCCTACCTCTCAGTGTTTTCAAGAATGAGAAACATTACCTTTGTTGAAAATGGCCCTATACAACTGAAAGGAACATGCAGTGTAGCTTCTGTGAGAGAATCATTCAAGTTAGAAGCAAAAGGGCCTAGAACCTTGTTTTGCAGTTTGATTTGAGTTTGCTGTTTGAAGGAATACTGCCTACCTCTCAGTGTTTTCATGGGTGAAGAACATCAACTTTGTACATAATACCCATTTAAAGTGAGTGGAGAAACACTGTAGTTCTAAGAAAATCTTCCATGTTAGAAGGAAGAGGGTCTAGCAGTTTGCTTAGCACTGTGAACTGAGTTTGCTGTATAAGGGAATATTGCCTACCTCGCAGTGATTTCAAGAGTGAGGAACATCACCTTTGTTCAAAATCCCCCACAAAACTGAATAGAAGATGCAGTGTAGCTTGTGTGAGAGAATCAATAATGTTTGAAGCAAGAGCGTCTACCACCTTGTTTTGCAGTTTGAATTGAGTTTGCTGTTTGAAGGAATACTGCCTAGCTCTCAGGGTTTTCATGGGTGAGGAACAGCAACTTTGTGCCTAATAGTGCCTTTCGAGTGTGTGGAGAAACACTGTAGTTGTTCTAAGAAAATCTTTCATGATAGAAGGAAGAGGGTCTAGCAGTTTTCTTACCACTGTGAACTGAACTTGCTGTTGGGGAGAACACTGCCTAACTCTCAGTTTTTCCATGAGTAAGAACACAAGTGAATGAAAGGAGCACTTTTGGTCTTGTTAGAGAACCATTAGTTTTAGAAGCAAGAGGGTCTAGCCAATTGTTTACTATTGTGAATTCACTTAACATTCTAAAAGACTTCTGCATATCCCTTAGTGTTATCACGGTTCTAGATCATCAACTTTTTGCAAAATGACCCCTTTCAAGTGAACGGCAGAATCACTGTAGCTATTGAAAGAGACACATTAAAGTTAGAAGGAAGAAGCTCTATCACCTTGTTTAGCATTGTGCACTGAGTTGGCTTTTGAAAGGAACACTGCATAGGTCTCAGCTTTTTATGGTTGAGGAACATCAACTTTCAGCCAAATAGCCCCTTTCAAGTGACTGGAGAAACAGTACAGTTTTAATAAAATCTATCATGTTAGAAGGAAGAGGGCCTAGCAGTTTGCTTAGCACTGTAAACTGAGTTTGCTGTATAAGGGAACCCTGCCTACCTCTCAATGTTTTCAAGAATGAGAAACATTACCTTTGTTGAAAATGGCCCTATACAACTGAAAGGAACATGCAGTGTAGCTTCTGTGAGAGAATCATTCAGGTTAGAAGCAAAAGGGCCTAGAACCATGTTTTGCAGTTTGATTTGAGTTTGCTGTTTAAAGGAATACTGCCTACCTCTCAGCGTTTTCATGGGTGAAGAACATCAACTTTGTACATAATTCCCATTTCAAGTGAGTGGAGAAACACTGTAGTTCTTCTAAGAAAATCTTCCATGTTAGAAGGAAGAGGGTCTAGTAGTTTTTTTAGCACTGTGAACTGAGTTTGCTGTATAAGGGAATACTGCCTACCTCTCAGTGTTTTCAAGAATGAGAAACATTACCTTTGTTGAAAATGGCCCTATACAACTGAAAGGAACATGCAGTGTAGCTTCTGTGAGAGAATCATTCACCTTAGAAGCAAAAGGGCCTAGAACCTTGTTTTGCAGTTTGATTTGAGTTTGCTGTTTAAAGGAATACTGCCTACTTCTCAGCGTTTTCATGGGTGAAGAACATCTACTTTGTACATAATACCCATTTCAAGTGAGTGGACTAACACTGTAGTTCTTCTAAGAAAATCTTCCATGTTAGAAGGAAGAGGGTCTAGCAGCTTGCTTAGCATTGTGAACTGACTTTGCTGTATAAGGGAATACTGCCTACCTCTCAGTGTTTTCAAAAGTGAGAAACATCACCTTTGTTCAAAAATCCCCCATACAACTGAATAGAAGATGCAGTGTTGCTTGTGTGAGAGAATCAATAATGTTTGAAGCAAGAGCGGCGACCACCTTGTTTTGCAGTTTGAATTGAGTTTGCTGTTTGAAAGAATACTGCCTACCTCTCAGCGTTTTCATGGGTGAGGAACTTCAACTTTGTGCCTAATAGTCCCTTTGAGTGTGTGGAGAAACACTGTAATTCTTCTAAAAATTGTTTCATGATAGAAGGAAGAGGGTCTAGCAGTTTGGTTAGCACTGTGAACTGAGTTTGCTGTGTAAGGGAATACGGCCTACCTCTCAGTGTTTTCAAGAATTAGAAACATTACCTTTGTTGAAAATGGCCCTATACAACTGAAAGGAAGATGCAGTGTAGCTTCTGTGAGAGAATCCTTCATGTCAAAAGCAAGAGGGCCTAGAACCTTGTTTTGCAGTTTGATTTGACTTTCTTGTTTAAAGGAATACTGCCTACCTCTCAGTGTTTTCATGGCTGAGGAACAACTTTGTACCTAATACCCATTTCAAGTTAGTAGAGAAACACTAGTTCTTCTAAGAAAATATTTCATGTTAGAAGGAAGAGGGTCTAGCATCTTGCTTTGCATTGTGAACTGAGTTTGCTGTATAAGGGAATACTGCCTACCTCTCAGTGTTTTCAAGAGTGAGAAACATCACCTTTGTTCAAAAATCCCCCATGCAACTGAATAGAAGAGGCAGTGTTGGTTGTGTGAGAGAATCAACAATGTTTGAAGCAAGAACGGCTAGCACCTTGTTTTGCAGTTTGAACTGAGTTTGCTGTTTGAAGGAATACTGCCTACGTCTCAGCGTTTTCATGGGTGAGGAACTTCAACTTTGTGCCTAATAGTTCCTTTGAGTGTGTGGAGAAACACTGTAATTCTTCTACAAATTGTTTCATGATAGAAGGAAGAGGGTCTAGCAGTTTGGTTAGCACTGTGAACTGAGATTGCTGTGTAAGGGAATACGGCCTACCTCTCAGTGTTTTCAAGAATTACAAACATTACCTTTGTTGAAAATGGCCCTATACAACTGAAAGGAAGATGCAGTGTAGCTTCTGTGAGAGAATCATTCATGTCAAAAGCAAGAGGGCCTAGAACCTTGTTTTGCAGTTTGATTTGACTTTCTTGTTTAAAGGAATACTGCCTACCTCTCAGTGTTTTCATGGCTGAGGAACAACTTTGTACCTAATACCCATTTCAAGTTAGTAGAGAAACACTAGTTCTTCTAAGAAAATATTTCATGTTAGAAGGAAGAGGGTCTAGCATCTTGCTTTGCATTGTGAACTGAGTTTGCTGTATAAGGGAATACTGCCTACCTCTCAGTGTTTTCAAGAGTGAGAAACATCACCTTTGTTCAAAAATCCCCCATGCAACTGAATAGAAGAGGCAGTGTTGCTTGTGTGAGAGAATCAACAATGTTTGAAGCAAGAGCGGCTAGCACCTTGTTTTGCAGTTTGAACTGAGTTTGCTATTTGAAGGATTACTGCCTACCTCTCAGCGTTTTCATGGGTGAGGAACATCAACTTTGTGCCTAATAGTCCCTTTGAGTGTGTGGAGAAACACTGTAGTTCTTCTAAGAAAATGTTTCATGATAGAAGGAAGAGGGTCTAGCAGTTTGGTTAGCACTGTGAACTGAGTTTGCTGTGTAAGGAAATACTGCCTACCTCTCAGTGTTTTCAAGAATGAGAAACATTACCTTTGTTGAAAATGGCCCTATACAACTGAAAGGAACATGCAGTGTAGCTTCTGTGAGAGAATCATTCACGTTAGAAGCAAAAGGGCCTAGCACCTTGTTTTGCAGTTTGAATAGAGTTTGCTGTTTAAAGGAATACTGCCTAGCTCTCAGGGGTTTCATGGGTGAGGAACAGCCACTTTGTGCCTAATAGTGCCTTTCGAGTGTGTGGAGAAACACTGTAGTTGTTCTCAGAAAATCTTTCATGATAGAAGGAAGAGGGTCTAGCAGTTTTCTTACCACTGTGAACTGAGCTTGCTGTTGAGGAGAACACTGCCTAACTCTCAGTGTTTCCATGAGTAAGAACACAAGTGAATGAAAGGAGCACTTTTGGTCTTGTTAGAGAACCATTAATTTTAGCAGCAAGAGGGTCTAGCCAATTGTTTACTATTGTGAATTCACTTAACATTCTAAAAGACTTCTGCATATCCCTTAGTGTTATCACGGTTCTAGATCATCAACTTTTTGCAAAATGACCCCTTTCAAGTGAACGGCAGAATCACTGTAGCTATTGAAAGAGACACATTAAAGTTAGAAGGAAAAAGCTCTATCACCTTGTTTAGCATTGTGCACTGAGTTGGCTTTTGAAAGGAACACTGCATAGGTCTCAGCTTTTTATGGTTGAGAAACATCAACTTTCAGAAAAATAGCCCCTTTCGAGTGACTGGAGAAACAGTCTAGTTTTAATAAAATCTATCATGTTAGAAGAAAGAGGGCCTAGCAGTTTTCTTAGCACTGTGAACTGAGTTTGCTGTATAAGGGAACCCTGCCTACCTCTCAATGTTTTCAAGAATGAGAAACATTACCTTTGTTGAAAATGGCCCAATACAAATGAATGGAAGATGCAGTGTAGCTTCTGTGAGAGAATCATTCATGTCAAAAGCAAGAGGGCCTAGAAGCTTGTTTTGCAGTTTGATTTGAGTTTCCTGTTTAAAGGAATACTGCCTACCTCTCAGTGTTTTCATGGCTGAGGAAAAACTTTGTACCTAATACCCATTTCAAGTTAGTAGAGAAACACTATAGTTCTTCGAAGAAAATCTTTCATATTAGAAGGAAGAGGGTCTAGCATCTTGCTTTGCATTGTGAACTGAGTTTGCTGTATAAGGGAATACTGCCTACCTCTCAGTGTTTTCAAGAGTGAGAAACATCACCTTTGTTCAAAAATCCCCCATGCAACTGAATAGAAGAGGCAGTGTTGCTTGTGTGAGAGAATCAACAATGTTTGAAGCAAGAGCGGCTAGCACCTTGTTTTGCAGTTTGAACTGAGTTTGCTATTTGAAGGATTACTGCCTACCTCTCAGCGTTTTCATGGGTGAGGAACATCAACTTTGTGCCTAACAGTCCCTTTGAGTGTGTGGAGAAACACAGTAGTTCTTCTAAGAAAATGTTTCATGATAGAAGGAAGAGGGTCTAGCAGTTTGGTTAGCACTGTGAACTGAGTTTGCTATGTAAGGGAATACTGCCTACCTCTCAGTGTTTTCAAGAATGAGAAACATTACCTTTGTTGAAAATGGCCCTATACAACTGAAAGGAACATGCAGTGTAGCTTCTGTGAGAGAATCATTCACCTTAGAAGCAAAAGGGCCTAGAACCTTGTTTTGCAGTTTGATTTGAGTTTGCTGTTTAAAGGAATACTGCCTACCTCTCAGCGTTTTCATGGGTGAAGAACATCAACTTTGTACATAATACCCATTTCAAGTGAGTGGAGAAACACTGTAGCTCTTCTACGAAAATCTTGGATGTTAGAAGGAAGAGGGTCTAGTAGTTTTCTTAGCACTGTGAACTGAGTTTGCTGTGTAAGGGAATACTGCCTACCTCTCAGTGTTTTCAAGAATGAGAAACATTACCTTTGTTGAAAATGGCCCTATACAACTGAAAGGAACATGCAGTGTAGCTTCTGTGAGAGAATCATTCACGTTAGAAGCAAAAGGGCCTAGAACCTTGTTTTGCAGTTTGATTTGAGTTTGCTGTTTAAAGGAATACTGCCTACCTCTCAGCGTTTTCATGGGTGAAGAACATCAACTTTGTACATAATACCCATTTCAAGTGAGTGGAGAAACACTGTAGTTCTTCTAAGAAAATCTTCGATGTTAGAAGGAAGAGGGTCTAGTAGTTTTCTTAGCACTGTGAACTGAGATTGCTGTGTAAGGGAATACTGCCTACCTCTCAGTGTTTTCAAGAATGAGAAACATTACCTTTGTTGAAAATGGCCCTATACAACTGAAAGGAACATGCAGTGTAGCTTCTGTGAGAGAATCATTCAAGTTAGAAGCAAAAGGGCCTAGAACCTTGTTTTGCAGTTTGATTTGAGTTTGTGTTTGAAGGAATACTGCCTACCTCTCAGTGTTTTCATGGGTGAAGAACATCAACTTTGTACATAATACCCATTTAAAGTGAGTGGAGAAACACTGTAGTTCTAAGAAAATCTTCCATGTTAGAAGGAAGAGGGTCTAGCAGTTTGCTTAGCACTGTGAACTGAGTTTGCTGTATAAGGGAATATTGCCTACCTCGCAGTGATTTCAAGAGTGAGGAACATCACCTTTGTTCAAAATCCCCCACAAAACTGAATAGAAGATGCAGTGTAGCTTGTGTGAGAGAATCAATAATGTTTGAAGCAAGAGCGTCTACCACCTTGTTTTGCAGTTTGAATTGAGTTTGCTGTTTGAAGGAATACTGCCTAGCTCTCAGGGTTTTCATGGGTGAGGAACAGCAACTTTGTGCCTAATAGTGCCTTTCGAGTGTGTGGAGAAACACTGTAGTTGTTCTAAGAAAATCTTTCATGATAGAAGGAAGAGGGTCTAGCAGTTTTCTTACCACTGTGAACTGAACTTGCTGTTGGGGAGAACACTGCCTAACTCTCAGTTTTTCCATGAGTAAGAACACAAGTGAATGAAAGGAGCACTTTTGGTCTTGTTAGAGAACCATTAGTTTTAGAAGCAAGAGGGTCTAGCCAATTGTTTACTATTGTGAATTCACTTAACATTCTAAAAGACTTCTGCATATCCCTTAGTGTTATCACGGTTCTAGATCATCAACTTTTTGCAAAATGACCCCTTTCAAGTGAACGGCAGAATCACTGTAGCTATTGAAAGAGACACATTAAAGTTAGAAGGAAGAAGCTCTATCACCTTGTTTAGCATTGTGCACTGAGTTGGCTTTTGAAAGGAACACTGCATAGGTCTCAGCTTTTTATGGTTGAGGAACATCAACTTTCAGCCAAATAGCCCCTTTCAAGTGACTGGAGAAACAGTACAGTTTTAATAAAATCTATCATGTTAGAAGGAAGAGGGCCTAGCAGTTTGCTTAGCACTGTAAACTGAGTTTGCTGTATAAGGGAACCCTGCCTACCTCTCAATGTTTTCAAGAATGAGAAACATTACCTTTGTTGAAAATGGCCCTATACAACTGAAAGGAACATGCAGTGTAGCTTCTGTGAGAGAATCATTCAGGTTAGAAGCAAAAGGGCCTAGAACCATGTTTTGCAGTTTGATTTGAGTTTGCTGTTTAAAGGAATACTGCCTACCTCTCAGCGTTTTCATGGGTGAAGAACATCAACTTTGTACATAATTCCCATTTCAAGTGAGTGGAGAAACACTGTAGTTCTTCTAAGAAAATCTTCCATGTTAGAAGGAAGAGGGTCTAGTAGTTTTTTTAGCACTGTGAACTGAGTTTGCTGTATAAGGGAATACTGCCTACCTCTCAGTGTTTTCAAGAATGAGAAACATTACCTTTGTTGAAAATGGCCCTATACAACTGAAAGGAACATGCAGTGTAGCTTCTGTGAGAGAATCATTCACCTTAGAAGCAAAAGGGCCTAGAACCTTGTTTTGCAGTTTGATTTGAGTTTGCTGTTTAAAGGAATACTGCCTACTTCTCAGCGTTTTCATGGGTGAAGAACATCTACTTTGTACATAATACCCATTTCAAGTGAGTGGACTAACACTGTAGTTCTTCTAAGAAAATCTTCCATGTTAGAAGGAAGAGGGTCTAGCAGCTTGCTTAGCATTGTGAACTGACTTTGCTGTATAAGGGAATACTGCCTACCTCTCAGTGTTTTCAAAAGTGAGAAACATCACCTTTGTTCAAAAATCCCCCATACAACTGAATAGAAGATGCAGTGTTGCTTGTGTGAGAGAATCAATAATGTTTGAAGCAAGAGCGGCGACCACCTTGTTTTGCAGTTTGAATTGAGTTTGCTGTTTGAAAGAATACTGCCTACCTCTCAGCGTTTTCATGGGTGAGGAACTTCAACTTTGTGCCTAATAGTCCCTTTGAGTGTGTGGAGAAACACTGTAATTCTTCTAAAAATTGTTTCATGATAGAAGGAAGAGGGTCTAGCAGTTTGGTTAGCACTGTGAACTGAGTTTGCTGTGTAAGGGAATACGGCCTACCTCTCAGTGTTTTCAAGAATTAGAAACATTACCTTTGTTGAAAATGGCCCTATACAACTGAAAGGAAGATGCAGTGTAGCTTCTGTGAGAGAATCCTTCATGTCAAAAGCAAGAGGGCCTAGAACCTTGTTTTGCAGTTTGATTTGACTTTCTTGTTTAAAGGAATACTGCCTACCTCTCAGTGTTTTCATGGCTGAGGAACAACTTTGTACCTAATACCCATTTCAAGTTAGTAGAGAAACACTAGTTCTTCTAAGAAAATATTTCATGTTAGAAGGAAGAGGGTCTAGCATCTTGCTTTGCATTGTGAACTGAGTTTGCTGTATAAGGGAATACTGCCTACCTCTCAGTGTTTTCAAGAGTGAGAAACATCACCTTTGTTCAAAAATCCCCCATGCAACTGAATAGAAGAGGCAGTGTTGGTTGTGTGAGAGAATCAACAATGTTTGAAGCAAGAACGGCTAGCACCTTGTTTTGCAGTTTGAACTGAGTTTGCTGTTTGAGGGAATACTGCCTACGTCTCAGCGTTTTCATGGGTGAGGAACTTCAACTTTGTGCCTAATAGTTCCTTTGAGTGTGTGGAGAAACACTGTAATTCTTCTACAAATTGTTTCATGATAGAAGGAAGAGGGTCTAGCAGTTTGGTTAGCACTGTGAACTGAGATTGCTGTGTAAGGGAATACGGCCTACCTCTCAGTGTTTTCAAGAATTACAAACATTACCTTTGTTGAAAATGGCCCTATACAACTGAAAGGAAGATGCAGTGTAGCTTCTGTGAGAGAATCATTCATGTCAAAAGCAAGAGGGCCTAGAACCTTGTTTTGCAGTTTGATTTGACTTTCTTGTTTAAAGGAATACTGCCTACCTCTCAGTGTTTTCATGGCTGAGGAACAACTTTGTACCTAATACCCATTTCAAGTTAGTAGAGAAACACTAGTTCTTCTAAGAAAATATTTCATGTTAGAAGGAAGAGGGTCTAGCATCTTGCTTTGCATTGTGAACTGAGTTTGCTGTATAAGGGAATACTGCCTACCTCTCAGTGTTTTCAAGAGTGAGAAACATCACCTTTGTTCAAAAATCCCCCATGCAACTGAATAGAAGAGGCAGTGTTGCTTGTGTGAGAGAATCAACAATGTTTGAAGCAAGAGCGGCTAGCACCTTGTTTTGCAGTTTGAACTGAGTTTGCTATTTGAAGGATTACTGCCTACCTCTCAGCGTTTTCATGGGTGAGGAACATCAACTTTGTGCCTAATAGTCCCTTTGAGTGTGTGGAGAAACACTGTAGTTCTTCTAAGAAAATGTTTCATGATAGAAGGAAGAGGGTCTAGCAGTTTGGTTAGCACTGTGAACTGAGTTTGCTGTGTAAGGAAATACTGCCTACCTCTCAGTGTTTTCAAGAATGAGAAACATTACCTTTGTTGAAAATGGCCCTATACAACTGAAAGGAACATGCAGTGTAGCTTCTGTGAGAGAATCATACACGTTAGAAGCAAAAGGGCCTAGAACCTTGTTTTGCAGTTTGATTTGAGTTTGCTGTTTAAAGGAATACTGCCTACCTCTCAGCGTTTTCATGGGTGAAGAACATCAACTTTGTACATAATACCCATTTCAAGTGAGTGGAGAAACACTGTAGCTCTTCTAAGAAAATCTTGGATGTTAGAAGGAAGAGGGTCTAGTAGTTTTCTTAGCACTGTGAACTGAGTTTGCTGTGTAAGAGAATACTGCCTACCTCTCAGTGTTTTCAAGAATGAGAAACATTACCTTTGTTGAAAATGGCCCTATACAACTGAAAGGAACATGCAGTGTAGCTTCTGTGAGAGAATCATTCACGTTAGAAGCAAAAGGGCCTAGAACCTTGTTTTGCAGTTTGATTTGAGTTTGCTGTTTAAAGGAATACTGCCTACCTCTCAGCGTTTTCATGTTTGAAGAACATCAACTTTGTACATAATACCCATTTCAAGTGAGTGGAGAAACACTGTAGTTCTTCTAAGAAAATCTTCGATGTTAGAAGGAAGAGGGTCTAGTATTTTTCTTAGCACTGTGAACTGAGATTGCTGTGTAAGGGAATACTGCCTACCTCTCAGTGTTTTCAAGAATGAGAAACATTACCTTTGTTGAAAATGGCCCTATACAACTGAAAGGAACATGCAGTGTAGCTTCTGTGAGAGAATCATTCACGTTAGAAGCAAAAGGGCCTAGAACCTTGTTTTGCAGTTTGATTTGAGTTTGCTGTTTAAAGGAATACTGCCTACCTCTCAGCGTTTTCATGGGTGAAGAACATCAACTTTGTACATAATACCCATTTCAAGTGAGTGGAGAAACACTGCAGTTCTTCTAAGAAAATCTTCCATGTTAGAAGGAAGAGGGTCTAGCAGTTTGCTTAGCACTGTGAACTGAGTTTGCTGTATAAGGGAATATTGCCTACCTCGCAGTGATTTCAAGAGTGAGAAACATCACCTTTGTTCAAAATCCCCCACAAAACTGAATAGAAGATGCAGTGTAGCTTGTGTGAGAGAATCAATAATGTTTGAAGCAAGAGCGGCTAGCACCTTGTTTTGCAGTTTGAATAGAGTTTGCTGTTTAAAGGAATACTGCCTAGCTCTCAGGGGTTTCATGGGTGAGGAACAGCCACTTTGTGCCTAATAGTGCCTTTCGAGTGTGTGGAGAAACACTGTAGTTGTTCTCAGAAAATCTTTCATGATAGAAGGAAGAGGGTCTAGCAGTTTTCTTACCACTGTGAACTGAGCTTGCTGTTGAGGAGAACACTGCCTAACTCTCAGTGTTTCCATGAGTAAGAACACAAGTGAATGAAAGGAGCACTTTTGGTCTTGTTAGAGAACCATTAATTTTAGCAGCAAGAGGGTCTAGCCAATTGTTTACTATTGTGAATTCACTTAACATTCTAAAAGACTTCTGCATATCCCTTAGTGTTATCACGGTTCTAGATCATCAACTTTTTGCAAAATGACCCCTTTCAAGTGAACGGCAGAATCACTGTAGCTATTGAAAGAGACACATTAAAGTTAGAAGGAAAAAGCTCTATCACCTTGTTTAGCATTGTGCACTGAGTTGGCTTTTGAAAGGAACACTGCATAGGTCTCAGCTTTTTATGGTTGAGAAACATCAACTTTCAGAAAAATAGCCCCTTTCGAGTGACTGGAGAAACAGTCTAGTTTTAATAAAATCTATCATGTTAGAAGAAAGAGGGCCTAGCAGTTTTCTTAGCACTGTGAACTGAGTTTGCTGTATAAGGGAACCCTGCCTACCTCTCAATGTTTTCAAGAATGAGAAACATTACCTTTGTTGAAAATGGCCCAATACAAATGAAAGGAAGATGCAGTGTAGCTTCTGTGAGAGAATCATTCATGTCAAAAGCAAGAGGGCCTAGAAGCTTGTTTTGCAGTTTGATTTGAGTTTCCTGTTTAAAGGAATACTGCCTACCTCTCAGTGTTTTCATGGCTGAGGAAAAACTTTGTACCTAATACCCATTTCAAGTTAGTAGAGAAACACTATAGTTCTTCGAAGAAAATCTTTCATATTAGAAGGAAGAGGGTCTAGCATCTTGCTTTGCATTGTGAACTGAGTTTGCTGTATAAGGGAATACTGCCTACCTCTCAGTGTTTTCAAGAGTGAGAAACATCACCTTTGTTCAAAAATCCCCCATGCAACTGAATAGAAGAGGCAGTGTTGCTTGTGTGAGAGAATCAACAATGTTTGAAGCAAGAGCGGCTAGCACCTTGTTTTGCAGTTTGAACTGAGTTTGCTATTTGAAGGATTACTGCCTACCTCTCAGCGTTTTCATGGGTGAGGAACATCAACTTTGTGCCTAACAGTCCCTTTGAGTGTGTGGAGAAACACAGTAGTTCTTCTAAGAAAATGTTTCATGATAGAAGGAAGAGGGTCTAGCAGTTTGGTTAGCACTGTGAACTGAGTTTGCTGTGTAAGGGAATACTGCCTACCTCTCAGTGTTTTCAAGAATGAGAAACATTACCTTTGTTGAAAATGGCCCTATACAACTGAAAGGAACATGCAGTGTAGCTTCTGTGAGAGAATCATTCACCTTAGAAGCAAAAGGGCCTAGAACCTTGTTTTGCAGTTTGATTTGAGTTTGCTGTTTAAAGGAATACTGCCTACCTCTCAGCGTTTTCATGGGTGAAGAACATCAACTTTGTACATAATACCCATTTCAAGTGAGTGGAGAAACACTGTAGCTCTTCTACGAAAATCTTGGATGTTAGAAGGAAGAGGGTCTAGTAGTTTTCTTAGCACTGTGAACTGAGTTTGCTGTGTAAGGGAATACTGCCTACCTCTCAGTGTTTTCAAGAATGAGAAACATTACCTTTGTTGAAAATGGCCCTATACAACTGAAAGGAACATGCAGTGTAGCTTCTGTGAGAGAATCATTCACGTTAGAAGCAAAAGGGCCTAGAACCTTGTTTTGCAGTTTGATTTGAGTTTGCTGTTTAAAGGAATACTGCCTACCTCTCAGCGTTTTCATGGGTGAAGAACATCAACTTTGTACATAATACCCATTTCAAGTGAGTGGAGAAACACTGTAGTTCTTCTAAGAAAATCTTCGATGTTAGAAGGAAGAGGGTCTAGTAGTTTTCTTAGCACTGTGAACTGAGATTGCTGTGTAAGGGAATACTGCCTACCTCTCAGTGTTTTCAAGAATGAGAAACATTACCTTTGTTGAAAATGGCCCTATACAACTGAAAGGAACATGCAGTGTAGCTTCTGTGAGAGAATCATTCAAGTTAGAAGCAAAAGGGCCTAGAACCTTGTTTTGCAGTTTGATTTGAGTTTGCTGTTTGAAGGAATACTGCCTACCTCTCAGTGTTTTCATGGGTGAAGAACATCAACTTTGTACATAATACCCATTTAAAGTGAGTGGAGAAACACTGTAGTTCTAAGAAAATCTTCCATGTTAGAAGGAAGAGGGTCTAGCAGTTTGCTTAGCACTGTGAACTGAGTTTGCTGTATAAGGGAATATTGCCTACCTCGCAGTGATTTCAAGAGTGAGGAACATCACCTTTGTTCAAAATCCCCCACAAAACTGAATAGAAGATGCAGTGTAGCTTGTGTGAGAGAATCAATAATGTTTGAAGCAAGAGCGTCTACCACCTTGTTTTGCAGTTTGAATTGAGTTTGCTGTTTGAAGGAATACTGCCTAGCTCTCAGGGTTTTCATGGGTGAGGAACAGCAACTTTGTGCCTAATAGTGCCTTTCGAGTGTGTGGAGAAACACTGTAGTTGTTCTAAGAAAATCTTTCATGATAGAAGGAAGAGGGTCTAGCAGTTTTCTTACCACTGTGAACTGAACTTGCTGTTGGGGAGAACACTGCCTAACTCTCAGTTTTTCCATGAGTAAGAACACAAGTGAATGAAAGGAGCACTTTTGGTCTTGTTAGAGAACCATTAGTTTTAGAAGCAAGAGGGTCTAGCCAATTGTTTACTATTGTGAATTCACTTAACATTCTAAAAGACTTCTGCATATCCCTTAGTGTTATCACGGTTCTAGATCATCAACTTTTTGCAAAATGACCCCTTTCAAGTGAACGGCAGAATCACTGTAGCTATTGAAAGAGACACATTAAAGTTAGAAGGAAGAAGCTCTATCACCTTGTTTAGCATTGTGCACTGAGTTGGCTTTTGAAAGGAACACTGCATAGGTCTCAGCTTTTTATGGTTGAGGAACATCAACTTTCAGCCAAATAGCCCCTTTCAAGTGACTGGAGAAACAGTACAGTTTTAATAAAATCTATCATGTTAGAAGGAAGAGGGCCTAGCAGTTTGCTTAGCACTGTAAACTGAGTTTGCTGTATAAGGGAACCCTGCCTACCTCTCAATGTTTTCAAGAATGAGAAACATTACCTTTGTTGAAAATGGCCCTATACAACTGAAAGGAACATGCAGTGTAGCTTCTGTGAGAGAATCATTCAGGTTAGAAGCAAAAGGGCCTAGAACCATGTTTTGCAGTTTGATTTGAGTTTGCTGTTTAAAGGAATACTGCCTACCTCTCAGCGTTTTCATGGGTGAAGAACATCAACTTTGTACATAATTCCCATTTCAAGTGAGTGGAGAAACACTGTAGTTCTTCTAAGAAAATCTTCCATGTTAGAAGGAAGAGGGTCTAGTAGTTTTTTTAGCACTGTGAACTGAGTTTGCTGTATAAGGGAATACTGCCTACCTCTCAGTGTTTTCAAGAATGAGAAACATTACCTTTGTTGAAAATGGCCCTATACAACTGAAAGGAACATGCAGTGTAGCTTCTGTGAGAGAATCATTCACCTTAGAAGCAAAAGGGCCTAGAACCTTGTTTTGCAGTTTGATTTGAGTTTGCTGTTTAAAGGAATACTGCCTACTTCTCAGCGTTTTCATGGGTGAAGAACATCTACTTTGTACATAATACCCATTTCAAGTGAGTGGACTAACACTGTAGTTCTTCTAAGAAAATCTTCCATGTTAGAAGGAAGAGGGTCTAGCAGCTTGCTTAGCATTGTGAACTGACTTTGCTGTATAAGGGAATACTGCCTACCTCTCAGTGTTTTCAAAAGTGAGAAACATCACCTTTGTTCAAAAATCCCCCATACAACTGAATAGAAGATGCAGTGTTGCTTGTGTGAGAGAATCAATAATGTTTGAAGCAAGAGCGGCGACCACCTTGTTTTGCAGTTTGAATTGAGTTTGCTGTTTGAAAGAATACTGCCTACCTCTCAGCGTTTTCATGGGTGAGGAACTTCAACTTTGTGCCTAATAGTCCCTTTGAGTGTGTGGAGAAACACTGTAATTCTTCTAAAAATTGTTTCATGATAGAAGGAAGAGGGTCTAGCAGTTTGGTTAGCACTGTGAACTGAGTTTGCTGTGTAAGGGAATACGGCCTACCTCTCAGTGTTTTCAAGAATTAGAAACATTACCTTTGTTGAAAATGGCCCTATACAACTGAAAGGAAGATGCAGTGTAGCTTCTGTGAGAGAATCCTTCATGTCAAAAGCAAGAGGGCCTAGAACCTTGTTTTGCAGTTTGATTTGACTTTCTTGTTTAAAGGAATACTGCCTACCTCTCAGTGTTTTCATGGCTGAGGAACAACTTTGTACCTAATACCCATTTCAAGTTAGTAGAGAAACACTAGTTCTTCTAAGAAAATATTTCATGTTAGAAGGAAGAGGGTCTAGCATCTTGCTTTGCATTGTGAACTGAGTTTGCTGTATAAGGGAATACTGCCTACCTCTCAGTGTTTTCAAGAGTGAGAAACATCACCTTTGTTCAAAAATCCCCCATGCAACTGAATAGAAGAGGCAGTGTTGGTTGTGTGAGAGAATCAACAATGTTTGAAGCAAGAACGGCTAGCACCTTGTTTTGCAGTTTGAACTGAGTTTGCTATTTTAAGGAATACTGCCTACCTCTCAGCGTTTTCATGGGTGAGGAACATCAACTTTGTGCCTAATAGTCCATTTGAGTGTGTGGAGAAACACTGTAGTTCTTCTAAGAAAATGTTTCATGATAGAAGGAAGAGGGTCTAGCAGTTTGGTTAGCACTGTGAACTGAGTTTGCTGTGTAAGGGAATACGGCCTACCTCTCAGTGTTTTCAAGAATGAGAAACATTACCTTTGTTGAAAATGGCCCTATACAACTGAAAGGAACATGCAGTGTAGCTTCTGTGAGAGAATCATTCAAGTTAGAAGCAAAAGGGCCTAGAACCTTGTTTTGCAGTTTGATTTGAGTTTGCTGTTTGAAGGAATACTGCCTACCTCTCAGCGTTTTCATGGGTGAAGAACATCAACTTTGTACATAATACCCATTTCAAGTGAGTGGAGAAACACTGTAGTTCTTCTAAGAAAATCTTCGATGTTAGAAGGAAGAGGGTCTAGTATTTTTCTTAGCACTGTGAACTGAGATTGCTGTGTAAGGGAATACTGCCTACCTCTCAGTGTTTTCAAGAATGAGAAACATTACCTTTGTTGAAAATGGCCCTATACAACTGAAAGGAACATGCAGTGTAGCTTCTGTGAGAGAATCATTCACGTTAGAAGCAAAAGGGCCTAGAACCTTGTTTTGCAGTTTGATTTGAGTTTGCTGTTTAAAGGAATACTGCCTACCTCTCAGCGTTTTCATGGGTGAAGAACATCAACTTTGTACATAATACCCATTTCAAGTGAGTGGAGAAACACTGTAGTTCTTCTAAGAAAATCTTCGATGTTAGAAGGAAGAGGGTCTATTAGTTTTCTTAGCACTGTGAACTGAGTTTGCTGTGTAAGGGAATACTGCCTACCTCTCAGTGTTTTCAAGAATGAGAAACATTACCTTTGTTGAAAATGGCCCTATACAACTGAAAGGAACATGCAGTGTAGCTTCTGTGAGAGAATCATTCACGTTAGAAGCAAAAGGGCCTAGAACCTTGTTTTGCAGTTTGATTTGAGTTTGCTGTTTAAAGGAATACTGCCTACCTCTCAGCGTTTTCATGGGTGAAGAACATCAACTTTGTACATAATACCCATTTCAAGTGAGTGGAGAAACACTGTAGTTCTTCTAAGAAAATCTTCGATGTTAGAAGGAAGAGGGTCTAGTATTTTTCTTAGCACTGTGAACTGAGATTGCTGTGTAAGGGAATACTGCCTACCTCTCAGTGTTTTCAAGAATGAGAAACATTACCTTTGTTGAAAATGGCCCTATACAACTGAAAGGAACATTCAGTGTAGCTTCTGTGAGAGAATCATTCACGTTAGAAGCAAAAGGGCCTAGAACCTTGTTTTGCAGTTTGATTTGAGTTTGCTGTTTAAAGGAATACTGCCTACCTCTCAGCGTTTTCATGGGTGAAGAACATCAACTTTGTACATAATACCCATTTCAAGTGAGTGGAGAAACACTGCAGTTCTTCTAAGAAAATCTTCCATGTTAGAAGGAAGAGGGTCTAGCAGTTTGCTTAGCACTGTGAACTGAGTTTGCTGTATAAGGGAATATTGCCTACCTCGCAGTGATTTCAAGAGTGAGAAACATCACCTTTGTTCAAAATCCCCCACAAAACTGAATAGAAGATGCAGTGTAGCTTGTGTGAGAGAATCAATAATGTTTGAAGCAAGAGCGGCTAGCACCTTGTTTTGCAGTTTGAATAGAGTTTGCTGTTTAAAGGAATACTGCCTAGCTCTCAGGGTTTTCATGGGAGAGGAACAGCCACTTTGTGCCTAATAGTGCCTTTCAAGTGTGTGGAGAAACACTGTAGTTGTTCTCAGAAAATCTTTCATGATAGAAGGAAGAGGGTCTAGCAGTTTTCTTACCACTGTGAACTGAGCTTGCTGTTGAGGAGAACACTGCCTAACTCTCAGTGTTTCCATGAGTAAGAACACAAGTGAATGAAAGGAGCACTTTTGGTCTTGTTAGAGAACCATTAATTTTAGCAGCAAGAGGGTCTAGCCAATTGTTTACTATTGTGAATTCACTTAACATTCTAAAAGACTTCTGCATATCCCTTAGTGTTATCACGGTTCTAGATCATCAACTTTTTGCAAAATGACCCCTTTCAAGTGAACGGCAGAATCACTGTAGCTATTGAAAGAGACACATTAAAGTTAGAAGGAAAAAGCTCTATCACCTTGTTTAGCATTGTGCACTGAGTTGGCTTTTGAAAGGAACACTGCATAGGTCTCAGCTTTTTATGGTTGAGGAACATCAACTTTCAGCCAAATAGCCCCTTTCGTGTGACTGGAGAAACAGTCTAGTTTTAAAAAAACCTATCATGTTAGAAGAAAGAGGGCCTAGCAGTTTTCTTAGCACTGTGAACTGAGTTTGCTGTATAAGGGAACCCTGCCTACCTCTCAATGTTTTCAAGAATGAGAAACATTACCTTTGTTGAAAATGGCCCAATACAAATGAAAGGAAGATGCAGTGTAGCTTCTGTGAGAGAATCATTCATGTCAAAAGCAAGAGGGCCTAGAAGCTTGTTTTGCAGTTTGATTTGAGTTTCCTGTTTAAAGGAATACTGCCTACCTCTCAGTGTTTTTATGGCTGAGGAAAAACTTTGTACCTAATACCCATTTCAAGTTAGTAGAGAAACACTATAGTTCTTCTAAGAAAATCTTTCATATTAGAAGGAAGAGGGTCTAGCATCTTGCTTTGCATTGTGAACTGAGTTTGCTGTATAAGGGAATACTGCCTACCTCTCAGTGTTTTCAAGAGTGAGAAACATCACCTTTGTTCAAAAATCCCCCATGCAACTGAATAGAAGAGGCAGTGTTGCTTGTGTGAGAGAATCAACAATGTTTGAAGCAAGAGCGGCTAGCACCTTGTTTTGCAGTTTGAACTGAGTTTGCTATTTGAAGGATTACTGCCTACCTCTCAGCGTTTTCATGGGTGAGGAACATCAACTTTGTGCCTAACAGTCCCTTTGAGTGTGTGGAGAAACACTGTAGTTCTTCTAAGAAAATGTTTCATGATAGAAGGAAGAGGGTCTAGCAGTTTGGTTAGCACTGTGAACTGAGTTTGCTGTGTAAGGGAATACTGCCTACCTCTCAGTGTTTTCAAGAATGAGAAACATTACCTTTGTTGAAAATGGCCCTATACAACTGAAAGGAACATGCAGTGTAGCTTCTGTGAGAGAATCATTCACGTTAGAAGCAAAAGGGCCTAGAACCTTGTTTTGCAGTTTGATTTGAGTTTGCTGTTTAAAGGAATGCTGCCTACCTCTCAGCGTTTTCATGGGTGAAGAACATCAACTTTGTACATAATACCCATTTCAAGTGAGTGGAGAAACACTGCAGTTCTTCTAAGAAAATCTCCCATGTTAGAAGGAAGAGGGTCTACTAGTTTGCTTAGCACTGTGAACTGAGTTTGCTGTATAAGGGAATACTGCCTACCTCTCAGTGTTTTCAAGAATGAGAAACATTACCTTTGTTGAAAATGGCCCTATACAACTGAAAGGAACATGCAGTGTAGCTTCTGTGAGAGAATCATTCACCTTAGAAGCAAAAGGGCCTAGAACCTTGTTTTGCAGTTTGATTTGAGTTTGCTGTTTAAAGGAATACTGCCTACCTCTCAGCGTTTTCATGGGTGAAGAATATCTACTTTGTACATAATACCCATTTCAAGTGAGTGGACTAACACTGTAGTTCTTCTAAGAAAATCTTCCATGTTAGAAGGAAGAGGGTCTAGCAGCTTGCTTAGCATTGTGAACTTACTTTGCTGTATAAGGGAATACTGCCTACCTCTCAGTGTTTTCAAAAGTGAGAAACATCACCTTTGTTCAAAAATCCCCCATACAACTGAATAGAAGATGCAGTGTTGCTTGTGTGAGAGAATCAATAATGTTTGAAGCAAGAGCGGCGACCACCTTGTTTTGCAGTTTGAATTGAGTTTGCTGTTTGAAGGAATACTGCCTACCTCTCAGCGTTTTCATGGGTGAGGAACTTCAACTTTGTGCCTAATAGTCCCTTTGAGTGTGTGGAGAGACACTGTAATTCTTCTACAAATTGTTTCATGATAGAAGGAAGAGGGTCTAGCAGTTTGGTTAGCACTGTGAACTGAGTTTGCTGTGTAAGGGAATACGGCCTACCTCTCAGTGTTTTCAAAAATTAGAAACATTACCTTTGTTGAAAATGGCCCTATACAACTGAAAGGAAGATGCAGTGTAGCTTCTGTGAGAGAATCCTTCATGTCAAAAGCAAGAGGGCCTAGAACCTTGTTTTGCAGTTTGATTTGACTTTCTTGTTTAAAGGAATACTGCCTACCTCTCAGTGTTTTCATGGCTGAGGAACAACTATGTACCTAATACCCATTTCAAGTTAGTAGAGAAACACTAGTTCTTCTAAGAAAATATTTCATGTTAGAAGGAAGAGGGTCTAGCATCTTGCTTTGCATTGTGAACTGAGTTTGCTGTATAAGGGAATACTGCCTACCTCTCAGTGTTTTCAAGAGTGAGAAACATCACCTTTGTTCAAAATCCCCCACAAAACTGAATAGAAGATGCAGTGTAGCTTGTGTGAGAGAATCAATAATGTTTGAAGCAAGAGCGGCTAGCACCTTGTTTTGCAGTTTGAATAGAGTTTGCTGTTTAAAGGAATACTGCCTAGCTCTCAGGGTTTTCATGGGTGAGGAACAGCCACTTTGTGCCTAATAGTGCCTTTCGAGTGTGTGGAGAAACACTGTAGTTGTTCTCAGAAAATCTTTCATGATAGAAGGAAGAGGGTCTAGCAGTTTTCTTACCACTGTGAACTGAGCTTGCTGTTGAGGAGAACACTGCCTAACTCTCAGTGTTTCCATGAGTAAGAACACAAGTGAATGAAAGGAGCACTTTTGGTCTTGTTAGAGAACCATTAATTTTAGCAGCAAGAGGGTCTAGCCAATTGTTTACTATTGTGAATTCACTTAACATTCTAAAAGACTTCTGCATATCCCTTAGTGTTATCACGGTTCTAGATCATCAACTTTTTGCAAAATGACCCCTTTCAAGTGAACGGCAGAATCACTGTAGCTATTGAAAGAGACACATTAAAGTTAGAAGGAAAAAGCTCTATCACCTTGTTTAGCATTGTGCACTGAGTTGGCTTTTGAAAGGAACACTGCATAGGTCTCAGCTTTTTATGGTTGAGGAACATCAACTTTCAGCCAAATAGCCCCTTTCGAGTGACTGGAGAAACAGTC